>NC_053457.1:10879901-11186151 GCF_015227805.2 Hirundo rustica | reverse complement strand
AATACTACATTTGATGTTAAAAATGTATTTATATTCAAGAAACTGAACTTACTGTAATGCTAGTAGGTTTTTTGAATGGCAATTATTATGTCTATATGTCTATAACTATGAAAAATGATGTTTTCAAAACCAATTAAATGGTATGAATTATTGCTTTGGCTGAAAAGGTGGCTGCACACAGCTGCCATTAGCTCTGTTTAGATATTTCTGTTTCTGTTTGCTTTTGAAATGTGGAGAACCTTGTGGAGAACACAAGACCATGTTAAAAAAAAAAAAAAGGAAAAAAAAAAAAAAAAGGCTTTTTGTCTGTAGATAAATAGACTGTGCTATTAACTGGGGAGAATGTTTGGTGATTGCTGAAGCTGGTGGAAAAGCTGAAAATTGTACTTTTTTCCCCCAGCTCCATTTTGTGAAAAGGTGAAGACTTCTCAAAATCGCAGTTTAGAAAAAAGGCACTGAATTGGAATTGATTGCATTCCTACTCCACAATGCAGCTCAGCCTATGGTTTTGGGGGGGTTTTGCCCACACTCTCTGAATGCTCCAATGCTATGGATTTGTGAGTTGCTGTTGCCATCCTATTGCACTAGTTCAGTATTGTTGTTATTAGGAAGTTTGGGGTTGCTTGTTTTCTTTACCTGATGTCTAGCACAATGCCTCATGAAGACAATCCTGACAAAATACATTGACTGCCTCTGCTTGTCCTCATCATGGGTAAGTGGAGCTGATTAATTCTTTTCTGTTCCTGCAGCAGCTTTTTGAGCAATTGTTGTGTCTGCCCACATCTCAGTTTATGAGGTGGGCAACCCATCTTGGAAAACATTTGCCTCTCACCCTGTTCTCACATGAGAGGATGCTTTAGAAAACAGAGGGATGCTCCTTCCTACAGAGCATTCAAGTGAGCTTCATTCTTCAGTGCTGTACCAGAGACTCCATATCCTGGCATATCAAGGAGATGATCTCGGGTTTCTAAAGCAATAGCCTTGACATATAATGTGCGCTACCTGATTTTACAAGGATGCTGAGCCCTTGAAAACAGATTTTATAAAGTGTTTTTAATACTGTGGCTTAGTTCAGTTGCAGTTTCCATTGTGAAGAAGTATTTTGGTGTCTGAAGCGTTCCTGAAAAAAAGAATTCCTTTGGTTTGGTTGTTTTTAAGGACTTAAGCCTTCATTTTATTTTTTCTTTCTCTATTAAATGGGGACAAAAATATTTCGGGCATTGGTGCTTTTAGAAGATTAATTAATAAGTGGTTATAAAACCAAAACTCACAACATTTACCTAGAACTTAGAAAGATGGAAATCTCTAAGGCTGAAAGTTCTTTAACAAATATTTTTTACATTGAAAAATTAACAGTCCATTCAAATGTTAGGCTAGCACTTCTTTCCTCCTCCTATCCCACCAGAAATGTGTCCAGTTTGAAAACAGGTGAAACAGTTAGCCCAGATGAATGAAAATTTGCCTCAGCTGAATGATGGATTCAGATGCAGGCAGTATTTGGAGTTAAGACTCTTCCTGGAAACCAACTTTAAATTTATACCTTAAATTGAATGACAAAGGGTCCGTCCCTGACTCAGAGGAGTTGGCAAGTCTGCCATGTCAATTGTTATTCTGGAATACTAAAAGCTTTCATTTCAGATTGCCATAGCACCCAAATAAGTTTTAAGTTTAAAATAAGCCCAAAAGCCCGAGGAGTCTGCTGTCAGGGGAACAGATAGTTCAATAAGGAGTATTTGTGTGGGTTCGGGGATAAATTGGATGCTTTTTCTCAGCAGTACACCTTGGCTTTGCTCTTATCAGAGGCTGGCATGAGTGATTGTCTGCTGTTTATTCAAAAGCATTAGAAGTGCCCTGTGGCGAGTGCACTCCTACTGACGAACGCCCAGACTGATATTTAGGCAGTGTTAAATGTTCCAGAAAGTTGAGGTAGCTCAAACTGTGTGCTCAAAATGGGAAAATGCACCTCTGATTTCCTTTTTATGTAATGGTGAGCTACACGAGGGCCTGCCTCTCAAAATCTTAGTATTTTCCCTAAAACACTGTGAAAGTTTCTTTCTCAATCCCACGCTAGCAATTCTCACTTGGAATCATTTTCGATTCATGCGGTGTGGGATAAGATTCAAAAGGAATTAAAATTTCAATGTTTTGTTTTGTTAACAAAATCAGGTATTTTCAGTCAGAGGAATATATCTGTACATCAGAATAAAGTTGTTCAGAGCCCAGAAATCCAGAGTGGTTGGTATCTGCTGTTAGCAGAACATTTATATACCTTTACCCCGAAAGGGCGGTCAGTAATGTGCTGTTTGGTACCTCCAGGATGAGCAAATCTTAGAAAATGCAGCTTGCTTCGCTGAGCTGGCTTTTGCTGCTGGCAGAATTGGTCCTTGGTGCCAGCCAGTTTGCTTTTGTAGGGGAAGGTATTAACACAGCATTGCCAAGCACGGTGGCTATTTCGGGCTCGAGAGGTGACGAGAGGTTAAAAGGTGTGAAGTAGGGTTCCAGCGCCCTGGTTTTGATAGCCCATGCATCCCGGAAATTTAATTACATATTAACGGCTGCTTTCCGTGCTATTAATGTTGTGAAATGGCCTGTGAGGGAGATGGTCTCAATTAGCCCTTGCATTAACTTTTTGTCATTAATGTGTGTCAGTCTTGATGCTTTTAATTGCATGAGACTTGAGGAGGGCTCGAGCAATCACGCAGGGATTCCTGATTTGACTGAAGTCCGGCCTCTCAGGTCACAGCAATACAGAACAGTTGGGTTTGGTTTAAAAAAAAATAAAGACAATCCAGAAACAGGGAAAGCAGCAGAAAGAGATATGCTATTTTTACAACACTAGGAGTGGTTTAGAGCTTGCTGTTATTTCTGAGTAAACCCATCCTTCGTAATGATAAAGAAACTTACCTGTGACTATGTTTTAAAATCTTAGCGAAGTTCACGTTGGTTCTCTTGTCTGTCCTTCATTTATTTTCTGTTGACTCATCCCCTTTCTGCCCCTGCCTCCACCCCTCCCAGCGGCTCAGCCTTTTAAAGATTTCCTGCCTTCCTGTTGGATGCATTGGGCATCACAGTGACAGCACAGCCCAGTCACCGTGGCATCAGGCTCCGGGCTTATCCTTTTCAGTGCACGTAAAATTTCAGGGAAAGTTTTTAGTGCTAGATACTTCTGGTTTTACCTGCTTAAAATCTGATTTTTGAACAGGAAACACAGGACCGAGAAAGTTCTGCTTGGAGTATGGGATATCTTAGAATTGGTTTCATGTATTCATGAAAGAAGTGATTATTTTCTCAAGCTTACTTGAAGTCACAGTGATATAAGGTTTTTTGGTTTTAGGGTAAAAATTGAATTTTGAAATAATTCACCCTTTTAAATTATAGATTTTCTCCTAAATCCATCTACTTTCCCCTGAAGATTACATTTTATTGAAGCCAGGCTATGCAATCTCAGTTTCTTAACATGTCCTTTGCTAAGTGTATGATTTTTTTCTCATCTCTAGTCATGCTAGAGACCTGTAGAGCATGTCAGTTAATGTTATTTGCAAACCTTGTTTATGCATTTATAATTTCACGTATTAGTTCCTTTGCAATCTGGGCCAGGGGTCATCCTGGACTGTTATCCTCATGCTTCTTTTCTAAGTTTTGCTTCCACATCCATGTGGGTGGTTCCATTTCAGAACACAGATCCTTCAGTTTCTGTTTCATCAGTCTTGCATGGAAAAAAGGCAAAGGATTTGTTTAACTTTTCCAAAGGTGTGATGACTACTGATACTTGTTTCAGTATAATTTCCAGACTTCTGCTAGCTTGATTTTCAACAATTATTACCTTTCCCGTGGCAATTTAAAATATACATGGTATTTGCCTCTATTTTTTTTAACATCCAAAGTGTACTATTGTTTCTTTTTTTCCAAACCAGCTTGTTATTACTCTGTCCAATAATATTTTCCAGCCTAAGACTGCTTTTCTCCAAAGCCAGTCTAACTAAAAAGTAAAGGCATTTTTCAGTTTCAAAATCAATAAATGTCTATATTATCATTGCTAATTCCCCCCTCCCCTTTTTTCCTCGCTCTTTCATTTATTTTCCACCTGGAAAATTATTCTTCTAGAATAGGAATCTTGGTTCTTTTTGTGTCTGTAGTTACAAACCAGAGATATCCAGCTGCTTATGTTGTGTCCTGATGATATGTGAAGCTGTCTCAGTTTCCCTCTGGAAGCACCTCTATACAATCATTCCCTAAGGGCCTGTGATATAAATTGATTCTGGTGTACCCATACTGTGGTTTTACAAGCAGAAATGCTGCCTCATCCTTAATATTTTTACAAATCAAATTATATTTGCAATATTTTACATCATTTCTTTTTCGGTATTGATATTTATGTCAAAATAATTTCATATTTTGTTCATTGCAAATTCACGAGTTTGTTTCTAAGCCTAAATAAACTTGTATGTAAGGAGAAAACTTCCTTGGACATGCTCTTAAAATATCTTTCAAGAACAATCTAAATGGATTAATGAATGATCTAATTAGAACTTCTAGCTTTTATTTATATGGTAGTAAATCCTAAACTGTGTTTTCCTTTTGTTCCCCCTTACATATGAACACACACAAGTTTAATTCTGTATGAGAAAAGTGCTCAGCCTAGATAATCATGGTCAAGCTGTTTAGAACTTGGTAAAGTCAAAAAAGAGAATTGTAGGAAAACTTTCTTTCTGTCTTTCTAATAATTTTTCCTCTAAAATATAGCATTAAAGTCAGTGACCCTATTACAAATATGAACGACAGCAAAAGTTGGTAAGAGTTTACGCAATTAACTCTAAACCAAGTGCAATTCATCTGTTTTTACTGTGAATTGTGAATTTTACTGTGAATCTTTTTGAAAGGTTTCATGCTCAACTGTTACATACATTAGTCAGAAATGGTTTGTAGTATCAGGAATATAATTCTATGTAATGGAAGAAATGGAGAGAGGTGTAAAGAGGGCCACAGTTGGATTAATGATGACAGTTCTGAGTGTGCTGTTTCTTAGCTTTGCCCAATTATGACATTTGGATGTCATTTTTAATTTTCACAAACTTGAACTAGAAGACTTGTTTGTGTGAGTCTTTCCAACCTCATGAAGACCAGACCTGTACATCTGTTAGACAAACCCCGGCTGTTCCTTTTAGTTACCTAATTGAATGGTGAGAGATA
This sequence comes from Hirundo rustica, assembly GCF_015227805.2. Classification (NCBI taxonomy): domain Eukaryota; kingdom Metazoa; phylum Chordata; class Aves; order Passeriformes; family Hirundinidae; genus Hirundo; species Hirundo rustica. Next base: position 11,180,961 of record NC_053457.1, on the reverse strand, counting down.
TTTAAGTGCAATTGTATTCCTGTCGTGCATATTTGAGTGCCAGAGAGAAGTATTTTCCCCTGGCTGCTGAGTAAGTTTGCATCTGGTTTTTTTTTTTTCAATGCAGAAGTTGCAATCAGTGTTTTACTAAGTATGGTAAGATTTTAAAGTTGAAAAATAAATAATCTGGATCATTTCCCTAAAAGCAGAAACCTGAGGAGTTTTCTCAGATCATGTGCTAATTTCGATATCAGCAGAATTTGAAATCTGTCCATGCTTAGATGTTGTTGAAATAATTTTTAAAATGCATCCTTTCATTGGTATTGATGTAGCAGTTAAAACTGAACAAAGCAATTATTAACTCTTCTCAGGCATCCAGCAGTTTGAATTCTGTCTTGTCCTGGTCCTTCATACACTGAGATGATCATGCAAATAAAGATCACAAAAATAAACGGTAAAATTAAATGTTGATAACTTATACATGCCTCAATGTCTTAGAAGTTTAACCCAAACATCTGTCCACTCTTTCTGCAACAACATTGTATTTTCTTTCCAAAATAGTTCAAGTAGCGGAAAAATAATCATAACATTAGTGTTACATAGAGCTATTCTTAATCCAAAGTTTGCAGTGGAGGCATATATTTCCCATTTCCTCTCACTATTCTGGTTAGGAATAACTAAAACTTAGTAACTTTGGACTTCCATCCAGCTTTGGGAACTACTTGAGGAGTCCTTCTGTCTGGCCAGCCTAGAGCTCTTTCCAGAGCTATCATAGAATGATAGAATCATAGAATGGTTTGTGTTGGAAGGAACCTTAAAGTTATAATCTAGTTTCAGCCCCCCAGCCATGGGCGGGGACACCTTCCACTACATGAGGTTGCTCTCAGAGTCCCATCCAATCTGGTCTTGAACCCTTCCAGAGTTGGGACCTCATCATATGAATGAAGAATTTCTTCATTACTTCTAATCTAAATCCCCCATCTTCTGGTTTTAAACAATTCCCCCTTGTCCTGTCACCATCCGCACGTGTAAAAATCCCTCTCTCTCTCCCTCTCTAATGGTAAGCTGCTCTTAAGTACTGGAAAGCTGCAATAAGGTCTCCTTGGAGCCTGCTTCTCTCCCAGCTGACCAACCCCAATTCTCCCAGCCTGTCTTCACAGGAGAGGTGCTCCAGCCCCTGATCATATTTGTGGCCTCCTCTGGACTTGTTTCAACAGCTCCGTGTGCTAGATTTATAGTATTTTAATTTGGCGCATAACTCAGAAATACTAGGTATTAATTTGACTGGTTTATGGCTAAAAAGGTATTGCTACCCCAGCTGATAAGATCAGTTGTCAGCAGGCCTTTTATTTGCAGGGAGTGCTCAGAACAGGTGTATGGGGGCACCCAGGGAACCACTTGAACCAAACCATCTTTCATTAACCACAGACAAAGCACGTGGCTGCTGAAAAACCCTTTATCAGTGCTGCTTTTAGTGTCGCCACCTGAACTATCTGTGCTTAGAGCTGCTGAACACATCAGCTCAGTTTGTAAGGCTTGTAGCAGTCCTGATGAATTTTGGCTGTGCTGCTCCCCAGGGACAGACAGACAGACAGACAGACAGACAGACAGACAGACAGGCTGTAGCCCCAGCCACCAGCCTGCTGTCCTGTTTGTGCTCGCTCTGTGCACAGGAATCAGCATCCCATGGGAACAGGGCACGCAGTAGCTGTGAACAGTTCACTTTATTAAGTAAATTTACTTCATAAAAGAAGTTAATTAAACATGTTGCATGGGTAATCTCTTTCAGGGTGGGCTTTTGGAAAATTTATTGCATTTCCTTTTCATTGCTTTTCTTTGATACTTTGTTTCATTGAATTCCAGGTTCAGTCCATTTGCATTAAAAATTATTTCACAGTTTCTGCTCAGAAAGGAGAGGCTTTGAAGTTAGTATAAATCAGGAGAGGTTCTTTCTAAAAAAGCCCAAAGAAACTGGACTTGAGGTTAGTTCTTTCTTTTGCTTTTGTGGTATTGTTTGTTTGGCTTGGTTTTTTAATTTTTTTTTTCTTTATTCCCCAACTAGCTATTATTTCTCCAGCATGCAATGAAAGTTTTAATCTGTTTACTAAAAAGAAAATTTATTTTGTAAACAAAACATATCATTAATATTTTCTTTACAATATCAGCATTTGAGACTTCAGAGACACAGTCTTCCTAAAGAAAAGGAAGAATATGGTCATATTTTCCTGTACAATAAATATTGCCATTTTCCCAAATAGGACCTGTATGAATTTAAAGTGTGTGAAACTTTAAAATACATTGGTATAAAATTTACCAATCTTAGCCTCCATGTACTTCACCTTAGTGTGTTAATTTGTTGAACCAACTCTTCCATGCTTCAAAACGTCCAAGAAATGGATTAGACCTCAAATCTGTGTTCTGTTCCCTGACTTTGCAGTTATCTTTTCAATTATCTCAAATTTATCTTTTTGTTCACCTGGTTTTGTGCCATTTTTCAGTTAAATGTGATTTCATTTCTTCTGCAAATGATGTCTGATTAGAAGGAATAATTTGTTTCCTCTGTGAGTATTTCTCAATTAACTGATTAGCGAGTTTGGCTGGGAGGTTTTTGTCATTTCTTTCTGCTTCAATATTCTTTCCCTGTTTGAATCAGAGGTTTCAAGAATCCCCATCACTTTATTTCTCTTTTGGCGTCTGCTTCTTTTCAAATACATGAATGCTCAATTCATTTTAATAATATCAGAAAATAGCAATAGTTTTGGTTTGCTTATTTATCAATTTCACTTTGTTTCAAAATCTCTTTGATGAACAAAAGAGATTTTTCCAAAAGATCTAAGGGTCAGCTACCTTTTTGTTGTTGTTGTTGCTTCACAAGAATGTATATCTTCCATTTCATCAGCAAACAGCGTAAAACATCTGAATACAGATTTTTAAAAACTATCAAAGAGTCTTAAAGAAAATTTGTTTTTTTTCATATATGATATTAAAGAAATATATAGAAAAAAGATGTAAACTGCACTAAATCTTAAATTTGGGAATTTGATTTTTGTAATGAATTTTGCTTTGTGATTTATGAATAATATTGAGGAAATCAACACCTAAATCCTTTCTTCAAACTGAAAGGCCAATTTATATGTTTGAAAATGGTACCTGATGTTTAGGGGATTAAGCCTTTTACAGGCTATGATGTTCATTTTTCCAGTCATGCAGTCAAATGAATGACCCTTATTTGCTATCTCTATTACATCAGTTTAAACATGAAAGGTGACAACCTGCTTTTATGAAAGATGCTGGCAGGGCTTCCAGTGACCTCACAGAACCAGAATATAGGGGGAGAACAAGCATCTCAGAATTACCTGCTGAGAAATAAACCCCTCACTTCTATTTCCACAAGGAAAAATAACCCTGGAAATTCAATAGATGAATTATTTTATTACAAAATTCTGCTTACCTCTCTTTTTACTATGCTTGTCTCAGCCAGATGAAATTTTTGAATCTTTATATACTCATTAGTACCGAGCATGCAGCTCTTCACAAAAGGAAAGCTGAAACCCGACTAGCTGATCTTGTGAAAAACCTTCCACAACTCTGGAATATGGGCTGGAAACTGCAATAACTGATAGATTCTTGGATTACAATTCGAAAACATTTTTTTTTCTTTGATGTTATGGAAGAAGATATGAGCACAGAACTTTAAAATCTGCATGTGCAAATCTCACTTGTGAACCCTGGCCAAGCTGCTTTACTGTCTGAGGATGCATGTTTGCGTATCATTTCATAGATTAAACCCACAGGCTATCAGTTTCCCAGTGTCTAATAAACATGATCTATGCAGAATTGATTTTGCTTGGCCAGTTTCAAGATGAAAATGCACTTTTATCTCTTTTTCTAAACTGTTCATTGGGGTCATTTCACATGCTGCGGCAGGAGAGGTAAGTGTTCAGTATTTTCATGAGACAGACGAGCAGCAAGATGATAAAATCTTGCTTGAATGATTTGACCTGCACCAAATTAATCCAGTCTCAATGCAAAATGAGACTGGGGAAAAAACACAAGCACAGAGTCTAAATTTTTTCATAGGCTCCATGTAGCACTGTCTTACATCTTCCCTTTTGCACGTTGTTCTGGAACGTGCGCTGCACTGTTGCCAAATGTTGGGGTGGAGGAAACTAAGAGCCATTTAGGAGGTCTCTTCTCCCATCTTTTTAGTACTGCTCTGAGTTCCTCTGTATTGCTACTTGCCCTCAGCTGCACAGAGACCTGATTCAGCTGAAAAAGCCAAACTTTTGGTTCTGTACAACTGGCCTGAGCATGGCTGGGTGCTGGACTCTTCAGCCGCTCGTCTGAGACATCAGAACCTCCTCCGAAATTGACCTCACCGTCCTTTTGCTTTTGTGCCTCCTTCTACCTAGATTCCAACCAGCAAGGGAATCTGCTCTTGTAGATGAGGGGTTTGAACAGTATTCCCCCATTATCACTTCAAGATGTATTGCAAAAGCTGTAAAAGTTGTCTGACTTTGAACCAATTTTTTGCAATCCTTTCTGCCCTCACATTTACTCAAAGGTGTAAAATGTTTTCTAGTTCCATCGTAAAAGGCTGAAACACAGAATTTGTCAAGCTTGGTGAGACATTTGCTGCATCATTTGGTTTTGAATACTTTGCTTAATCTGTTTTTAAAAGTTTGTTTGGGCCACATCAGCATTTGAGTTACCTAAATAATTATTTTTATTGTGTGTCCCTGTGGGAGAGAAGGAGTGTTAGTGCTTTTTTATCCAGTACCTACAGTAATAACTGTAATCAGTGTAAATCTGGAAGAGGGGTAGAGGAATGAGTTTACTGATCTAGGACACCTTTTTCACACATCTCTGCTGATAGAGTGCAGCAAAAAGGAAAATTCTAGTCAATTTTTAGTGATGTATAAAAAGCTATGCCACAGAACAAAATACCTGTACTTGAATCTTTTGTGGTAGTAGATCACATACAACATTTTCTCCAGAGCTGACTCTCTGTTTACTCAATACATTTACCACTGTTTAAATGATTACACAGTATATAGTACCAGTAGAAATTTCACCCAAGCAGGGAAGAGTTAAAATAATTATTATGATGGAATTTTAACATTCCTTGGCTTTTGAATATTTGGTTTCTCCATTAACAGGGTTTTTATTAAGGGAGCTAAAAATAAATATGATAACCCAGGAGAGTGTCAGGATTTCTGTTTACCTATGAATTTAGCACACTTCTTTATCTACTGAGAGAGGCTACTAGCAAAATCAGTAGTTTACTATCAGCTAGATAATCAGAAATAATACAGATAGATAGAGAATACAGGTTTTCCAGTCCCATACATATGTTTTAATAAAAATAGATTTAATAGTACAGATAGATACAGAATACAGGTTTTCCAGTCCCATACATATGTTTTAATAAAAATAGATTTAAACTGACTTTTAAGCACCATACTTTTTAATTGGTAGTGCATCAATTTAATACCATATTAAAATTGTTAGAGCAGAGAAACCTTATGCATAACATTTTTATCAGTAAGTGTCAAATCTGAGGTGTCACTTAAGATGATCATGAATATTTGTTCTTACATTTTAAAAAACTAGAAAAATTAGTCTCATCATATATATAACTGCAGAGGTTCCTAAAGCATGACAGCAAATTTTTCCCTCTGCTCTTACAGCTTGCGTCATTGGTAGGGTTAAAAAGAGAAGTGGTTGTCTAGCAACACTGACATCTTTATTTCTTGTTTTGATAGTGCTAATCTATCAGCATCTGCAGCTAATGGGAACACGTAATTTAGAATTTTCTCTTACAGTTCTGCATATGAAGTGAAATGTAATTTTAGTAGTAGGCAAGAAACCGAGTTTGACCTTTGTTTTAAAGAGATTGTGTTGTCATTTTAATATAACTTAGTAATGTACAATAATTAATAATTAGTACATGTATAGTAGTTTTTAAAAGGTAATTAATAAAAATTGTATTCTTCAAAAATAATTCCTGTCAATTGACATAATACTAGTTCATAAATTGCAGTGGGTATTATCATTTGGATTAATCTTTTTATTGTTAAAAAAAAATAAAGTGTTTTCAGCTTTTTTTCTTCCCCAGATGATTTTTATCAAGTGACAACTAGATTTATAGGATGATACTTTCTGCTGAATTAATATTCTTTTCACTTCTTAGCCTCAGTAATCTGAGTTGTCTGGTGGCCAAATTTCTTTAAAGCATAAGAACAGTAGGCTGAAAGCATAAGGGAGGATAGGATTGAACTTGGAAGTGGGTAATTTCAAGGTATTAAACAAAAGACAAATTCTTAAATGTGGAAAAGGTTCAGATGCTAAAGAAAATAGAGTGCATCAAAGGAAGACTAAGATACACTCAAAATCCAAGAAACAACAAGAGGTCTGGAAACAGTAATGTAGTTCTGAATTGGATTCAGCTGTGAATTCAGGTGTGGACATTGTAATTAACGTGGCCTGTGTGACTAGGAAAGAGCTCCTTGGTTATGCTTGAAAAGGGAGGAAATCAGTCAAATACTATCAGTAAAATTGCCCAAAACCAGGCTAAATACAGTGGTTCTGTATAGTGATTGATACTTCTGTAATTGTATGGTAAAGCACTTTAACTCCCAGGACAGAGGAGGGTGATGGAGTGATAATTAATGTATTTCACTCTGAAGTATAGGATTTTGAGAACAAACAGAATATAATTGCTGAGATCCTGGGTTTGGTTAAAAGTTCTCCTTGTTCAGCATCCTGCTTGTGACAGCAACCTGTGAAGGTAAGAAACATTACATGTATATAAAAATGTGTCTTTGGGATATTTTTCTTGCTTCTGTGAAATACTTTTGGGATATCTCAAATCAGAAGCTGCATGTGAATAACTTTTTATGGATGTTGTTTTCCATTAGTTATTCTCCTTCCATTTTGGATCAATGTGTATCTTGGGTCTTGGTGCTATCTGAATAAGGAGCTTCAAAATGTTCATGTTTTGTACATTCTTTAGCTTGTTTTAGCGAGCTGCCTCACAATAACACTGATTTGCCTGTGTGTCTTGTATGATGGGAAGCAGTAAATATTAATTTCCCACTTGTTTTCTTGGTGTTATTCATAATTTTATAGCTTTCTGTGACAGTTCCCAGTCATTAATTCCTTGAAAAATGCCCTTCTTGGGAGGCAAGTGCAGTGCCATGAAGCCAGGGGTAGCTGTCTGTCTCAGCAGGTCAGGCACGGTGCAGACTTCCATTTACAGCAGGTCCAGAGGAGAACAGATGGCCAAGGAATATGTCTGTGGGGAGCCTTTAAAAAATGGAAATTACAATCTGGGACATTATTTATCCTATATATAGTGAGCAAGATAATCAAAAGTACTTTATATGTCATTAGAGGATTTGTTACTTGCAACTGTGAGCATTATGAGAGTTCTTGGAGTAGTGCAAGGATTTTTGTAGTTTCTATATGAAACAGGAATTTCTTCTCCTTCTGAAGATAGCATCGTCACTTCTCAGTTTTCTCAGATATTGAATATAAGTTTCCCAGAAATTTTTGTGACTCTTGAGCAAATATTATCAGCCCTGGGTAAATTCTTCAATAAACCTAATTATTTTAGGACATCTCCAAGATATATGTGTAAATGCAGGGGATTTTCAGCTGAAGACGAGAAAGTTAGTGTCATACCTTGAGAAGGTACATCTGAATTATCACAGGAAAGCACTAAATGTGAGAATAATTGAAAACTTGAAATATTGGAGTGTAATATCAGAAATGTTCAAGTCGAGCAGCCTTGGCACATTTAATGTAGCATCTGATGAAGGTTTTGGGGCATGGCTACCTTTCCTAGCTTTTCCATCAGCTGGTTAAAGGTTTACCAGAGGAGGTAGAAGAATGGAATTGTGCTATATTTGCACTGTCTTCTGGGGCCAATGGCTTCTGTGCCCACCACTGAGTAATCTGTTGCAAGTCATCCTGTCACAGGGGCTGCACGTGACACTGGCCACAGCTGCCCCCTCTCATCTCCAGGTGCGCTATTCAGACACTCTGCTCTGCTGGGTCACCTGCTGGGGACAGGAAAATGCCTGGGTCCTTCCTGCACTTGGTTATGGAGAGACTTATCCCATCTGGACAGGACTGAAGAGGCCTTACAGAAGTTTGCTCTGCAGTTTCAATGGAGCAAATTTTGAGCTGTAAGGGTCTAAACCCTCCACCCCAGTCCATAGTGTCAAGCCTTGGGAATTTGGGACCAAAAGAGTTGAGAGAGAGTGAAATAACTCGGAACAGGGCTGAAGGTGTTAGATGAAGTTTGAGGAATGAGATGAGAAAACAAATGGTGGGAGTTCAAGGAATGAGGGATTCTTTGCCTCACTAAGTAGCAGCCTGGGGCTCAGTATTTAAAACTTATGCTGGAACCCAATCCCACATGCCAGCATACTGTGGACATGGGAGCGTGTAATTCATCTTCTCTTTTCAGTGTTAATGCCATTTCAGGCTGTTATGTCTTCCCATCCTGTCTCCATTTTCAGCTACCCAGGTTGATAAATATTTAATTATATAAATTTTCTGTCATAAATCATTTCTTCCATGCTCTAATCTGTTCTGCTGGTCTTTTCTTAACACACTGCGATTTGTCAGTCTTACAGCTAACATTATTTCCTGCACTGAATTAATTCTTTGTAGTGTGTTCATGCCAAAAAACTGGCCAAAGGTCAAGCAATTATCATTTCTGCAATGCATTGTCTCCATGGATTTTAATCTGCAACTGCACTAATCCTGTGTTGTTTTTTGGGATTTCTGCAATGTGGGGGTTTCTATAACTCACACTTCCCTTTTGTTATATTTTCTAGATTTCTTCTGCTCAGTGAATAGCCAGCCACACGTTGATTTCTATGGCCCTAGGTGTTTTTTTATGTGCATTTTTCTAAGTTGAAACTCATGCTGTCATTTTCTGCCCACTAGTGCCTCTGGCTCTATACTGTGTCATGAGTCACTAATGTCACTAACATTTCTCAGCTCTGACTGATATTCACAACTCTTTCTGATTTAGTATTGTCTGCAAATTGCACTAGAGCATTATAAAAATATTTTTTAAAAGGCAGAGCTCATTAAAAAAAAATCTAGAAGACATTTTTCCCCAAACTGACTATGTTCTCATCAACCACTTTGTCAGTTTTTCCCAGACGATATCATACTTTGTGATATCAGAAATCAGATCTCATGCTTATAAAGGATTATAGTCTTCATTTTCAGATTGGTACCTTTTTTTAATTTTTTTTTTTTAATGGCATTCTTCCTTGGTCTCTAAAGTACAAAGTTGAATAAATATGTGGTGTACATAGGAAAACCTGGCAAGAGATTTGTCTCATTACAAGACTAAGGCTAGAAGTCACAGCTTATTTAAAGGGGTGATTTTAAATAAAAAAGAAATGGGGAAATTCTTCAGGAGGAAGAGAAAAGGCAAAGCTTCCTAAGTTCTTCATGCTCAGAAAACTGTAACATGTTGTCCTTAGACATATTTTGGAGAAGTGCAGTACTCCTCAGTGCTATTCCTGTACAGTTCTAGTAATTTGGCTAGATTTCTCTGGCTGCCCTCCCAGGTGTCATGGGAAAATAAAATAGGAAATGAGAGATTGTGAGACTTCTCAGCTTGGTGCTTTGAGTGAGAGTACAGCACATGGTGGGTGAAAGTCAGCTGACTTGATCAGGAGTTATGTTCACAAATCTGGCAGAATGGCTGTGTCTACTGTGGCGATCTGTAATTTACTGCAGAGTTCCCATTTGGAAGTATTAGGTGCCCCTGCTGATCAGACCCTCTAGCTGTGACAAGTAGAAGCTGGTTACTGGCTCTTAGGATGGGGCACTGAATGCTGCTGTCTGGAGAGAATTATGGTAATCATGCCGAGGAATAATAGCAAGGGACAAAAGGAGCAGCGGGCAGCCTTGCCACCCCACTTGAAATTTCTCTACCTGTTTCTAGGGAGCCTTTCAGTTTCCCAAGGGCAGCTGCACAGACTTTTCTTAGGGAGGTGACCCATGCCAAAGAGCACCTGACACGGAGAGGTTCTCCTAAGGCTGGATGTCTCACCTTTCTGCCAATTTGCCACGTGGCTCCAGTGATAACTGGGAGAGAAACCCCAGGCCTGCAAAGTGGCAGCTCTGCCATGGGCACATGGTGACACAGTGAGGAAGTTGGCATGAACAGATGAATTACCACAGCCCCCTGCAAGGTATCTGAGATGGTGGAAGAGATCCAGGTTCAGGGACAGAGGCAGCTGTGAACAAAATCTTCCAAAAATTTTTAGTGCGTCATTAAGGACATAAAATGAGTCCAGCAGTAAAAGGATCAGTTTTAGAGGAAATTTCTTTACGACTAAAAGCAGACTATGTCCTCTGATTCCTGCTTACAGATGTGCTTTACCACCAACCAGAGAAAGAAGGAGGCATATGGACCCACAAAAATCTCAGTGCCTTTCAGTGTGCAGTACATCTCACAGAAAACTACACATGTATTATCCACTGGTATAAAAATTCTCAAACTCAGAAACAGATCTTCCAATGTGGAATTCCTACAGTGAACTGAAAAATTTGAAACAGGTAGAGTGGGGTATTAAAAATAACAAACCAGAAACCCTTCTTCACGAGCTTTTAGTATCCCCTCTTGTAGAACACAATCTAGGTCTTTATTTCCTTACTATTTTTAATCTCTTAGGGTTCTGCTGCCTTCTGTTCTTTTGCAAGATTGTAGCTAACAAAGAGCGAGCACAGAGCCAATGGAACAGCTTGTGCAGTTATTGCCACTGAGGCACTTTAATTCTTGGACTTGCCCCCTTTCCTGGGGCAGCCGTTTAAGAGACAGGTCTCCCACCAGGTGCACAAAGTACTCTTCCAAGGAAATGCAAGCTAATTGCTTTCATTCTGCTTCTGAAGCTCAGAGCCAGGGAAAAGACAATGGTCTAGAGGAGCAATAACTTGTGATACTGAAGGTTCATTGACAGTTTGCTTTGATATGTGCAAGAATTTAGAGCAGGATTAACAAAGGTAGAAATGCTCATGGAGTCTAACTTCTTTCATTTAAATGTGGTTTAAGTTTATTCCACTAAGGTAACTAAATAAGGAAGCAAATGCTCAAAAATGTTCATGCAGCGGGAAATCTACTGTGGTTTAAGATATTAGAACTGCTTTTCATAGATATGCTCCTTGGTCTTAACAAAATATTTGCTGTAAATGGAGGATAAATTATGCTCTCATTGGTCTCAGCTTGTTGACTTTTTGGAGCTTCTTCACGGCCACAGATTTCTGTCACAGCTTTTTGCCAAAATAGCTTGATGACTTTGTTAGACCACTCATGTACTGATTTGAGACTGAATTGTTGTAGCCTTAAACAGTCTCAGGACCAAGAATACTTCTTGTATTTGGAATCATGGAAGTGGTATGGATTTTTATAGGAGTATTTGTTATCTATGGAGAGTTATAGCATCCTGAGAGTGTATCCAATAAGAAGAAGGCTGTAATGGCCAGTCTGAAAGAAATAACACACATATAATATAAAATTCTCAATTCTTGTTCTGAAATAAAAACAGAGTGAAAAGTTTTAATAAAACGTACAATTAAACAAGATTAGCTCAGACTCCTAGAATTTGCCACATTTTCAATGTTAAAGCAGGCTCGATGCAATGTGAAGGTAACAATGGATACTTCTGTATAGTTTTAAAAAGCTACACTTAACGCTCTAAATTTTTTTGGTGCTCTAATCCTGTGGAGCCTTTTCTTGGAGAAGGGATTTGATCTTTGGCTAGAATTAGACAAATCAGCTTGTATTGTAAAGCACAGTCACTGGCTTTTAAGTTGGATGTCCAATTAAATGTAATGTAACTACTCAGGGAAAATAAATTACCTACTATGAGATATTAATTGACTGACATGAACCAGTTCTGCTTCCCTTCCATTCTGGTGAAGGAGTTCTGTCTGTTGATGTCTGTTGATATTTACACAGGAGAGGTAGCAAGAAAGAAAGACTGCTCTGTAGATTATAAGCAAGTTTCCAGCACTCTGGAGCTGGCAGAAATGTCAGACTAGCCAGTCACCCTCTTCCTGGGTCTTTTTTTAACATCACTTTCACTGTTACCTTAGTTTGTTCACACAGTCCATGCAAAAAATCATGATGTAAAAATCAAACAGCCCTTGACTTGTGCGCAGCACTTTGAGATATTTTTGCCATTTCATAAGCTTTCAGAGCACAGTTCTGAGAGGCACCTGAGTTCTACAGAGATTTACATAAGATGTAGAAAGGTATAACGGGGAAAAAACTTCTCGTTCCTTTCCTTCTCCCTCCCCCCATTTTCTTTTGTTCTGTGAGCAGTTTCCCCCAAATCTCACCCTTTTAAAGAAGCTAATTACTGCTCTTCACCGGCATGCATTAGCATTATGCTGTTGTCAGTCTGTCAGGTGCACTTAGTCAGGGTTTAATAGGCTTGCAGTGGGCTACAATTAAACTCAGGAATTAACATTTAAAGAGTGTTTACATGGTTTCCTCTTCCCTTCCTCCCCCGCAGCAGTTTGCTTAAAGACGCAAGCAGCTTTCTGCTTTGCTTTAATTGTTATGTGAGGGAAATACTGAAGAAATCCGTGAAGCTGACTTTCGTTTAAAACTTGAGCTCTGTGTTCTGCAGCTCCTGGGAAACATTACCGTGCTATTTTTCAAACAAAAAATTGTAGCGATTTAAAACCGCGTGGTCAAATATAAGCCTCTAACCATGCTAACAAATGTCAGCAATTAAAAAGAGGAGCTGTTGCTCGTTCAGAAGCAGTGTCATTTTCCACTAAGCCCTGAGAGGCTCCCTGGTGTTCTTCTGGTCCAGAGGCAGAGGAGACCTGGGTGTGCATGAATTTCTGCTTTCTCTGTGACCCCCAGCAGTTCACTTTGCTGTCTGCACATCTCAGCGCTTTGGGCTCTCAAGAAGTTAACTCCTGTTTGCATGGATTTAGACACTCTTTGGGCAGATGTTCCTCTTGCCCAGTCAGGGAGGGATCCTTTATGCAGTATCAGTCCTGTCAGGGTCCTCTTGGCATTCACTTAGTCCAGTTTTGCTTCCTCCGTTGACTGAAAGCTCTTCCAAAGACCTCAAGACTTCTGCTTCCTTTGCAGAAATCACCTCTGGGCTGAAAGAACTTTAGGAATTAAATGTTAGATGCATATTTTGTGCTACGCATGCTCTAGAGAACACTGGTGGGAAGTGTGCGAATCGAGGTTCCCTTTCCTGGTAAATTTTAAGAAATAGGTTTAATAAAATAAAAAGAAGACAATTAGGAGACAGATTAAGCAAAATCATGGCCGGCCAGGTGACTTGGCATTCAGTCATGTCCACAACCTGCTATTCCAGAGATGTTCTTTAAATACCCTTTCTATTGCATCAGTCTGTTGCATACTCATATTTTTCCATACACTTGTTTCCATATTTCAGGAACTGTTTTGCATGGTCTCTCCTTGGGTCTGCCTTTTTAGAGCATGTGTGTTTCCTGGCTGTGTCTTCATTATCACCTCCCGCTGGGGCCTTGGTCCATACTTTCTTCAGATGGTAGATGCTGCTGGTTGGTATATCAATAGCAGGGTCTTCTTTACGTGTTCACTGGATGTTATCCTGACCAAACAGGCAGTTTAAGCATGATATTTCAAATACTACCACTATGCCTAATTATTTACTGATAGCAGAAATAAAAACTTATATCCTTACAACAAAGTTATTAATCATACAGCACGCATCTTGAGGAAAGCCAACTTTATAATATACACTTATAACAGGAACCCTCTTAGTAATGGGTGTAGAGGGATGAGTTTTGAGGATTCAAAATTCCCAATGGGGAAAAATTAAAATTATGTTGAATCTGTGTCTGTGCCCCCCTAGCTATTTTAATTTACTGCAGCTGAGGATATGCCCTAGAGTGAGGGGGTTTTCTCAGCTATTCATTGGATGGAAAAGGAGAATCTGTTGCCTTTCTTGTAAATAATGACCTTGCAATTTAGCTCTTAAGTATTTCTTGGATATCCCTGCTTTTCAAACAGAACATGCAAGCCTAAGCTTTCACATTTTGGTTGATTTATTGTTGCATTGTGCATTGGCATTTATTTATTAATGGTTATTCCCCCTATCATCTTTAGGTAAGCCACTTGTGGCTCCCTGGTTTTATGTGTGGAATCTGAGGGTAGCAGTACCTCAGCCTGAGAATTTTCAGAAGTTTTGGTCCTCAGATGACACATGTCCAAACACTCTCTCTTATTTCTATGTGCAGAGATTAGATCTCCTCCACCCTAAATTCTTTGAATTAAGAAGCCATTAATCTCTTTATTACTTGCAAATATATAGGATGATAGTTGAGGGAAGGTTTAAAACTAAAAAAAATGATAGTTTGTCCTTCAATAGAGAATTAAATTTTCTTTCAGGTGGACATGCGGGAATGTTTTGGAAAAAACCATTGAACTCTCCACGTAACTCAAAACCCAACGCTCATGCAGCCGGGTTACTGCTAACTGCTGCATAAATGTATTGGTCACAAGTGAGAAGGCAAAACCAATGGTCAACTTCAGTTCTTCTTCTAGCATTTCTCTTCAAAACTTGTCCCATTTTTCTCAGCAGAGCTGTTATCAGAGGAGTTTCTATGGTTTCTGACAATGAATTCTATTTAACAAGTGGAGAATTTGAAAACAATTCAAAAGGTGCTGCAGAACCAGTGTTTGGACAGATAGAGTGAAGCCTAAATTGAAACAGAGGAATTAATGTCATGTTACTGAGATAAGACATTTTCCGACCATAGGATGGGGGAGAAACACAAAAACAGCCATAAGTGTCAAAGCCTTTGGTGATCCACCATTAGTTTAATCAAAATAGCTGATTAAGAAGTTTTTGTTATCCAGCTGGTGATGGATCTCTTTCAGCTTCTTTCTGACTAGGCTGTTTAAATTGTGCCATTTAAATCAGTATTTAATATTACACAAATCTTTCTATTCAGATTTTTAGCATCCTGATCTCCCAGATCTATTCAATTTCCTATGCTATAGTGGAGTCTGAGAAAAAGCAAATTGTTTTGCAATACTGAGAGGTGATGCTTGGAGCAGAAAACGCCCCAAAACAAATATCTGCATGAAAGAGATGTAAGGGTTATGCAGTCAATATCTCTTCATCCTGAAGACAATATTCCTGTAACAAAAAACCACTTTCATTTCTCATCTACTGTGTTAGAAAAACAAAAAAAAAGTACTTCTTTTTTTTTTTTTTTTTTTTTTTTGCGTGGGAATCTTTGGGCCATTGACAAGTGTGTTCTAGTGTGTAACACTAGAGAAGTTTGCTTTCCTGACCTTAGCATGGTCCCATCCAAAATATTGCAGCTCTGTAATCGTCTTAGCAGCGACAGTACAACCCAGACTGCGGAGTTCTGGGTATGTGAGTCATGCTAAAGCCAGACATTGTACAATTTGGCAGCAAAAAATGACTAAGAAGAATATTTTAGATGAAATACTTTCTGACTCCTTAGCTTGAGGACACATATCAGGTAACAGGACAAATATGCTTTAGAATGGATGATGTTCTAAAAAGAAGTGGAGAACTTTGAAGGCACTATGCTGTAGGCCAGATGAATTAAAAAAAATCCCAGGAGAAAATAATCCTATCAATATACTATGCCAATCTTTGAGAAATTCCTCTTTGCTTAGAGAGGAGAGATGCCTCTTTTTTTACTCTTTTTTTTTTTTTTTTTTTTTTTTTAACATTTTACCTCAAAAAGATATAAGTTTTGTGGTACTGGAAATCAAATAATGTGTATTTATTCAAGAACAATATTCAATTGCAAGACATTCCTTTATGGTCTTGTTTATGTTGCTGAGCTTTGAGACAGAAGATCTCAACCCAGCAGGAGCGAGCTTTGCAGTTTTCAGTAGGATGCTGTGCACACCTTGGAGAAGCCCCATGTGCATTACTATCCTGCCAACAGACAGTGACCTTCACTAGAAATTGGAACAAACTTTACCAGAGCAAACTGACAAAGGCAGTGGCTTCATCATCTCTGCACAGAAGGTCCAGCAGGACCTAAACATTCCTTGTACTATCAGAATTTCAGTTTGGATTGTGACTGCAGAAGAATTTTTGTGGTACTGTGTCTTTGTAGGTTCAAGGGCAAGACTTAAAAAGGTGTTTGGTGAACATGACTGCTTTCATCTCAATTGTCATGGAAAAGATTGTTTTAAAAAACTAAGTTTTCAGAAAGTGCTGCATTTTCTTGGCTCCTTGCAGAGACTCAAACTGGTTTTTCAAAATAGATATGTCTGGTTATTTTTTTGTATTAGATGAAGTTCCTATGAAAAGGAGGGAGTCTGGTCTGAATTTAGAGTGGCAGGCTGGTTTTACACCTATAGCTGTTGTAATTATACCTTGGAGGGTCTTTTGATATTAGTGATAATCTGCATTCATTTTTAAAAGTCTGTTCAGTTAACACTTTGAAATGAATGATGGTCAGTAGTGTTGAAAGCTAGTTTTGCTGTGAGCATTTTCCTTGAAACACTAGGCAGAAAAACCTGTTGTGGAGTCTGCTTTAGTGGTATGCTTATCTGCCATGGTTTTGTTACTCATGATCTAAAACATCAGATCAATGAAATACTGAAATATTTTAACAAGAGGTGACACATCTCTTGCTGAGGGTGTTTAGACAGATTTGTGTCAGTGGACAGGATATTTGGGATGACTGCAAGTGCTGGTTGCCTGCAGCCAATCTCACTGAGCTACTGAAATACCAGTGTGAAAATGGGTAAGGCATTAAGATGCTGGATGATTAACAGCAAGGACAATTTGTGTTGTTGTACTGGACTTAAATCATCCTGCATCTTGTCACACTTCTCCTAAGTGAATTATCTATGTTTGTCATTAGAGATAAATAGCCTGCATATTAAGGAGAACTCATTAACCACCTAGATGGCTCTATGTTTTTTGCATTATCTCTGCTGCAATGAAATCTTAACGTACGTTAATGCGATAGTGGAGATGTTGTGCCCGAGGATGGAGGCCAAAGCAAATAATTGTGCAATAAGCCCCTTCCTGATCAGTAGACCAGGACTGTGATCTCTTAGGATACAGAAAAAAAAATTGGAAGAGTGAAGTCAGGCATGGAGTAATAGCAGTTTACTTTGCCCTTCACAGTTTTGCAAGGGAGAAGTCGTGCCTCATCTGTGGAACACTTTCCATCCACCCCCCTTAAAATACTAAAACTTTTAAAAGGAACTTTGTAAAAAAAAATTTAGGGAGGGGTTTGTTGCTGACTGAAATGTATTGAAACAGAACTCCTGTGTACCTTGATAGCACATAAAAGAATCTGGTTTTCATCAGTATAATATCTTTTCCCTACATGCAGTTCTCTGATAAATTTTTTAGCTGGGGAAGGAGTTAATTATGTTTCAGAAATAAAAAAAATTGATTTATAATATTTACACACTTTCACCTTTAATAAAACTTCTAGGTTGATACACCAGCAATAACTCTCGGAGCTATGAGAGATACAGGAGTTAATAAAAAGTCTATCAATTTTAATTCAAAATGACAGAATACATCTTGATTTATTGTGATGTAAAACATCATCTCCCTTATAATATGATATTCCCACCCTGAAGAATATTCTAATTTAATCATAATTCTCTTATATTTCTGGTAATTAAATAACATCCCATCAGTTACAAATAGAACACTTTATGTACCAGATTTTCACTGCTTTGTGCCTCCTTCTGAGCAGTTATGGCATGAAAGGATGAGGCCTGGTAGTTCTCTAAATCTGGAATATTGCAGCAAGAAGCAAACTTATTTTCAAGAATGCAGTGTTTTAAAATAGTGTGCACAGCAGAAGCCTTACTCTTAAAAGGAGAACAGGCTTTTTAAGGTTTGCCATAAGCACTCAGAGAAGGATTTTCTCCATGGCCTGATGAAAGATGGATTGTTTTTCTTATCGTTAGGTGTGAGCATTGTGAGAGAGAAGATGAATCTTGGAAAGAGGAGAATCCTCCTGAACACCTGTGAATTCAGCTGGTGTGCTTGTCCCCTCAGTCTGTTGTTATTATCCACCCTAATGGTCATTAAAATGAAATGTGTGACTGCCAGCCCTGCATAAGCAGACCTTGAGCTGGGTGAACTAGAGAGGCCTTGGTGGTAACGATTTACCCGTTCAGGTGTTAATAATGTTTCAATCCAAAGCTTGATGAACTGTAATGGCTTCAAATTACATGCTTAGTAATGCTGTGGCAGTTTGCTGCCAGCAGAATATACCATTGCAGCAGCAAGGTACACGCTAAGGGCAGCCCTGTCGCAGAGCTAAAACTTAGAACAATAATTTGGTTTTCAGAAGCTGCTATTGATACTGGAAGAAATAATAATCCAATTTGGCATTCTGCTCCAATACTGGGCAATTTTTGAATAAGAAAAATCAACATATATTTATGCTTGTGTCTTACTTCTGTCCTGGAGAGATCAGAAACACAGAATACATACAAAGCTGCATCCGTTTAGGGCAGCTTTATCTTTGGAGCTCTAACAGGACTTTAAACTACATTAAATTCAGTTCACTAATTTGTGTTATCTGTTTAAACTAAAATATCCTATCTTCTGTTCCTCTTTAGCTCATGTGATTCTGAAAGAAATATTCTGTTCTATCTTGGACTCTTCCCTCGGGGCATATGGTCACATTCTTCCCTCCCATGATAAAATCGGTTGCCCTTGGACTGCTAGGGTGAGAAGAATTGAAGCATTATCTTGTTAGATTGTTAGATCTTGCAGTCTTTCTAAATAGTGCAATATTCCTGAATTTTAATCAGTAGCTGATACTAAAATCAAGATATTACCAAGGCTTCCAACTGCTATTTGAATATTTCAGCTTGAAATAATCATCTGTGGATTGGTGTGCTTTAATGGAGCAGAGAACATATTCTGTTATTGCCTAATCCATTCATCCTCACTTGCCAATTTTTTAAGCCTGTCCAAATCTACATTTTATCTTTTGTTCCTTCTTCTCTGTACAGAGAAGTAATTTGGTGGCTTTGCATTTATTTGCAGGACATTGCTGCCAGGTTAGTGGTGTCACTGGGAAATGCTACGTGCACTGCCACCTCTGGAAATAAGGGTGGAAGACATGAAAAGGGCTGTTTGCACATAACACTTCTCGAAGAAAGCCTCTATGCAAGACAGCATTCCAGTACTGCCATAGATAGGGATCCATGACTCAAGGTCTGATTTGGCAAATAAGGTTAATTTAAATATTTCCCCCTGATTGGTTTATTTCTATTTTTATTTTGCTGCCATTGAGTTCTACCACTAAATCTCCTCTTCTCAATCTACTCCACTTATATAGATGCTCATATGTCATTCCATGCCTGTCTGTCTGGTTTGCGCTTTTTTCTCATTGCCTAATAAATAGCTCACCAAAAAAAAAAACCCAAAACAAAAACCCAGTGAGTTTTGGGAAGATAGTGCTCTTTTCATTGACAACAAATTAAGTGTGTATTATTTTTGTTAGCAGAATATTTGCCAGTGTTGCAATACCTCAGGGTTTCCTTTTTTCCCTTACCCCCTCTGTTCTCTCCAACTGCTTCTTTTACCTCGGGATAAAGGGGATAGTCAGCCTTAAAAAAGATGCTTTTGATCAGAGAGTATGATGAAAAACATCCCACACAGGTATCAATAAACACCTTGAAAGTAATCTACAATTATAAAACTTTAGGGTTTTCTTGTCATTCCTTCTTAGCACCTGTTAGCTTTGCTCTGGGCACTCTCTAGTTTTCCCTTGAAATACGCTTTTCCTTATCACCACTCCCACTGTTAAATGGAGCTGATATTCCCTTGCAGTTACTTTTATCTTGGTTGTACAACTTTAAGTAAAGCAAGCTATATAAAATATTAAGAATATCTAACAATGTTGCTGAAGTTAGTGGAATGTCTGCATCTCCTCAGTTAGTATTTCAAGAGTAGGAACAGCAGCCTGGTGCTACTTGCGCTGGCTTGGTGCTGTAGCAATCAAACTGCAATAAAGAAGCACCAGTCATGCTCAGAACTGATTGTCAGAGGGGTGTGAGATGGAAGGGCCCAACGGGTGTGACCTGGTTGTGTTGGTAGCCACCATCATTCTGCAAAAGTCTGCAGTGATTACCCATAAACTGAAAATTACCCTCTTTTCAGGTTAGATGGTTAGTAACTGGTAATTATACCATGTTTGCCATCCGGCCATGTCATCTGTCAGTGAACTAAAGAAAGCTTCTAGAGCGTGCATGTAAAAACCAGGGACCTTATTACTGAATTCAAAGATCATTCTGTTCTAGCCTGCCTTTATCTGACTCTCTCTGTCCCATTACAAGGACGTATTAGGACAAAGCAAACCTGCTCTAAGTAGACATTCAATTACTGGCTGTGCAATGTACTGCGGTTTGGTGATGCATTCTGTGCTTGCTGGATTTATAAGGTAATAAGCTGGGGCACACTGATGAACCTCACTGGGAGACAGAGGTGTTTGTGGTGTGGTGTTGGGATTGAGACAAACTTTACTTGGGATAGATAAAGAGGGGAAAACAGACTTGTTTTCATTGTGCTAATGTTGCAGTAAAGATGGTGCCCGTTTTCTGCCATCCTGCTGTGCATCTTTTGAAGCACTCCATAGGCCAAATCAATCACATTGCAGCAAATTGGATTTTATTTAAAAATTTAATTGGATTGGTCTTACATGAATAAGTATTAGGAAAAGTCCTTTATCTGGGAAATGTTCAAAATTTTAGCAATGTTAAAATTTAATTTTTTTGCAAACTACTTTACTGGTGAAAATGTAAATTTTTTCCTATTGAAAATTACAACCCTTTTTTCGAGTCTGCTTGAATAAATGGAATCTCTTCAAATGAGTGACTAAAATACACTCATTTCTGGACATTTTACTTTCTGATTACGATTACATTAATAACATTTCTAGCTTTGCTGAATATACATATGGATTAAGTTTTGTTGCCGAGGTTCCTAATTTGAGCTCTGTGACTAGTTGATCTCTGATGGGGAATTTTATTAACCTGTATAAACCAATGATGTGACAGATTAAAATACAATTGATTAATTGATTAAAAAATAGCTGCTTGTAAGTAAATACTGACATATTATGACAAAAGAGTAGAGATTATCTCCCACATTAACATTGCAAGAATAGAGCCCTTATGAATTTAAAGTTCTTGCTTATGTAATTAAGTAATTATCTCAGTAACTCTCTTGAAGAAAAGAACAAAAGAAAACATGCTGTATATGAAAAGAACAATGAATATTTTAATAGTTACATTAATACCAAAGGGAAGCCTGAGGGACTTTTCTCTTGGTGGGTAATTGACAGTAATACAGATTTTAAATTATGTCTTGACATTCCTTTTTCCTGTTTCAAAACCGAGCTTGCTGTTCTTTATTCCTTCAGGTTTCCTCATAGCAGATAAACAGATAATTTTCTGACTGAAAAGCCACAGCTACGTGTGCTTTTGCTCCTGTTTTCCTGTTGTGCACAACCCACGTGTGCAGCACGGTGTGTGCCCACCCTGCTCCTGCAGCCCACGTGGATCAGCCTCCTTTCTGCCACTGTGGTTGGGACAAGCTGCTGTGGCACTGACAGGAGCTGCCTGCCTTTGGCCAGAGCAGGAGAGAGCTGAGCTCTGCTCTTTGCATGGGACTGAATTTGTGCAATGAACTGGCAGCCTCTACACATTTTTGAAGGTCTGTGGTTAGAGCTGCTTTTCTAGATGGTTTTCCTCAATGTGGAGCGTGAAAAGATACAGTTCTGTAGAACACAGCAAGGCTTTCTCAGGGACTGCCAAATGAGCTCAGAAGTAAACTCGATCCTCTTAGGAAAGCTCATGTTTGCTGCTCAGGGGCAGGGCTGGTGCATCTGCACAGGGGCACACAGGTACCTGCACTCTGCTGAGGGTTCCTTAGGGTGCTGTCTTCTCCTGAGCACGCTGCTTGCACCTCTGCGTTTCACACTTTGTCAGCTACCCACAGGGAGGGGCCAGGTAAAATCTGAACAGCAGATTCTAGTCAAAGCAGATTACAACAATTTTCCATTAAAGCATCAGGTGCAGGAGCAGTTCAGGGTTTCTTAAAACCAAGGTTATGTACCACACAACTTGGTGGGTTTTTGTTTTGTTTTTCTTGCTTGGTTTTGAGAGTGTGGTAGAGTCTGTGTGAGCTGTCTTCTCTGTCACTTGAGTTGCTGATACTCTTGACTACATTAGGAAGCAAACTCTGGGAAATTTGCATTATATGTAGCACCAAAGCAAACAAAGCCACATATGTGAAATGGAAAGCAAAATAAACCAGAGGGTGTGTATTCCAGCCAAAAAAAAAAAAAAAAAAAAAAAAAAAATTCAGATGGCTGTTTATCTCATAAAAGTCCTTCCCATGAGAATTGGTGATACTTTAAGCCTGGACTCTCCGCCATGAGCTGAATTCCCCTTTAAACAACTTCAAGTCCAACAATGCATTTTATGCCAATACCAAAATACAGCACTTTTAATAAACACTGCTGACTTTCCCCAGATCAGAAACATCTTTGAGGTCTGGTTTTAAAAAACGATTAATACTGAGCAAGGTTAATCACATCCTTTTAAACATGGTCACTATGTGAGCTCTTTGCTAGGTACTTATTCTAAATGGGGTATTTATTAACTTTTTCAGCCTTTTCAGGCTTTTCAAGGTTGTTGTTCTTCTGATGGTGTACTTTGTTTTCTTGGTGGTATGGAACATGGAATAAACTTTATAAACTAAATAAATAAAGTTTAGGATTTCAACAAACCGACAGTTTCTGTTAAACTTTAAAAAAGAAAGCAAACAAAATCTCCCCCAAGACAAAACAAAACAAACCCAACAGGTAAAGCTGAAAGTCTCCTAGTTAGTTCTTATTTTGGTGTATTTTTTACATTTCTGGTATATGCAGATGTCACTCTCTGGCTCCTTATCTTTCGGTTGCTGGAGGACTTGGAAGGTAATGAACTCCACGTTTTCCTTTATTTGTAGGACTTTAACGGATCTATTTCAATGGAAATAGTTACAGTTGTAGGACATAGCTTAGCCCAAGGAAGAAGCTGGTGAGAGCAAAGCTGTGTGAGCTGACAGAGAGCCCTGATGTGTTCCAGATGCTCTGCACAGAGGGGTTTCCAAGGGCTGGTCCAGGAAGCACTGACTGAAGTGCAGCAGATCCAGCTCAAAACCAGTTTGGCTCTGGAGGAACAAGAGTTCAGGCACGTTGTTGGTGATAAAAGCCACTTGAGAAACTGCAGAAACTTTTAGAAAATGATTGTGAGCTTCAGGTTCCTGTGGGTACGCAAGATAAATAGGATTACATGGGTGTGTTTGTGTAAGAGCAGTGCTGCAGCAAAGTATAACTTTAAAACACTTAAATGGGGAAAACCTCTCCTTGGTCAGGCTGGGCTGGCATTGTTGTGGCCCTCGCCTCTTCACTGGTCCCAGATATTTCCCAGGAAGAGAATTCCCTCTCCCTGCTCTTCCCTGCTCCCTGTTTGTCTTCACCTGCATTGGTCTGTCACTCCAAATATCTGCTAAAAGAAAACCTCTTTGCTCCTCTATCTTGTTTTTCTTTCGTTTCTCCCTGATACATGACTAGAACGCTTGGAAACAACATCTTGGAAAGCTACCAGGAAAATGAGTAGCGCTGAAGGAGGAACTGTAATTGTTTAAAATGAGTCGGTGGAATTCTTCTGTAAATTGAATCAAATATATTTTAAAAAAATCAAAGAAAAGAAGGGGTACAGGGCAAGGGGAGGATCTGTAGAGAGTGGTAAGAAAGGGTGAGGAGTCAGGTGTATATTTGACTTAGATTCAAGGATTTCACACTGAAATCTAAATTTTATCATGTACTTTTTTTGACTTCTAATACACACAGTGCAGCTATGGTGATTTGTTGCATGCAATATTTCCTTGACAACGTATTTCATGCATTGCTTAGTCATTCTGGAAAAAGGTTTTCTTGTCCTTGATGTGATTGTATGTTTACACAAAGCATTATCTCTTCAGTGAAACTCAGATGTTTTCTGTGTGACCATATCTGACATGAAGTGGTCTGGGAGGCGCAGAGAACCCCAATGAAAAAAGTTTTCACACCAGGGTCTCCATAAAACTGCTCGTGATGGTTTCTTAGGCAACCTCTTGCAATCGTGGCAAGCCTTGGCTCTGCCTCAAGCTGCTGAACTTTCTGATTTTCAATAAAACTCTCACAATTTAGTAACTGCGTATTTGATTAGAACTGATGCTGTGTGTAAATAACACACCAAGGAATCTAAAGCGGGAAATCCCGCGGGATTTCTCTTATGGGTAAGGTAATTTTTTCAGCCTCACTTTTTTATGTGATAAAGGAATTTGTCCCAAGATGGGAGGAATCCCTCCTGTCTGCAGACACCTGGCTCAGCCCTGCTACTGAAATCAAGCAAACCATAAGGGCTTATACTTGTTTCATGACTGGCTCTTCTTTATTTTTGTTTCCCAAGCACAACTCTTTTCTGTTCTTGAGATACTTTTCAGAGCTGGGAGGAAAATGAAAATATTTGCACAAATGCCACATTTTTTCGTTTTCTATATTTTACAATAAATAAAATGAAAATTTGCGACATTTCTTTGTTCCAAGACAGATGTGTATAAATTTTGGCCTTATGTAAAGTCTGAAAGAGTGAAGTTGGAAAATGAAACAGTATTTTTTTGTTTGTTTGTTTCCAAATCTCCAATGTCAAGTCCAAATGCTCTATGTAGAACTCTCATTACTATCTATATCATAAGATCGCTACGTGAAATAAATATAAATCTGTATATACCAATGGTAAGGAATTTCTGAAAACACTTGATGTAGTGAAGGTGCAATGACTTGCAGAAACTGTCTTGCCAGTACTCCTGGAAGACAAAAGTGTTTATGAGAGGAATGGGTGAAAGGCACAGTGCTGCTTACATTTGGTTTTAAGTGGCTTTTCAGGGATTTATGCTGGCTGGCATCTTTTCAAGACAGGATGCCTTTGTGCTCTAAGAGCGGTGTAGTACTGCAGGACAGAATTGCTTTCTGGTCTATTTTTAGCTGCATTAAATCTTAAGGAATAATCCAAAATGATGAATTTATGGAAATGGTTTTGCTCCCAAAGTTTCTTGCCCTTCCCTACTCTTTTTTCTCTCTCCTGATTCCTCCCCCAAGTACTTGATATCACCATTTTTAGAGCCCAGTTACTTAGCATTTGGTGAATGTAGCCAGAATTCATGTTGCAGTTTTATATGAGGAATTTCCTTGGGATATTTTTGTCTGCTATTGCAAATATACAAAATGGTCCCAAATGTCACACTCAGTTTTGTTCTCCTCTCCAAATTGTTCTGTAAAACATATGCAGGATCAAAGTTTCTTTCATTGCTTTATAGATGGATATTCAGCACTTTTTGGCTGAGTTATCACATCAAAAGCAGGTGAGGCACTAGAGCACATAAAAATAATTTCAAGGAAGGATAGTGTTCTGTTCAGTGGTTTGTCTAAATTGTAGATTAAATTTTCCCTTCAAGAGACAGAGGTAGGTCTTGAAGTTTTAGGCTATAATTTTTCTTTTTTCTCTCCAAGAGTAACAGCTACATACTGATAATTTCTGCCTAAGACGAAGAGGCTTTTCACTGAAATATAATTTTGCTTTGGTCTTGTCAAGCCCCGTAGTTTTAGCAGCACATTTTTTAATCGCCTGGTATCCAGGGCAGGGAGTGCTTGTGCAGCAACGGGAGCTTTGCACAGATTCATGCTGTGCACCCTGTGTCATCATTTCCTCCCTGGTAAAGCAAAGGCCTCACTTTGGGAAGGTCCAAACCCTAAAGGGAAGCAAACAGTGGAGCAGAGACTGGGACAGCTGCTGTGCTTCCACACACCAGTGATAGAATAGCAAGTGCTGCATGCTAAACCACATCAGGTGTTTTTTTAAAACCACATCAGGTGGAATTTTGCTGTGTGTTATTGAAAGAATGTAAATGTATTGTTACATTGAAAGCAATCAGGTTAACCATCTGAAAAGGGAGCATGCATCCCCTTTGACTCCGGTTTTAGCATGTTAATGTGCTTTCTTAAACTCATCACAAAGTGGGTTGGGATACAGCTCATAATTCAATACAGCTGATTGAATTATGAATTTTTGATCAGTAAAGATGAGATGAGTTCTTAGATGCAAAAATTAATAGAAGCACCTCTAGTGGGATGAATGAAGGAGATGAGAATAAGGCCTTTGTCACCTTTCCTATTAGAAAAAAACAGAGCAGAGACACTGAAAAAGATGCCTACAACAGAAGTTTGTATCGCAGAGAAACCTCATGGTTCACTTTGATAAGTGTTTGCATTCCAAGCAGAAATTTATATGACAGAAAAACCGTTTGTTTGAATTGATGATATAATTTGCAGCAGAACAGCAGGGAAGAGGGACAAAAGAATGGGTTTTTAAATTAAATCCTTTACTAAACTTTTATAACAGAAGTAAATGGCTATTTTGTCTGTATTTTTATCATTCCACAGCATCATGTTTCACCGTGCAAGCCAAGGATCTGGATGCATAAAAATCAGCTGCTGCAGGGTCTGTGGTAGTAGAATCAATTAGCTTTTTAAGTGCAGCAGCTCTTTCCCTTGTCCTCTGATGTGTCAAAACAGGAGCAGCTAATACGAACAGAAATGGGAAATGCTGTGCAAAGGAGGGATGCTGCACATCCATGCTTCTTCCTCAGCAGCCTTTGTGTACCAGAGGGTGTCACAGCAGGGGGGTAGTGGGCACGGCATGATAGAAAATAAAATTTCACAGGGTAGAAATCTTAGTTTCGAGTTGTTTTCTTTCTACAAAGTATGAGGGTAGTGCATAAATAATCAAATAATGCCCAGCCAGCCAGCTGGGAAAAGGAAGAATTAGGGGAGGGAAATAGTTGGAGCATGCCCATGACACGTCCATGATGATGTGTAACAAATGAACCCTCTGCTGTGGAGGTGGTGCTCATTCTCCAGGCCTGGGGTGGGCTCAGAAGCAGAATGATAAGGCAGTGTGTCCTGCGTCACCTCACAGCCTCGCACTCTAGTGCTGAGGAATGAAGATGTCTCAGCAACTCTGTTTTAGTAAACACCGTGAGCAAAGATGACTTGTTTACAAGGAAATTGCACGAAATTTGAGTCTAACCAGCACAGAAATTTTTCATGAAAGTATTCAAAATGCCGAGGGCTGTAAATCTGCGTCAAAACCAAAATTGCTTGCATTGAAGAGGGAGAAGCATGACACAATCGTAAATAGTGTGGAGAGGCAAGAACTGGGATACTCTTCTCAAAGGTGTGAAAATGACATAAGTATAAATGCCATCCACTGCTTGTAAAGTGAATCTAAATGCTTTCTTGTCACCTTGCTAATTGTTTTAGAGGAGCCTTGATGTTGCAGCTGCGGCAGAAAGTAAATGCATGCCTGTTAGTACCTGAGACTGAAACTTTATTCTTTCAAGAAGAAATGAAATTAATCTGTCTGATTGCTGTTCATTTCATATGGTGAATTGTTTCTTGTATCAATAAGTTACTGTTCTCAGGCTATATATTTATCAAGATGTTCGTGGTACATTCACTCCATGAAGGTAGTCAGAAACTGAATTAGCCTTGTGTTTTACCTGTTTGCTTACCTTGTGTTTTACCAAGGTAAACAAACCATTTTCATCCTCTTGTCCCAACCCAGATGAAGTGGATTAATAGCAGATGATGCCAGCTGAGGAAGTGCAATTTTACCTTTTTAGACAGACTTTTTAAAGCATGTTTTCCTTATTGCAGCCCACAAGTGTTGACTTCATTGCAAAGGGAGAAAATAGACCGTGTTTTTAATATTGGTGCTAGTTTACACAGAAATCATTAAAAGAGCTTTTTGTTATATACCAAGAAAACTATTTTGCTCCAGACTTTACTAATTTCACATTTAAAATCCTCATGGCAAAAGAGTTAGGAACTGATTTTAGACAAAGAAAAACTGCTCTCACACTTCCAGATCTATGACTCTTTTTTTGGTGTCTGCTTGGCAATTAACAGCTGTGAAAATCAGCTCGTGGTAGAAGGAGCTGATGCACCAATTTACTCTATTTAAAACTCTGGTCTCAGCAGGCAGGGCAGGAGCAGCATAACTCAGCTCTTTCCTCTTGGGCCACGGGTAAGAGCTGCAGCTCCTCAGACGCCAACAGCTGACCAGTTGAGTACAAGTGACACTTAATATTTGTGCTGTGATGAGATTTTTCAAAAAATATTGTCCAGGTATGAAAAAGGAAAGCTAAACAGAATTAAGAAACAAGGAGGAACTATTTTGCAAATGCAATTTGATGACAGTTATGTGGCCTAAGATCTCAGGTCTGTAAATAATATCCCATTTTCTGTTTAATCTGACACAGTTTTGAGTATTAAATTTTATTGCAGAAAATTATTTTGTGGCTGTTTTCTTTTCCTTCTCCTAGCCATACAGATTAAATTCTGCCTTAGATGCTTGTTAAATCTTCAGTATAAAGCATGTTAAGAGTTTACCATACTACAATTGTCATACTATGTTTAAAATAATACTTGAATATAGGATTTTTAAAAGCCAGTACAACAAAAAAAAATAATATTGAAGTTAAAAAAAGAATTATGTAGATTTCCAGTTTCCCTTGCAAGGCACTGGCAGCCTGTTTTTGCAGGTCACTGAAGCTCTAATACTGCAGAGCATTTTGCTTCAAATACTGTGTATAAACACCCATGAGTTTAGGTTCTGACCCTTTATCTCCCTGTACCCTGTGGAAAATGAGTATTTGCTGTACTGGAGCCTCATGATTTTGAAATTGGGTGGGATTGGACACATTGTCTGTCCTGTCTGCTCATCTCCTAGTTCTTCGTGCTTTCTGTCAACTTGCCTATTCATACTGAATTCTATCTGCCTTCACACTGAGTTACACTGATTAGAATCAATCATCTATAATTGATGACCATGTTTGATTTAGCTGCTTATGACAAAATTATTTCTTTAAAGGTGCCAAATTTGTATCATAAGCCTAAAGTGAATTATAGCTGCCTTTGTTTAATTGCAGTTGTTAGTGTGTTTGCTATTTTAGCTGCTGTTTAAAAAAACTTCTGTTGTGAGTTTGCAGCCTTGCAGGCAGAAGAATTTAGAGGATATTTGGTGGAAGATTACGTGACCAGCATCAGAAGGAACATACTGTGAGAACGTGGAGTGCTGTATGTGACCCACAGAGAAAATGGTAAAGTAGCAGCCAAAGTTCATCTGGAGGCTTTAGTAAGCAAATATCCCCACTAGTGAAATAGGATCATTTTTCATAGCACTTTTCTTTCCCCTTTGGGGCCTACTCAGACATCACGCTGTGTCTAAATTATTAAATTAGGTCTTTCTTGATCATCTAAAGGTCATGGTGCCTAATGTGTGTTAATGTGATGGAAGTGTCAGGCACAATTAATTTCAGCAGTAAAACATGGGTTTATAGTCCTAAATGCAATAAATTAATGTGTGCTCTGGACTGCTGTAGTTGGGGAAATTTCTGCACCATTAAGGTTTGATGAGGAAGTTCATGTCCTCCTTAGGTAGGAAGGTGGTAGGATATGCTTCACCTCTGTGATTAATAGTGCTCCTCCTTTGAGAGATTATACATCAAATGGACATATAATCTCAAAATTCTGCTTTCTTTCTCCAGCAGAGCCAGGCAGTAGAGTCTTACAGAGTTTGCATATTCTCCTTAGCTGGTGTCTTTATGCTGAGAATGTTCCAAGGCACATTTTAGGCACCAAAACATCTTTAATCTTGATTCTGGTACAAGTACATGCTGTCAGAAACAGATCTCTTCTATACAGCTTGCTACTGAATTTCAAACTTCTGCTATGAAAAATTCAGGTGCAGATAGCTGTGGATGATAGAAGTGGGTAACCCACAGGGGGGTAGTAAAACTGACTGAACTGGCATGCTCTGCAATCTGTCTAATGGGGCAAGATATTAACATTAACTGTAACTGTACCCATTTCCTGTCTGTAGCAGGAGGGAAAAAACAATAGCAGCAGATAGGCAGAGAGACATGGATCGATTTTAATCAAAAATTCTGGTAGCTTTGCTATTGAAAAACAAAAAACAATGTCAAATTGTGGCAAATATCACTGATAAACCAAAGATCCCTGTACAAGCCCATTTACATTTGCAGTATACCCTGAATTGTTATAAATTTAGGACAATGTATACAGAAACAAGTACTTTCAGTAGCAAGGAAGTAAACAATTCTACCTTATGAAAAGTGATCCTTCTGGGGAAAATACTGGCCTCCTAAGTGGCCATTCAAAGTTTTTAACAGTCTTGAATTATTCATGGGGAATCATTTCTCATGAGTTGTGGTTTCATAATGGAAAAAGAGGCTTCCTCTTCTCTGGGAAGAAGGAAAAGACCATGCAAATCTTTTTGCACGTAAGTTAGCCAAATTTTGACGTCTGGCTTCCTCTGGCAGAGAAATTCTCTTTGATTGAGAGCAAAAATTAAAACCTTGAATAAAAACCTTCAAATATGAAATTCTAACTTCAGCTCAATGGTTCTTATTTCAGTGTCATGCAGTTTTCCAGGGAAATCCACTGAAATATACTCGTGAAACAAATAATGGGAGGCATTCCTTAATTTTGAGGAAGACAAAGAGGCCTAGAAAATATAGAGGGCAGTGGGCAAATCAGAAGAATGAGGCTGAAAAACATGGAATACCACAGTGATCCCTTTGGAAGCAGTTAATCAAATGTATAAATATAAACTTGGAATGTGCTGATTAGGAGATGGAAATGAAGAATGGATGGAAGGGAAGATGTAGTTTAAGGTGAGCATCAAATTGAACTTGGCTGTATGAGTCAATAGCGTTGTGAACTGCAACGTTGCAGTGCACAGACAGCAGAACTTGGTGTGGGAGGGCTGTCCCCACAGTGCTTAAAGTATACCTGGAAAGCCCCTGCTTTGGTCTCTGCACTTGTAAAAATAATTCAAATGACTGCTACAGCAACAAGGAAAATCAAACCTGAAAGATGTAAACAGTAACACAAGCCCTTTTTCTCTCATTTGTGTAAAGACTGCCTGGCACGCTACTGCCATCGTATAGAGTTGAAAAACAAGATGTGTAAAGTCAACCAGTAGTCAGTAGTATGAGGTCATGCTGTCTAAAAAGGACAGTCTTTACTCCCTTTTCATTTGAAAAGGAATAAAGCTCCAGAATCAGTGGAGGAATCTTAGCTTTCCTTGAAGCTTTTAGAATATTCAGTTCTAACTTTTAGCTTTTAGTTCCAGCAAAAAGCAATCTGAACATAGAACAAACAAGGAGGTCATGCTATGCTGGCAACGAGGACGTTAAGCAAGCCCTTCAAAATTTATCAGTAAGAGCAGATGTTGGAGGCAATTCTTGCATAATTTCAGCAGTGATCTGTTTTTTAACAAAACCAGAATTTGAAAAAAATGTACTTTCTTTCCAAAACATGTCAAACTATTTGTTTATAGATAAAATATTTACTGTGGAAAAACTTGATTTCGTATTTTGATGAGAAATACAGAATGTATTCCGGTAGGGATTTATCTACAAACTTTGTGGTAGAGCACACTTGATTTCTTTTGCAAATTTCTTCTGGTTTGTGTATTTGGTGGTTTTTGTTGTTGTGGTGGTTTTTTGTGGTTTTTTTTTTTTTTTTTTGTTTTGTTTTGTTTTTTTTTTGGTTTTTTTTGGTTTTTTTTTTCCTAACGTTGATACTAAATGTATTTATGAAAAACAAAAATGAAAAGGCCTATGTCAATCACAGTAAAGCCCTGAGTCTACCAAAGTGCTTCAGCAAGTCAAGATCTCATTGGTTTAAATATGTTAATTTGATTTTTTTAATTTCAGGATTTAAGGTTAGGTATGTGCACCAGGTGATTTGCAAAGTCAAAGCCATATTAGAGATGTTATCGAAATGATTTGTTAATAGGGATTTCACTGGTGTTCTGTTGGGGGTACAGTTTATGTCCTGTATTGTATGTGTTGTATTGTGAACAGGATTTATCAAGGCTGTCCTTTAGGAGACTGCCGCCCATTTATGAAGCTCTTTACTGGGTAGTGTTTTGCAAAATTTTGTATGCATGAGGTGAAACCTCTGCCCTGTTGAGTCACACTATAAAGTGCCCTAATTGAGACCTCTTTTCAATTCTAAGACCAAATTCTTCTCTTCATGTTTTTGCTTTGAGCTGTTTGGTTACCTTCTCAGGAGACAAGAGTTTGTTAAATTTCCTTGGTGGCATTTTTGATCCTTCCAGATCTGCAGACTGTTTTTAAGAGTGTAATGAAACCCAAAGAAAATGTAAAGCCTACTGTCTGTAGGCTGAAAGATTATCATGCGGGAGTCCAGCATAACTGGAACATGCTAAGAAATTTATCAGTCAAAGGAAGTTGACATGTTTGCCTAAAACTTTGACCTTGTTACTGTGGCTTCTTATAAAATGGATCCCTTCATCTCTTTCAACTGTATGGGAGCTGTACAGGGAAAAAGAAATTGCATTCTGATCAAGCTTTTACCTCCTCAGAGTAACTTTTCCTGGTAGAAGCTTGCCTAATTCTACAGTACTGTGTGTTTCCAGTCCTAGGCTGCAGGCTGACTCCAGGATGCTCAAAACCTGGCTAAGATTTGTTCCAAGCTTTAAAAAAACCCCAACTCTTTAGGAAATCTGTACAGATTTCCTGAAAGATGATCTCATGTCCATCTTACCATCTTGACTTCCATCGTTTTGTGATGAAAGATGAATTCAAGCGGCCTGGCTGGTCTGGAATTCATTGGCTTTATTAGGTAAGGTTTATTGGTTTCCCCTCTTCAAATGGGATATTATTGTGGTATTAGGTGTGTCTAAACCTTTCTATCTGTTCCTATGGCAGAATAGAATGGATTCCCAGAATCCTTCCCATTCCCCTCAGCCCAGCGTGTCACAACAACAGCACCGATCTTTTTACTTCTTGTCAGAAACCAGGACTGCAAAGAGGAGCCTAGGACTGGGAGGGAAAGAAACAGACTGCAGGTCTGAATGAGGCAGATCAAGAATGTCTGAGTCTGCTCCTCTTAGGGCTGTATTTTGGCACTCTGACTCTTGGCCAGCATATGTCCCTGTTCAGCAGAAGGAATCATTCAAGCAATCTGTGCTAAGACTTGTCAAAGTCTGAATTAAAATGCAGCTAACTTATCCTGTTTTGGTTTTTTGGTTTTTTTTTTTTTGTTTTTTTTTTGTCCTAGGTTTTTACAGCATGTTTTCTGCTAATAAATTAGAGGGTGGGGAGGCATTTATTTTGGTGATAATTGAGATTATTGATTATGTATTTTACATCTTGTGCATCTTTTAATCTATGAAATGATTGGGGGTTTTATCATTTGTGTCTTAAGGGAAAAATAATCCGGTGATAAGACTGTTTCCACAAAGGGACAGTACCTCTAGCGTAATGGTCTTTTGAGACAAATGCAAATGTGCTTTTCTTTTTAATTAATTGCACTTATGATCATGATTTGGTGTGTCTCTCTTAACCTGCAGAATCTCCACAGAATGGTACCAGACTTTTGTCCCATGGCTCTTAGCTGCATTGCATTTTATTGCAATCACCTTCATTATAATTATGCTCAAAATTCTTTGAAGTTGAGAACAGTGCTGTAATGAGTCAAAATGTGTATATGGTATTTTCCCAAATGGCACCAAAACGAAAAGTGTGAGGCGGTGCAGGAACATATAGTGCTATTAACTTGGAGGGTTTAGTTATTTTGGGGGACAGAACTGTCAACTAGAATTCAGATACAAATTAAGCTCTCTGTGCTGCAGCTGACTAGTTGAGTGACCTTAGGGAATGCCCTTACTCTTCTTACACATTTTCTCCTTTGATAAAATAAGAATAATGTGACTGCAGAAAGGCACAATGATGTTAAATCAAATTTTCTCTAAGTGCTTGGGGATCTCCTAAGGAAGGGTGTGTATAAATGTGATTATTTATTTTTTCATCATTTTAATCTTCTAAAGTGCACGAGTGTTGCTGAATTCTGTCAGTTTAGAAGCATTTAGATGTAGTAAAATAACAGATACCTTTTTCTAGATAACAGTATTAATGATGTTTTGAATCTGCCGTTCTAAGGGAATTGGGAAAAATTTAGGCTTGCAGGTGTAGTGATAGCTATCACAGAATATCTGTGACAGATTTTCAAATGTAGTCCCCAAGGAGAGTTGCACAGGGTCTTCAAAGAGCTTTAGGAATGAATATGGCAAGCTGGTCTGTTTTGTTCACCTGCTTTCTTACATTTGTTCTTTGTTCTTTTAATGTGCAAGGATTGGTATTTTAGTCTTAAATGCACTATGGGTTATATTTGATTTTTAAGCTTGAAAAGTAACTACTTGAAAGAAATCTTGTGTTTTTGTTGGCTTGTGGAGGGGCAGGTGTGAGGGAGGCTGAACACAAAAACTGTTTTCAAGAAATATTTGTGAGATGCTTCAAAGCTGGCCGTTACAGAAATCCTCATATTAGCTTAGCAAGAAGTGCTCCCTGTTGTTCAGAAAACTGCAATTTTTTAAAAGCACTCTGGCCTCAGAAAGCAGCTGTAATAGCCAATGCTGACAGATGGTATTAAACACACAGGCAGGGAACCAACATGGTTTTGATACTTAACTCCCATTACAAGCTCTCTCAGTGCACGTCTCCTGGGTTAATTGCTTGAGCTCTCACAGAAGGAATCCTGGCTTCTGGTGCAGCAGCTTGTCACAAGATGTGGTAAGAAATCGCACAGGATTCCGAGCCGGGAGCCTGTGAATGTGTCACCCTGGTAACACCAGCACCTGCAAGAATGAGTCAGAAGAGCTGAAGAACTGGAGGGGGATTTTTTTTTTTTTTTTTTTTAATAGTCTCCTGAGCATCAGAAATCCTTCATCGACAAAGCCACAGAGAAGAGAGAAGAGCTTTGTTTTGTTATTTCGGCTGCTGGGTGGGCACGGCCGAGGGCTCCTGCTCCCACTGCAGGGGGAGAGCGCAGCCACCAAGGGTCCATCTCCTCCTCTGCACTTGCATTGTCCGAGGTGGTGATCACTGTCTCCATACCTGATACACAGGAGAACAAGACAGAACCTGTCAGCAACTACAGTATTGCATTTTTAAGGTTGTCAGGCACTTGTTAAAAACCAAACATGAAGACCTTGATTGCGGTTTAAGAAAGTCACCTCTCGGAAGTAAAGCATATCTTAAAATTCTGAGTCAGTGCTACATCAATATTGATAAACTGGTCTTTTATTCTGCAGATATCTTTCTAATCAAAATGGTATTTGTCCTCTTACAAAGCTCATTTGATGTGAGGAGCAGGTGCTTATAAATTAGATAGCTTCAGTGACTTTAGAGTGGAACAGACAATTAACACCAGCTGAAGATTTGTGCTTGAAAGTTTTACCAAGCAGATATTGCTGTTTTGTAGCACCTTTCATCTGTGTCTCACAGTGATTTGCAAACATTAAGTTTCATAGCACCCCTCTGATGTATGTAAGTGTTGTTAGTCTTAGAAATGTGTGAAATATTCACGACAAAATTGGAGGCATTCAGCTTACCCCACTCACAAACTCAGAAATATTAAAGAAATGCGAAGTTATTTGAGGTTATCTGCATTGGAAGATTAGTCTTTTCCCTCTCTTTGCACATATCTGTTCACAGCCAAAATATCTATGATATTTGTGCATAGCCTCCTTGTTATTGTTCCAATTTTTGTTAGGCGTTACTGGTTTTCTTTCACATAGTTGTTATATTTTATTTCTTTGCCCTTCCTTGTTAGCCAATTCTAAATAGTTGTGCACTGTGAAAGAAAATCAGATGGGTGTCTCCTGTCCTTGAGAAAACTGCACCTTTGGGTGGAATTTATCTGGGCAGACTTATTGCAAAACTGTAGTGGGAGAAGGAAGCTCTGTCGTAGGAGAACTTGCTGTTGTTGGATTCCACCACAACTGCAAAGGATTTTCCCCGTTATACCACTATGGGTGTGTCAGCATAAGTAGTTGAGATGAGTATTGAGGGTTTTAAGGTGAATTTCCCCTCCCTGTACTTTAATTCATGCCACAGAGGAGTCACAAACCCAAAACTGGTGTTTCTTTGGGATGAAGCTGAGCTAAAATGTGTACCCCAGCCACAAGTGGGCCATCAGCTCATGGACCATGAGACTTGGCAGCAGCTGCTTTGCCTCCCAGAGCCACTCATCTTGCTCTGCACTAATGGGGGTCTATGAGTCCAAAATACACCCTTTTTTGCCAAATTTTGTCTCAGCACCCTGATATTTTTGAGGATGGGCAGAGTTTAAAGAACCAACACAGCTCTTTTTTGGGTCTCCTTCACCCCATGTGGTGTCAGAGTGATTTGAGTGACCTCATTTATTTTTTGCACTGTGTTTATTGTTGGGACATGCTACATCTTACACAGGAGTCTGATTTGTTTACTCTCTATGCCATTTAAGCACTGATTTGCTTGTTTGGTTTAGTAGGTAATTAAGATTGTTCTCTTGAAAACTAGTTCGCACGTTTCAGTGTGATTCTAAAATAGTTCGGGTTTTGCTGGTCTGATCATGCTGTGGCAAAACTATATATGTTGTCAAAATTGTTAATGCTCTCTGATTTGATACAGTTTTTCAGTATAATTGACTAAGCAGCAGGAAGAGGAAGCAAAGGCTATTGAAAAAAGGGTTTTATTGGAGCATTAGGACTGTCCCCATTATTTTCTGGACTGGGATCTCACAAGTGTGTAGCAAAGAGGTCTACAGTGAAACTAAGATCCAAGATACTGAATGATTCATTGCTTCCTCTGTCTGCTATAATCCATATAATTTATCACAACTGTCTCTGTGAACTTTGTTCACTCTATCAGGGTCACAATGCTCTACACCCTCTATTTCAGGCAGCAGTACTTGGGAGAATTTTCTTTAGGAATAGTTGACTTTCCTAATGAAAATGAAGAAAAAAAAAAAAAAAAAAGAATGACCATTGCTATTTTCAGGACATTTTGTACTGTATAAGTATTTTAAGCTGGGGAATGTCCCTTTAATATGCCATATGATTCAATTGCTTTGCTAAAGCTTTGAGGGTGGAAGGTTGAATTAGTGTGCAGAACACAGAAACAGAACTCCAAAAGACCAGGAAAAATACAGCATTTTAGGAGTCCATCCTACTGCGTAGCTCAGTGTCAAAAGGAACCTCCCTACCCACACACACACATCATAAAGGAAATAGTTGGACTGTTATTTTGATTTACTTTCAGCAAATGAAATTATATCAAAATTTCACATCATCAGGCAGATTTGTTATTTGTGGATGGCAGAGGAGGCTCTGTAGCTCTGTGGACATATGTGAACATGCTATTTTTTAGCCCTTTGTTTAGATACCTACTGGATGGAATTTGATGAGTTAGCAGAATTTGGGAGACATTTTTTCTCTTTGATAATTTACCAGTACTGTTTCCCTATAAAGCTAATGCTCTGCATTTGCCAAGAAAATCCAGGGCTTTGCACTAAGCCTGCAGTGGCAAAAATTATTTTAAAAAAATCAATGTTATGCTTTTCCCATTATTAATAGAATGATAGTGGTACTGAACTACTACTGCTGAAAGGTTGCAAGCAGCTTTTGGGAAATCAATTGCAGATTTCCTTGGACAGAAAATTATGCGCCTGCTGAAGTCATGTTTGAGCTAGGAATGGTCACACACTGCAGTTCTGCAGTGTTTTCCACCAGCACTTTGGGATTGTGGCTTGGACCTGTCTGTCTCTGTAAGGGACTCTACAGTGATGACCGAGCAGCATTTTCCCATCATGGAGCTGTCAGATCATTCTGCTCAGAAGGATATATGGGAAATTACGTCAGTTCATATAATAGACCCAGGGACATTCTGCAGAAATGTTCTGCTGAATCACCCTGGTAACCAGCCCAAATGCAAAGCACAGTTCTGTAAAAAGAAAAAAAAGTCAGGACAGAAGGGCAGGTGGTTCTCTAACAAAAAGGAAAACCAACCAATCAAACCCAGCAGGCTCCAGTGACATCTTGAGCACGTAGGAGACAGGAAGGAGGAAAATGGGGTGTTCTGTAACTGAAGCTTTTGGAAGAGGAAGATGAAACCAGCTCAGATGCAGCCTTTCAGCTCCCCAGTATATTGAAGAGGCTGTCACCCAGGCAAATATTAGGCAGAGGAAATCAAATATATTTTGTAGCTGTTGATTTTAAAGAGCAAGAAGACAGAAAGTTTTAATTTCTAGTAAGGTCCACATGGTCAGCATAATGTTGTGTTCTGCTATAATCATTAATTTGAGGAAGAGTGTTGTGTTTGGATCTAATCTAGTTAGGATCAGTTCCCTTTTTAGCTACTACTGTATTTTAAAAAGGCAATTTTTCAACCCTTTGGTAATGTAATTTATCACCTACATCCATGGCTCTGACAAGATACTGGCTCTTGTGTTATGCATAGTAATTGCTGCTGCCCTCTCTGAATTTACTTTGTGTTTTTATAGCTGGGCTACTTCTGCTCCCAGATCTGCTTTTCTGGCAAGGATATTATAATGAAACACAAATGTCACAATTTTTCATCACAAGTAACATATCCAGTCTGTGATTCTCTCTGTAAAATGAGGCATATAGATAGTTGATATAAAGTGTGTTAAATCCTCAAAATGAAAAGGTAAATTTGATGTATTAACTGAGTAGAGGAGTGACATATGACAGGGTAAGTCATTAGGGATCAGGTACAAAAAAAAATGGCAATCAGATCTCTGATTGAAAGCTCTTACGAGTGACTGCTGGATGCATAATTAAGGCAGATTCTTTACAGCCTTCAGTTTATGCAGGATGATTACAAATATTTGGTATTTGAGAAGTTTTTTTTCACATAATAATTAATTTTAGGCTACTTCAGCTCTTTCAAGAAGAAAGGGCATAGCACTAACATAATTTAAACACAGAGCTCTAAGCTGAATGTTTCAGCCTGAGAATTTCAGTGTAATAAATCACCCAAATTTCAATATTTACCAATTATAATTTATAGTTACAATTTAGTTTGTGAGGTCTGAAAATTAAAACACAACTCTGCTTTTATACATCAGTAACTTAAAAGCTGTCAGCCAGAGTAACTGTAGCATATCAGCTCTCCTTATGGAAAATGTAATTCTAAATCTATAAGATTTAGATCTGTAGGATTTACCAAGACTTTCAGAGCATCTTTGTCTCATTGCCACCCAGGCAAGTTCATGTTATTGAAATTTCACTGGAAAGCAATACTCATACAAAATATTACATACAATGAGTTGTATATAGAAGAGTTCTTCACCTGAATATTTCTATTATTTATAAAAGCCCTGCAAAATCCAGTCTACGTTCTGGAAATATGTCTTTTAGAAGTGAATGCAGAGTTTTTGATCCTATGGATGATGAGCAACTGCAGTTCTTTTGGAGCCTTACTGTCTCAGATGCTCATAGGGATAATTGCAACATCTTTGTTTATTGTTTAAAGTGAAGTTCTCATGTTAGGGCAGCAGAGATCCATAAATTGCAATCTCAACATGAATATGAACATCCAGCTGGGATTTAAATCCCAGCAGTGGAGCACAAAGGGTAATGTGTTAAAGCTGAATTCTCATTAGTGAATCGAACCTTCCCGTTGTGGTAGGTACAAAATGTCTGTGCTAGCTGGAAATTAAAGGAGCAAGAGTAGAAGAAAATGAGCAAAGCTTCTGAGAATGTGGCCTTGAAA
This sequence comes from Hirundo rustica, assembly GCF_015227805.2. Classification (NCBI taxonomy): domain Eukaryota; kingdom Metazoa; phylum Chordata; class Aves; order Passeriformes; family Hirundinidae; genus Hirundo; species Hirundo rustica. The sequence continues at coordinate 11,141,182 of NC_053457.1, read as the reverse complement.
ATTACAAATGTGTTTATTCAGGAAGATATTTTTAATGAAGTGCTTAATACCCCAGTCATACCAACTCATTTTCCTGCAGTTTGGATAATCGAGGTTAGAACTATTTTAACCTCATCGCCTCTTGAATCTGGTGGCATAGACACGTATGTTGGCCTGAAGACAGCTCTGTTCTGTAGAACTTTTAGTCTTCTGACATTTATTACCTCCATGTTGTAACAGAAACAAAATTGTACTTAGGGTCTGCATAATGGAATTTTGTCTAAACAAGCATTTGGTTTTCATTTATTACCAAATGAGTCTACAGAGCTGTGGCCACAAATGCATTAAAATGTAAAAGCTGACATATGAAGTAGGTGTACATGTATTTGCCAGCCCACACCATATCTCGTGAATGGGAAAGGTTTTGAAGCCCACCACATTTATGAGAGTATTCACTTCATTTTTTCTGCATCGTCAGCCTCGACCACTGACTTCTGTGAACTTGGTTCAAAGTAATTGTTCTCTTCAGAACCACAGCCACTGCTCATTGTCTGACAAGGCAGTCAACACTGACAGCTTGGCCATCCAAAGGAAGAAGAAACAAAAAAAGGAAAAGTTGCAGGTTCTGGGAAATTTTTCCGGTGTGCAGCTCAGCTCAGGAAATGCATATTTTCACAGGTAGAAAAAGAGTATTTTGTCCTCAAATCGTATGAATGCAAATGATTTTCTAGCATATTTAAACCTATGGATATACTTTTGTAAGTTAACAGCTACTAATCCAGACTGATAATGGTTTACTCTTTTGATCTCTCCACGGGGAAAAAGAAGGAATTCAAACAGTCATGCCTGAAATATCAAATCCAGCATCATAGGTGAGAGCTGATATCTGTACATCGATTACAGTGTACAGTCTAGCACTGGTCTGTTTGGACATGTGGCTAATTGTGGCTTTTAGGAACAAGTGGAAAAAAACCAAACAAACCTCACCCGTGTCTCATCTGTCACCATAGTAATTAGTGTGTAATTCATCTACTGCACACAACTCTTCAGCGTGAGGAGGCTTTTCTCAAGATCCCTTCTGATGCAGAGGGTAGTGTTGCGCACAGAGATGGTGCAAGCTAAGCAGTAACAAAATTCTACCCTTTTAATCTTTGAAGACCTCTATCACTGATGCTCTGCAAAAAGCTAAAAAGATTCTGTTATCAAGTCACTTTTCTACAGCTGGAGGCAGCGGAGTTTTTAAGGATTTATGCTGTTGTGAAATAAAACTTATCAGTGTTTATTTACTTCATTGTGGCTAAGACTGTAAAGAAACATTTGGCTTCCCATCTTTCTGGAATGGACATCCTTGTCCTACAGGAAAGAAGTTGAATAATTCAGGTTGATATGCTTTTTTTTTGTTTAATGATATTGCTCCATAAACCAGGTTATGTCCACTCGTACCATTGCATTTCACGTGCAGTGTCAAACCAAGATCCTGATCAGTACCTGGGGATTGGCCAGTTCACTTTGCAAAACTAGTCTTGAATTGATAGTGGTGGCACCGTTATTTTCACTGTCTTGTAAACTTACAAATGGAGATATGAGTGAGGCTCTACAGTGTTATTTAAAACTGTTGATAATTAAGTTTTAAAATTTTGTGCACTTAGTGTATTGCACCTCATTCTGGTGTGTCAGTAAATTTTTAAGAAGAGAAGGAGAGGCTCTTCATTTGAGAAGGAATTTGAATTGGATATGAGTTTGGTGACATACCTAAGCATTGTACTGGACTTGAAAGCTGTACCTAGTGTCATCTTTGGTAGGTCACATCTCAGAGGAAAGAAGTCAGTATATTTTGATGAGGAGCTTGCACCTCTGAATAAAATTTTGATTGTGGGTAAGGCGACACAAAATGAGTTAAATAGATTTGCTGTGGATTTCATCAGAGTGAACAAGATAAAATCTGGCCCAGAGCCCAACAAATGTTCCAGAACTGCCCACTTCCTGTGAGATGTGATACTGTTTTCACTTTATTTGAAGAGTTTATGCAACAATAAACTTCCCTCTTCAGAGAAATCTTTTTTGAGCTCTCCTTTATGAAGTGCAAAGGTACTCTCCCTGCCTTGTTATCTAGATCCCCTTCACAATGTGTGAAGTTATGACATTTTATTCTTTATGTAAATGTATTATAGGGAAGTAAAGCAAATAAAAGGCAATGAGAAGATGAGCTTTGATGGTATTGTATAAGGAGTGCAGTATCTCAGTGAAACCACTGACAGCCAATAGTGCCCTGTTTTATCTTTTCAAACACATTTTGCATTTAATTCTAATGCTCTGCATTAATTCATGTATAATATGCCTGTTGATAACAGGTTTATTTAAAACTCATTTAAAGTTACAAAAAAAATGAGATTTGCATAGAAAAAAGTCTTCGGAACTTTGTATTTCCTACTTTCTCCACCACTCAATGTACACAAAGAAAGGCTAACGGGGTAGATGTCCATCAAACTCCTCTTGGCATTGTGTGTCAGTATTTCTCAAAAACCTTTCTGTGAAGGAAGCAGGCACGGGGTCCAGGGTTGACATCTCACGAAGGCTGTGACCCTGAGGCAGTCCTAGCTGCCCTTGTTGGGCATGGGCACCATGGAAATGGGCTTCAGCTTGCTGGAGAGGCCTCGTGGTCCAGCGATTGTTGTTCCTGAGCAGGACACCTCGGTGTTCGTTGGAGGTGCCAGGCTGAGCGCCCTGGGGGGCGACTGTCAGCTGGTGTGCAGCCTCCGTGCCCGAAACACCCTTGTGCTTCTGTGGATCTGTGCTTCTGGCACTGGAAATGGAGCTTGTATTCCTCCTGCTCATCTAGCTTTTGGCTGTAATCCTAATTCTGCCCAGAATTTGAGTAACAGTTACTAAAAATTTGGAGATGTGGACACCTGCCCATTTGACACTGGGGCAAAAAGCCTGAATAAGCCATGAGGTTTGTTAGTCACGCCTAAGTGTCTAATAGCCTTTTCCTTGCTGCTGCCCTGCAGTAAATCTTCCATTATTCATTGCGTTATTTACACTCTGGTGTATGTATTTATGCTACAGTATGAAGCTGTTTCGTTGAAAACGCTGTAACCTTTTTAACCTGCTTGCCTTTCCTACTTACCACGTTATTTTATGATTTTTCTGCAATACAGTAGGAAGCAGTGGCTGCCACAGGGACTGCAAATTGAGCAAGCAGACATGTAGTTGTCACTTTGCCGTCCGAGGGCAGTGGGACAGCACAGGCGCTTCCATGAGGGACAAGGGTCAGTCTGTCCCTGCACTGGAAACACCAGTTTTCTCGCTACATCTTTCTAGTTATACCATGCTTTCTGGGGGTCAAAGCATTAGATGTCCACTGGCTTCAAGGAAATAATGTTTTGCTTTTGAAATTACTAGATGGAAATTTGTGAGTGCTCTGCTGGCAGCAGAGGTGTTTTGACCGTGTTGTCTGCAGACTAATGGGCACAGCACTCCGGGACCTTGCAGTAGGTCAGCTGTAAAAAGTCGGGCTTATTAAGGAGCACACATTTCTCTCACACTTGGAGTCCAGATATTGACATCAGTGCTTCACTGAATCACGAAGCGAGTGAGTCCTGGGCTGTTGGCATTTAGCTGGGTAAACACCTTCCGTGGGCTGGAGGAGGAGAGGTCAATATGTTGTGAATGTTTCTTCCTCCTGGGAAACCATTTTCTGTGTTGCCCTTGGAGTTCTTCTCCTCTTCTTCTCCACTCCCATAATTTGGGGTGATCACATCTCCCTCAGAGTCCTACCTTTACAGTTTGATGTTAGCAGCTGGGCCCTTGCTGGAAGCATGTCCTAAATCTACCTGCTTCATTTCCTTAACTTGCCAGAGAGAAATGATTCCTCACCATTTTGAAGAGAACAGTCCCCTTACTTCTTCATTTTCCTCTTGTAGCCTGCTGATCTCAGTGAAGAAATAAAAGACTCCCCTCTAGCAGGGGCCACAGTGAAGGAGGAAATCATTTAAGGAGAGAACAAAGCTGGGAAGGACAGGAATGTGTTTTAAGGGGTGTGGTGAGGGGAAAGACAAAGATCTTTTTCTGTTAGTAGTGAGTCAACTCATGCAAGTGTTTCTTTGGCACGTTCCCTTCCACTTGATATGTTGCAGGTTTTTTATCAGGATTTCCCCACTTCTGTATTTTTAAAAAACATAGATACAACCAGTTATATCAGCTAGTTCTTTTCATTGTTTGACTTGAAAAGGAAAAATTGTCAAGGTAAAATAATTTCTTGTTTGATGATTTTTTGATTGTTTACAAGTTGAATTTATCAGTCCTAGGAAGTAGGGATTGTGAAGTCAGCACTGCCAGCCCTTTCTGTCTGCTGCCAGAGTCCTGCCACTGCCTTGGGTGCTGGACTGATTTACACCTGCCTGACATCGAGCCTAGCTTTGTGTGTGCTTTATAGGCTCTCAGTGCACATGCCAGCTGGTTCACTAACCACATTTACACTGAATTTTATGTCCTGAATTTGGGGCTGTTGTGTGGAGGAAGCAAATTCTGGATGGTGGGATTTGGCAAGAAATCTTTTGTTTAGCTTTGATTCTAGGCGAGATAAATATTTTGGGGCTTAAACCAACCCTTCTGGATTTTCTGCCTTTTGTAATGTCTCTCACCGTAGAAGTTTTCATTCCTCTGAAATTAATTCACTTTATGAGCTTGAAACTGCACACGATTTTGGTGTGGGTTGTCAAGTCGTAGTACTATCTAGCTAGCAAACGTTTTAGCTCAAGGGCTTATTCTGAAGTTCTTTTTCTCAAACGCATCAGTTTTGGGTGGCTGGATATATTGATGTTGTTGATTAACTGGGTAGCAAATAGGATAGCATATGGGAGTCTGGGACAAAAATGCACATATTTTAGAAAGGACACAGATCTAAACCTCATTCCCTGTGCCATGGCATAGATTCAAGCAGCTGGTTTTATCTGTTCTTTGGCATTACAAATAAGGAGAAAATCAAAAAGCAGTACCTGTGGCTATTAGGTGATCTATTCCTTTTTGGTATGCTGCTACATAAATAAATCAGTGTCTGATACTGATTAATATTTGTATTTGTCTCTTGTCATGCTCTGATAAATAAGTTGCTGGTGGCAGTTTTCTAAGAGAGTGCCTTGGAGTGGTTTTTTGGTGGTCTTTTTGTTTGTTTGTTTTCTAAGTGAATTTAAAAAAATTGGAACCCTCTCCAGAAGTCTAATTTTTCAGATTGGTGGAGATTTTTTAAGATGACATATAATAATTTTTAAGATGACTTAGTCATTGTGTTACTTTTTTTCTTTAAGAGATAAGAAACTTGGTTTTGCTAAGACAAGCCATTTTTCAGTGTCACACATCATCAAGGAACTGAAATGTGCTCTGCAGTTCAGTTCCACACCTTTCTGCCATGGGACACCAGCCACTCCTTTCTTACACTCTTGTTTACTTAAAAGCCTTTCTGGATGTACGTGTATTCAGGGGTGTTCCTAAAGGACCTTCAAGGAAAATAATGTTATTTACCTAAGCAAAGAGCTCTACTGATAATATTCCCCTGTATTATAGGGATAAAGTGCTTTTAAATGAAACCATGCAAGGAGAGTTTAGAGTTCTCTTTGCCATGATTTTAATCAAATGTTTGCTTTCAGTTTTGTGATATTTGATAATTTGTCCACAATAAATGGTTTTAAGCTAATATAAATAAAATAATTGCTGAGAGGAGGTTGTATTTCACAAGACAATACATGTATGATTGAAGTCTAACTTTCTGTTACATTTGCATTTTAGACATTAGCTTTAAATAGATTTTTTGCCTTTTTTTTTTTTTTTTTTTAATTAGTATGACCTAATTTATAATTCAGGTATAGTGTTGTGTAGATAAAGTGGACTAACCTTGTGACTGACTGAAAAATTGTTGAAGAGTAGCCCCGTGTCAAATGAGTTATCCTCCTTTTTAAGACCAGGTATTGTTCAAGGCAGTGGTTTCTGGTATCTCTATCGAACACAAATTGCAAAAAAAAAGCTACAAGCTACAGATACTGATCTTAACTTTCAGAGCAAGGCTTCAGTGTTCAGGAAAGTCACTGGAATAGCAATTCTACAGGCTTTGTTGCACAATCTGATTTAAAATAGGAGCCAACCTTTCAAGTTTTTCCTCTTTGTTGTGCCTGTGTTCTTTGTAAATAAGGTTGAAGGAAAGACTCAAGCTGTTTTTCATTCCTACCCACTTATGGGCTTTCTGGCAATGCAAACACCCTGGTTTCAGGTACAGATACTTTCAGTCTGCAGGGGTGGGTGTGTGTACGTGATTGACCCAACTCACAACTTCCTTAATGTCCTGGTAACCAAATTCCATTGGTCAATGTCATCTAGATGTGTACTGATGGTTCAGCGGTAAAACTTTCCAGTCTCTTGGGTTCCTTGAAGAAACTGAGAACAGTAAGCATTTCCTATTCAAAAGCACACTTCCTAGAGATGTTTTACTCATAGGGATATAAGATTACTATGGAAAACGTAGGAAGTTGCTGCAGAGCAAACATTAAGCCCATGGTATAAAATGACAGGATGAATAATTTATATAAACATGTATGTGTGTTTTTAAAATGTTTCTGATGTACCTCTGGAATCCACAAAGCTGCTATTGCAGTTATGTGTCTTATGACATGCCTTTATTGGAGACAGTGTTGTAACTGTGCTGGTTTGGTCCGGTTTGTTCATTAGAGGGAATTCACTGGCTTGGATGCATAATTTTAACTTTAGCTGTCAATGAATGGCTCAAAAGCCACTGTGGTAGAGCAAGAGGCAACTTGTGCTTATACCATCACTTCCATTTCGAAGAGCAGGAGACTTTGTTGGAGATTACCATTGCTTTCTGTAATTTCGGCCTCGCTCTGTGGTGATGCTCTTGTGGCTGAGCTGTTCATCGAGACAGAGGGCACACACATCACACATGCCTGTTCATTAGGCAGCTGCAACGTTCTCTGTCTGTTTCTCTTTGAGTTTCCATAGTGTTTTGTGTGTGTAAACTTGACAGCAAGTGCTGTTTCTGGAAGATATCACAGTTACGTAATACTTTGATATATAGCGTTCTTTAAAATTAATGTGGGAACATCGGCTTTGAAACAAGAAAGGGATGTGAATGTTTTACCCTTCCACCCTTTTTCACATGCACATTGAGGTATGCTGTATTTCTTATGAAGGTAGAAAGAAGGCACTTGAAAAAAGAGAAGTCATTTGAATAAATATCTTCATCAATTTTATTCCTCAGACTCTTTGATTAATTTCTCTTTGGTGATGGTGTTCATGCCACTGCACATCCACTGCTGTTGCTGTTCCTGTTCTGATCAGGACACCTTTTAAAGCCCAAAATACTTTCACAGTGTTTAGCCAACAAGTTAAGTGAGAATGGTTTAGAGTGTGAAAGAGATGATGTCACTGCAAGAGACCCTCGGTTTATTTCTATTTATTTGTATCTTTGCATGTGTGTAACCATTTCTTGTGTGTCTGTATTTATATATCCTTTAAAGAAGGGCGACTAGCATATATCAATGTATATTGACACTATCAATATATATTTGTAGTGATAACATACGCTTATTCTCGAGTAGGGAAGTTCCTCATTAATATCAAAATTTGGTCTAATCAGAATTTAAACCTCTAGCAGATAAGGCAGGTATAGGGTGAAATATTTTCCTGTGGGACTCTAGATCTTTCTCTCCTAGCAACTGGCTTCTAAATGCTGGCATTTGATGATAATAGTCCATTAAAAACCCCAAAGAGTAAGGTCTTCACAAATACTTTTTTACCCATGGGACTTACAAATTCTTCGTACTGAAAAAGATTCAGAAGCGTCCAAAGGAAAATGATTCACCCACAGTCAAGGACACCATCCATTCTTCCCTCAGTCTGATGGATAAATTTTCATAAGGGACCCGTGGGAATTCCTCTAGATCCCTCTCCAGCATATCAATTATGTTAAGTAACTGATCTTGCTTAATGTAGGAGTATCAGTGCTTTTTCATGTGACCCATCAGGATGAAGTTCACAGCTTGTAAAGATATATCTTGCAAGATCAGGCCCTCTGCTAGTGCTAGATGAGTCATGGAAATCAGAAAAAAATTTAATGTGCTACTTAGGTTAGTCCTACCTGGAATGGAGTGGAGGCTGTCTGTCTTTTAACAGGACTGGAAGCGCAGTTGTGCCTAATATTTGTCTCAGAAGTCCCATTTATGAGTAATGCCTTTTTACCGATCAGGCAGTCTGGCATGTACAAGCACTTGGTGTCTATCCACCCACGCTTTGTCCTTTCTGTCTTCATCTGAAATATTCCACTCTGGGGCTCAGTAATACAAATTTGATGAACAAATTATATGCTGCAAGAGGGAAAATATAATATGAAGTAAATGAGTTGGTTGCTGCTGCTTTCCAAATGCCTGAGCTCTTAGAACAACTCATAAAACCAGAGATTTTCAGTTTTCTTTTAACATTTCCCAGCTCTTTATGTTAAATTATATGAACTCTTACTCAAAGTATTGGTGTGGTAAAACTTTTATTCCACAGAGGGAGAAAAATGGGAAAGGTATTACCAGTATATTATTAAAAATACACACTTGGCTTTTTCTATAACTCTTCAATGTTCACCGTGTTCACAGTACTGCTGATCATAACATATACATTTTTTGAAGGCTTCAAATATACTTTTTAATTTTCCTGGCGATTACAAAAGCCTGAAAGACCTCATGGCATTAGATAGATTCTGAGTGTGAACTGAGAGTTCTCTCTGCCTCAGGTGCATGCCACTTGTTTCTAGGTAGGATGCAGTGACCTGGAGCACCAGTCAGGGTAAAATGTGGTTGTTGTTATTAATAATGATAATTACAGCATGGTTATACTGTCTAGCTTGGGCCTACAAAGCTGTCTTCCGTGATTTTCAGTGACATAAACCCCACTTTTTCTGTTCTATGATCTTTTTCCAGTCCGTTTCCTGGTGCTGTGTGTACAGAAGCTTGAGGTTTTTTACAGCAGGAGAAGGAAGAGCTCCTTCAAGTTCAGGATAGGCTTTGCCGTGTGTTAGGTTCCTGTGGTGAAAACTGAGGTTTTTTGAGATTAGTAGTTTATTGGATGTGGTTAGAAATGGAAATGAGAGATATGAGGGAGATCTGAGGTGACCAAGGGAGGCATGTTTTGGTACTATGAAAAATTCGAAGAATGAGATGGGTGTTAAGAAAGTCAGTGAGGAACAGGTTACTTTAATCAAAATGGAAAACGGGCTTGGTAGAGATGTTAGAGATAGAGAGATGAGGCAATTTATGAAATGGGTGATATAGAGCATCATGTATTTTGAGTTATTGACAACAGCTTTCCAAATGATTCCTGACCTCCCATCTTCTTACTCTCTGTTCTTGTTATCTCTCCGCAAGTAATGCGGCTTGCTTAGCTATTTTCTTAGACATCCTTCTTTCAGAATATTCCAGCATTCCTTAACTCTGTTAGTGCCTTTTGAATGAATTAGGATTGCTGCTCTAAGGCACTCGGAAACCCCATTTAAAAGGAAAAAAGAAAAAAAAAAATCTTGATTTCTTGCTTATGGAATACTTCTTTCTAGAGCATTAATGAAGTCAAAATAAATTTTCCCATGGAAGATAAACCCTGCATTCAACATACCTGTACAGTCCTGGTGATTACAGCTGCTAAACCCTGCATTCAGTATACCTTTACAGTCCTGGTGATTACAGCTGCTTTTCACACTGTGTTCTGAAAGGAGAATTTGTCCCTGCAATTTTGAAGCTGAGAGGAGTAGAATTAAGACTTTGCCTAATTAGTGCTACCTTTCAAAGGTCTATTTTAAGCTGTCTTCCTTCAGCCTGAACCATGTGGTAGTTTCCAAAAATGTAATTTAATCATACCTGATTGCTTGCTGGAATCGGCAATTAACTTAGGTGCAAGGGAATTAACAGTATTTGCCAGGTCCTTCATAATTTACCAGGAGCTGCCTGTGCCACATATATGTTAAGTGTATTGTTGCCTGTTTAAATTTATTGGCAAGAATATTTTAAGCTTGTGGTTGAATAATTTTTACTGCTTCCTTCCATTTCTATTCCTAGGATGACTCAGGTATGAAATACCATGTAATTATATCCTGTATACTATCAAACTATCCCTTGCAATTATGCCACATTGTAGTTGTTCTTTGGAAACACTAGAAGCTACCTATCTAGGAAGTTATTTTTGGGATGCAATTTGTTGCTAGGGTGAAGATTGGTTTTCAAGAATTCTAGATGTATGTTGAATAAAAAAACCCCTCATTTTTAAAAAGTAGCTCTCATCTTAGAAATCCTCTGAAATCCAATTCCTTCGAAAAAGTGTAGAAGTGGTTTTAGAAAAGACATTTTTCTGTAGGTCTGCATTTATGTCCTCTTTGAGAGTCAGTTCTTGCATCAGTTATATAATTAAAAATGGGAAGAGAATGGAAAAATAGGCCATCTGCCTTCAGGGAAATATTTTTCTTTGTATTTGGAGTGTGTTTCTGAGATCCAGATTAGTACTCTAATCCTTCTCTGAAGTTCTCTTGCATTATAGATTTCAGAATTTCAGGGCAATCACAGGAGACTTTCACATAGGCATTGTACTTGATTTAGTTCTGGGGTACCATGAAGGTTGGATTTTGGACAAAAGTAAACTTCAGCTTAGTTCTTGGCTCAGAAGTCATGGCTGTTACAAGTTTTCATACCTCACAATCTGGTAGAGGGATTTGTGCTGTCTGACATCTCCCTTTGTTGGACTTGGAAAGGTGCACCATCATTAGTATCTGAAATTCCCTGGAAAATTACTGTGAAAAAATAGTGAAGACAAATATTTTAACTGGAATACTTGCTTAAACATAGCAGCAACTCTGAGATTCAAAAGTTTATATGTACCCTGTGATGGCCAGGAGCTTATCAGAAACTGTGGCTCCAGACCACCACTGAGTTGGAAGATATCACAATAACCCAGCACAGAAGAGAGAACCACTCTTGCCTTGTGATTTCATCAGGCACTCAAGATGATGCAACTTTCATTTCCCCAGTACAAAGCAGCAAGTGTGTGCCAGAAGCAAAACAATGTGGGGATCTGCAGTGAGTTTTGCACGTCTCCTGTTACCTGTTATTTACCTTGAAACTGGGAAGAAAATTGCTCAGTCCGTTTACAGCTCTTTTTTTACTGCTTATAGAACTCGTGAATGCTGTCTTTCACTGAAAAGGCTGTGCAAATCTTACATTTCCCAAGGAATAATGCATTCCCATAAAGCTGCCACAGATTCTAAAAAAGCAAAAAATAAGAGGAAAGTGGCACAAACCAAACAGATTTGGCAGTTTATCATTGTCTGAAGGAATTGCAAATTGATGTAACCATATCGGAGACTTGCAGGTGTTCAGATTTTAAGATGACATTTAAGACTGTAAAAGTAATATTTGTAGCAACAGCCTTGATAAATATTATCCTGTCTGAAGCTCTGTGTGCCCCCCATACTGCTGGGACTTGAGAAGAGGAGAAAAGGTTCATTTACAACTGCATACAAGGAAGTTAACAAAAGTTACTGAAAGCTTTTTTGGGATTGTGAGCTGCCAAAACCAGCTAACTCCTCTAGCCAAAATAGACTGCCAAGTGATTTGCACAAAGCATGTGAGAAGCTCCAGAAAGACCAATCTAGAGAAATGCATTTAACTATTTTGGGTTTGTTTTTTTTTCTTTTATAGCAAAATCTACACACTTAAGGGAAAAATTGTCTATGGAAACTAGTTTTCTCTGCAGTTTACAGTCTGGAAAAGCCTGATCCTGACTGCTGAAGTGACCCTGAATAGAGAACAGGATATTGGACAGTGCTTCCTGGTGGGTATATATCTGGGTTTGAAAACTTGGCATGCTACTGTTCTGCTTATGGAGAAGCAAGAGGAAGAGTTATTCCTACATTTTCCCCTGAGCGTTCTTCCCGTCCTGCTGCTTTCTACCTGGTTTTGCCTTTCTACTTAAACTTTCTCTGTTCTCTCCTCTTTTCCATCTTTTATATATATATATATATATATATATATATATATATATATATATATATAGTTTTCTTTCCCCTTTTTCATCCCAGCACTTTGTATAATTCTCATTGTTATCGCTAAGTCACTAAAATGGCCCTCTCTCCTGTCTTGCAGGGTCAGACTGTTTGGAGAGGTTGTCTGTGATGAGTGATTTCCAGAAACACTGACGTGATGGAGTCGTGGAACAATCCATGAAGGTTAACTGTCCAGAGGTAATTAGAAACCCCTGTGTTATTTTATTACCCTGAAAGCCGAGATCCTGCCAAGGACTGTCTTGTTTAGAAGATGCCAAGTCTCAAGGAGATGGCTCAGTAGTACAAGTCATGCACTGGTCGACTGCTGAGCGGTGTATTGGGTCCTGCAAACAGACAATAGTTAGTGCTTTTCTTGAAATAGAACTGGAAGGCATCCTTTGTGCATGTAAAATGATCTTGCAATGATGATTCAATAAATCTTTTTAGATTTGAAGATCTTAAACTGATGCTTATACATAGGAAAAACTTGCTTCAGGCAGTTTGCAGAGGCTCCTCTAGCCACTAAAAATAAAAAAAAATTGATTTTCCAAAAGAAGCAAATACCACTCAGTCTATGAGAAAAAATTATATGCTATGCATAGTAAAAATGGAGTAAGTTGGGTTTTTTTTTCTGGGCTGTTTTTGCTGGGGTTTTTTAAATGCTTTTGTTAAGTCTTTGAATTCAACTGGGTTTGCAGAAGTGTTGGTGCAGAGCTCTGCCTGACCTTTTCTCAGCCTGTGCAATAAAGGATGAGCCGGCGTTGTTAAACCCTGTGGGTTGTTGAATATACCAGGAAATATACATTTCACTGAGAACTTGGAATTCAGGTTTTCCTGTGAATTATCACAAATGTGGATCAAGCACCTTTGTGTGCTGATACAGTGTTTTCAGTGTGTCTCAGAAAATTCGCTGCCATTTATTGCTTGAGCTGAGTCTGAGGAGACTTATCACCATCCTTTAATCTTTTTTGCAGGTTTTCAGAAAAGCTCTTAATATACTACTTCATGTTAGAAGTTGTCAGCATCATTGGCAAGCACTAGAGATGAACATGAAGGAGTTGTACTTTTCTGGATGAGATTAATTCTGGCACAGTACTCGTTCCCATGGCTAAGCCCTGTGTGCACTGCTGTTCTTGTCAGGTTTGTTATGTGTGTTTTCTCTTTCCAAGGTATTATGTCTTCACTGTGAAACATTCACTCAGACTCAGATTTGGCAAACAGAGTCTGAATCTAACAGCATGCTGGTTTCCAGGAAAAAATAATTTGTTCCCTTGGAGAGGGAGGGAAGGGATTTGGATTTTAAAATGTTTCATTGTATTTTATAACACAGAACTTGCTTTACATTTCTGTAGATAATATTTCTTGAGCAGTTGCTTAGGAGTGACCTTGATGATCGCTGAGTAAATTATAACATATTATGTGAAATTTCAAGCTCTGTTCCTAAATGTTAAATTCTAAAAAAGTAATAATAGCTCAGAAGTTAAGACACCCTGAACACGACTGTTTACAAAATGGGTTTTTCCTCCAGCTTAGAGCAGTATTTAATGAGTGGATTTTTAAAGCATATTTTCCCCTTTAAGAAGTCTTGAAATTTTAACGTGGCTAAGGAAACTAAGTAGAGACACAAGTATTGTGTGTAATCTCCCAGGTCATCTGAGAGAGACTTAAGAGGAAACAGAAGTGGTTTAAAGACCTTCTAAGTTAGATCCTATTTATAGAGACAGAAATTGCTATATGGGGTGGAACTGAAGGTTCACCTATTTCACTCTTCTGTTTCTAACAGAGGATACATAGAAAAAAAACCAAAGAATCTTAGATTATATTATTTCTCATCTCAGTTTGCTAAGAAAGCACAGAGCTTGTTATGGGCATGATGCAAATATGAAGAGGTGTTAGTATTCAATACCTGTGCTAACAGTCTCCTGTCAGATCTTCTCATGGTGCATAAAGTGAAGAAGATAAATAGCTTCTAAATATCAATAGATTTTTTTTTTATTGCTAGGACTGAAAAAGACGTAATCCTAAAAGCACTGAATGATCAGTGATAACTCTTGAGGTGTTTATATTTGCATTGCAGCACGAGCAATTTAAACATAATTTATAAACAGTTGTCTTTCAGCTTCCGTAGTGCCTTAAGACAAATGCATGCTTTTCTGCAAAAGCAAAATCCGCCATGGCCTGGGCAGATTTGTGGTAAAATGAGGCCAGTTTAGTAATGAACTTGAAGGGTATAGGGATGTTTCTCTGTAGTGTCTACCCACGGCTTCAATACACCAATCCACATTTCCCCTTTTTATTTTGGGCATAATTTATTTTGCTTTACATGATGCTGACATTCTGGGAAACATTGCCTCCATGAAGAACTTTTAAATGATAATAAATGAATATTTAAGTATGGGCTTTGGGCAGTTTAAGAAATAAAATATTCCTCCTCAAAAGCACATTTTCATTAGGACTTCATATTTTGTTGATTCCAGCAAACTTTTGATTTAACCCAGATGAAGGACACAGTGCAGGAGTCTGAAATTGTGCTTCCTCCCAGATTAGATCGGGGAGAGATTTGAGCAGTGATGCCCTTTCATTTCATTCTTGCCATAAGAATCAGGACTTGGGAGGAACTGTCTGTTTTTGTCTGCAATGTTTGCTGCTCTGAAGCTGCCACCTCAGACGCCTGTTGTATGGTAATGATTATCCCTGTTAGGCCTGAGGTGAAACCAGTTTCACAGAAAATAGATTGATGAGTATATTTTTATAATAGAATCACTTTGAAATGAAAGCAATTCTTCTGTTTCTTGACCTGTAGTTTTATCTACCGGCGAATGAGGAATTGAATACTGCAGTAGCTCTTATTTCAATCAAATCTGTGTAAGTTGGGATACAGACTTCAAGCCAACAGGATTGGGGTTTTAACATTATTATTAGATTATTGTATTTATCTGTATGATGAGTTTCTGGACTGTGTTATTTCAGTTGAACACAATCTTCTGAAAGTTAAGAGTTTGAGTATGAGTTGCTTGAAGCCACTGGACTGCGGCTTTCAGCCAATGTGTTTGAGATACAGTTATTTGTTAAGAGAAAATACTACATTTTAATTTTCTGTACTGCCAGCACCGAAGGAAGCCTTCCTCCTCTTTTCTGCTCAGTGAGATAATGTGGCTGATAACCTTTGTATAGTTCGGGGACTTACTTCATTGCTTTCTAATAGAGTTTCTGGAGAGTATAGATTTAGATTACAATGTTGAGCGCCCATAGGGCCTCAGGGAAATATGCTCTCATTAATAGCCTTGTTAATGATTATCACTGGAGAGGCTCTAATAGTATCAGATGTAAAGGTGGTCACAGCCGTCCGTCTTTATCCTGTGGATATGGAGATGCATCATTAATTCACACGGATTCTCAGACCCTCCGAGCTGTGCACATCGATGCACGATGATAATGTCTGAAGGAAATTAAAAGCCGTGCGTTATCAATTTAATATTTCAGATTTCTATTTCCAATTAATATGGCCTAAGAGATAAAAGGAATTGAACCACAGCAGAAGTATGGGTCATTCAGAGGAGATCAAATGCAGATTACGCCTCTGTCAGTTCCAGCTTCATCACGCTCACCGCATTCTCTCTGAAAGGAATGAGACAATGCAAACTTACGTCAGTGAAGTCTCACAGCTGAAAAGTTAAAAACATATATCCTATGCAAGCACAAAAAAAATGTGTTAATATAAAATATTTTACAGAAACTGGAAAAATTTTAAACTTTTTTTGTCCTTTTTTTCCTTTATTAAATTACAATAGTATAATTAATTTAGTCTGGTATCATGACTTTGATGGGTATATTCATAATGCATTGAGTGCAACAAATCTGTCTCAAATTTTCCCTATGTTAATAACCTGTTTGATAATTATTTGCTGAAAGGTGAGAATTTGATTACAAATATTTGGCTTGGAGTTTTGGGGTGGACTCAGGGTTTATGTGGTAGGAAACACACCAGATCGTTTCTTTGTGACCCTCTGACATATCAGTGTTTTCAGAAAAATCAAGAGATGCAATTTTTCTGTATGCAAATCTAAAGGTAAGCTTTTAAAAATAACAGTGGATTTATAACTCTATTTTAACTTGTTTTGGAAATCGTGTCTGGTGCTAAGATAGTATCAAAAAGTAGCTCTTCAATGGCCTGATATCAGTCTGTGTCCTGCTGGGTGGGTCCCCTAAGTGCAAAGGAGAGGGGAGTAAAAGAGCAGATACTACAAATGATGGTGTCCTAAAGGGAGGATAAAGTATGAGTAGGTAAAGTGTCACTTGTGCTGAACTGTAACCTGTTGTGAAGTTGTAGATGAAAGAATTCAATTCCAAACTTGCCGAGGACAAATGTACAAGGTGTAAAAGAGTTTGCCCCTGGAAGGCGAATAGGAAACTCCTAACGGGAGATAAAGTTAACAGAGGCTGGAGATATTATTTTAGATCAGTGAAGAATCATAAAAGCCATGAATGAAGCATGTACCTCAGACTGGGGAGTAGCTCTGACAGGAGCACGTGGAACAGTGAAACCATGAACAGCGCACTGCTGGAGCTGGGAGATCCAGAGATCCTCTTGAGCCTGCCTAATGATGTTCCCGTGTGGTGGAAAATTCTAAGAATGTTTTTTGCACCTATCTCTGAAGCATAAAGGAGCTAGAGCATTAATCTGCTGCAAATGATGGAACTGAGAGAATGCTAGTGAAATGCACTAGAGGAATTTTTGAAAGGAGTAAAATTGTAACATCTGGAGGACGCTATCTATATCCAACTGCCGTGTGCTTTCATGGGACAGATGAAAGATTGTGAAAAGTAAGGTCTTGCAGGGCTGGAAAAGATGTAAAAATTAATATTAACAAAGGAAATTTACAACAGACGCTCTTCTTTTATGCAGGGCATGAGTAAGGGAAGTCATCTGTGAAATCAGATCTCAATGCAGAGAATTCCTTCTCGGTGCTCCCAGCAGTCAGGGTGGAGACACCTTGGCTGGGACTGTCCTGGCAGGGGTCAGGCAGGGTCAGGGGGAGCTGCCACAGCTCCAGTGCTTGCTGCTGGCACTGGGAGCGAGGAGAAGATAAAGCACAAAGCTCTTAAGTTAGGTTTCAGCACTTTTAGCTTCACAAGAGGAAGAAATCCTGTAAAAAGCTTTATTTCTAGTATTTCCTGCCCACACTGATGTTCACCTGAGTCTCATATAGCTTTTAAATTATTGATAAATCTGTGAAATTAAGGATTCTAATTATTTATCTACAATGAACAAGCGTGAATTTCTGCTATTGGTCCAGTGCTCCTATAAAATGCAATTTTATTAAATTTCTGCTATGATTCAGGAGGGGAATCAGTGCCCTTTTTTTCCAAAATCTTACATATTCCTCTGGCATTCTTGCTGCGGTACACTTAGCTTGTTTTTGAATCCCCAGACTGAAAAATAATGCTCACTTGTTTCTTCTCAGATGTTTGGGCATTGTCTTTCTTAGGAGGCTGCTGAGCCTTGCAGGTTTTTGGCAATGTGGAGTGTGTATTGCCAGGCCTGTAACAATTACCTGGCTTGCTGTGAAATTTTGGAGGAGTTAAACATTAGCATTATTTGTGCCATTTTGCTTCTACTTTTCACAAAGTAGAAGCACTCATCTCAGAGGATCTCTCTCTTATCCAGACTCATGTGTTACAGTTTTTGTGTTGCAGTCCGTGCAAAATACAAAATTTGCCATCTATCCATCTCAGTCTCTTTGTCACACTTGTCACCTGCTTTTAATTTCCCCCTAGGAAGTCCCTTCCTATCCCCATTGTATGGTTCTAGTTTTAATAATCCCAGTCCTTCCAGAGCTCCTTCCCCAAAGAAATATTTCACTGTACACACCAATTAGTGTGTTGATATTTCTTGTTAGTATGCAGCGTCAGGTCAGCTCCTCTAGATAACCTTGATAAATTAAAAATTGGCTTATCAATATTCAATCAACCTAGCTCATTTATCCAAATGTCTGATTTCCTTTCTATCAGAGCTGAGCTAAAAAGGCACTGCAAAAATAAACAGAATTAAAATTGCATATTTTTCTTTGAAACAGAAATTAAAAATCAGTCTTCTGCTAATGTCACCTTAAATGCATTGATTTATCACCAGTGAAATAACATACAGTGGCAGATACGACATAAAAAATTATTAGTTTTCAGTAGACAGCTGTTCTTTGAATACAGTGAATCAAGGCTTCATTAGGAAAATTTGGGAAACCTGGGCTTGGTCTGTCCTTTTTCTTTGTACAACTATTGACGCTTGCTAATTCTTCTACGTGGTTTCTAAAATTTATAGAGGTTTATTTATTCCAGAGGGGTGGGAGGTAGGTGGGAGCAGCATCCCAAGGATTTATCTTGTAGCATAATGACAGCAGCATAATTTTCCAAATCAGACCTCCCTTAATCTTGTGTTTCATTGCCTTTGCAGTTTAGAAACCCTCGAATGCCCTTTTATGTTTGCACCATTTCTATTCAGTAGTTCTCTGTGATTGTCCCACTCAGCTGCTTTCACTCTCTGGGACCAGTCCTTGTGTCATTTGCTCATCATCTTGGCTTTGCAATTGAGAGTATCAGTTAGTCGAGGGAAATGACGATGCTGTTCCAAATGTTGTTTCATCTAAAGTCTGTCAGCACGTGGTGTGAAAGGACAGGTTTACAGGAACTCACCAGGCCAAGCTTTTCAAAAGCCCCAGAGGTGTGGAGGATCTGCTCTGTGATGCAGTAAATAGATCCGAGTGTCAGTGGGCACGTGGGCAGCAGCACTGGCCCTGAAGGGGTCTCTCATTGCTCTCTTCCTGAGAATGGCTTGCTTTGATGTCCTGGCAGGGACCCTGAAGCTCCAGGATGTCCACTGATAGGTTCCTAAAATCATTGATGTGCTCTTTTCTCAGTGCCTTATGGAAACAGTCGGCACTCTCAGTCAACAGAAGGCAAACAGAGGCCAATCTTTCCCCACAGTGTATAGACTTCGTTAATTTATACATAGTGTGAACCCTGAAGGCTCTAATTCATTCAGTCAAAGGTTTCTGGGAGTTTATCAGCCAGGTTCCTTCTCTGTTGTAGCAGCTGTGCTGGAAACAGAGGTCTTCAGCAATTCTGTGATTTGCTTCTGTGTTCTGTGACCTCTAATTTTGTGGTGAAAATATGTTCCTTTTTGGGGTTACTTTGTCTTGGTTTGTGTTTTTCCGTGATTGGAGTGGTGGGCTTATCTGTATTCCAAAGTCAGAAATGCATTTTGCTGAGCTCTTCGTATTGCACTAAAGTTAACTACATAGGTTTTGCATTATGACAGTTAAAATTATTTCTTCTC
This sequence comes from Hirundo rustica, assembly GCF_015227805.2. Lineage (NCBI taxonomy): Eukaryota > Metazoa > Chordata > Aves > Passeriformes > Hirundinidae > Hirundo > Hirundo rustica. The sequence continues at coordinate 11,121,794 of NC_053457.1, read as the reverse complement.
TGCCAAACCAAAAACCTAAGGTCAACAATTTCCCTTTGAATTAATTTATGCAAAATCTTTAAACAAAGTCCTGTGGGTCTAAACCCTTAAATTTAAAGTACTGCTTTAAAAGGAAAATTAAAACCCAGTATTTTAAAATTAAGTAACATGAATTTTGATTAAACCCTGAAAAGATTTGAGAGCCTGCTTCACTTTAAAAGCTCTGGACAGTTGTTGCTAATCTTAAAGGAACCAAAGAAAGTGCTTCAAACAGCGTATATGCCCTATGGAGAAAAATTACAAGGAGGGGTGCAGGCAAGGAACTGCTGTTCAAACATTTTATGTCTCCAAGTTGTTGCACTTTTATGTTAGATGAATACTTGTGTGTGTTTCCTAGTGGGACTGGCAGTGCTTTTTTCAGAAGTGAGCAATTACAAAGCATATACAATATCAAAGACGCTATTTGATATCATCAAAATCTTGCTCTACTGGTTTTGCTGTCATCTGTGGAGAAATGGAACCTAGGAATGACCTTATGATATGGTTTTGCATCAATAACTTCTTTGTACTTTGGTCCAACCACACATTCGCCCTGGATGAAAGTTGCTGATTTGAATTGTGTAAAACAATGTCCAGTTTTATTAAGACAGTGCAGAGGAGCAGTGCCATCCTGCTGCTGGTGTTGGTGCTCACCAAAAGGATTTTTAGAAGGAGGAAGAAAAAGTGTCCCCATTTCAGAGTTAATTTCCTATGTTTAGAATGTCTGGTGCTTCTTTAAAGCACGAGCCCTACAAGTTTTGCACAATTAATATGTACATGCTCAGTATATCAGACTTCTCTGTTATGTCATTCCTTCAAGGGTGCACATCCTTGGAGATGTGTGGTAGTAAGGTGTTCCATGTCCTCTGCTGGGTGTAATTCATTTCCTTACACTGCAAGAAATGGGGGTATTTTCTGTAGGTTTTGGAATTATGGAGCTGGATGGAATCAGTGGAACCCCCTGAAATGAATAACAGGTGAGAAGCGAGCGCAGCATGGGACACTACACAGAGGATGGAAGTCAAAGACTGCTTTAAAGGTAAACAATACTTTGTTGTTTGCATTATAGCAGATAGAAAAGAAGAAAACATTTATCAGTAACAGAAGCTTGAAATATGCAGACTGGAACAGAACTGATACGCAGATTCAGTGGGTGGGAAAATTTGGTAACCACAGCAACAGTAGGCGGCTTCAGCCTTTTGAGTTATTCATCCTTGCAACAGGAATTCAATAGAGCAGTGGTGGAATTTTCACTTGTCCCTTGGAAGAGTCAAAACAGACCCCAAGGAGGATAATGTGGAAGAGAAAACTCTGAGTTTGAATTTCAATAAAAAACCAAATTTTAATAGAGAACCCTAAGTTTCCACACAGTTACTGTCTTTTGTGTACCTGGTCAAAGAGCTGAGAGAGTAATCTCTTTCCTTTCATTTAGTGGTTTGTTAGCTTAGCTCTGTGAAAGGCAGATTTTCATGATACTATACTGGAAGCTGTGCTATTTATGTGTTTCCTTTTAAACAATGCTTGGATTTCATAATAATTCACATTTTGAAGTCAGCCTTAAAATCTGCACTTGTGCTGTTGGATAAGGAATGGTTTTCTGAGGCATGGAGTAGTGGCATAGCCTGTCAAACCCAAGAGGCTGTGAGTGGCAAAATCCCCAATGAGAGAATACTCTTCTCTTTCCCCGGTCCTTTGCACAGACTTCCTTTGGGCAGCATCAGGGTGGTGGAGGGAGAGAAAAAAATAGGAAAAATTATTTTCAGCCCTCTATCCACTGGACTTCAGTCCTGGAACTAAACTGCAATAATATCTTGAAAAACAAGCTCGACCCTTGATGGGGATGCTTATTAATGAATATAAAGCCAGCGCAATTTTGGAGTAAAATATGGAAATATTTTGTTTAAACACCTTTGTTCTCAGAAGATTTCTTTTTTGTGATCACAAAGATATTGTTGCATGAAAAAGTAATTTCTGCAAGTAATTTATCAATTTGGATCTAGTGATCCAAACTTCAATCCCAGGCACATCTGGGGAAGCACTAAGGCTGCTGGGAAGAGACTCAGGCACCTCTGGAGGGGGATGGCAGTGGTGCTCCCGGCCTTCTCCTGTGAAATCTCAGGTTTCACTCTGTGCAAGCTCCCCCTCTCCCTCAGAAGAGGTTTGCCCAGCAGGAGTGGATTTCCTGGGGCAGTTGGGCAGGGTCTCTGCAGCCCTGCCAGCTGGGCTGGCTGCTGAGGTGCCGAGGCTGGAGAAGCCCCAGTGTGTATCCTGGAGCCCCTGGGGCATCCACTGGGCTGGCCCTGTGGGCACAGTCCAAGTAAACCCTCAACATTATAAACTTCTGAAATACTAACAGGTAAATAATGAAAATCTTCTTCAAACAACTAAAATGCTACACAGATGATGGGGACCAGCCAGTGCTAGAAAAGATTGTTTCTGACTTTAATTTTAAAATAAGAAATCTAATAACTGAAACTTCTTGCCCTAATGTTGTATTGTGCATATTTTTCCACTTTAATCACAAATTTAGCCAAAAACCATGAAAAAAATCTATAATTAGCTCCAGTTTTACAAGTATAAATCCATATGCTAGTTAGCCTTTAGAAAATAGCCATTTGTGTTAAATTCATCACGAATTTCTCATTAAAAACCGAGCACACACCAATTAGTTTGACAGGGAAGAACTGCTGGAGCATTTTCTTGGATTTGGCTCTGTGTGTTCCCAGGCTTTGTTTTCATCGCAAGTGTTGCTGCCAGCTATTTCACCCAGCCTAGCCACAGCCTTGGAGCCCTGAGTGATTTGAGTAACAGATGATGAATTATGAGAACTTGAACTGTGGCTTGTGGTTGAAGTCCCACTGCATTAGTACTTTAATTCTCAGCTGAGTTTGAATATTATGCCACAGACCCCATTAAGTTGTCTTGGTTAGGCTTGAAGCCTGTATTAAAATCAAGTCTGAGGGATCTGTGATTTGATGAGAGTTCATTTATAGAAAATATAGATGTGTTTTGCTATACTGCAAGGAAAGAAGGCTGAATAAAGATGTGGGTAAGCAGCTCATCAAAAACGTTCACAAAGCTGACAACAGATTCAGCTTGTGAGGCTGAAACGTTTTCATCATGGGGTGTCAGAGTAACCCTGAAACAAGATGCTGCTTTACTTTTCTCTGTTGACACCAGAAAAATCTCCCCCAAAACCTACAAGTCCTTTTTCTTCTCAAAGCACACAGACTGAAAGGAGAGGTGAAGGTGATGAAGGAGAATGCTGAAATATGAATAGAGGTCATAATTATAGCAGCCACTGTTCTGTTAAAGCACAGTTCTCTGTATTACCATGAATTTCTAAGCTCTCTTCAGGAGCTGCAATGCTGAGACTAATTTGTTGTTAGCTTTGTCTTAAAATGCTTTAGATCATGAGTTTAATTAATTGATTAATTGAATTGTCTTCACGTTGACTCATCCAAAATTTGGGTAGTGAACTGCCAACTTGATTTGTCGGTTTGTCTTCATGAGAAAATCGGTTCTTTTTTTAGGGAAGTGTACAGAGTTAAAAAAAAACCCCAAACTTATAACATGGAACAAATACTCTATTCCATGTATCTTTCACCTGGTTAAATTTCCTTAGCATTGGTTAATACACATTATTCTTCACACTTTCCTCTAAAATTTAAATAAATTGAGTGAGGCTTTATTATTACTCCCTAGTTCATTATCACCCAGGCTAGCTTGATCCAGGCACAAGTGAAGGGCAGGATAAGCTAGAAAAGAAGATATGCACCAAAAAAGAAATTATGGTATTTGCAGAAATGCCTTAGAAATGCTTGTTGGAACACATAGAAATAAATGATGTTACAAAGAATATTTTGCTTCCCAACCTGTGGATATTACATTAAGCTCCTGCTTTGTTCCCAAGTCTATTTATAGTTCCTAGATTATGTGAAATCCTTATGAAATTGTTTAGTACCCATGGTTACCAAACACGCTTCACAAACTAACACAATTGTAATGCTGTGATATATCAGCAAGTTTTTTCTCTTTTCCTAGCAGTAGGTTTCTGGTAGAAATCCTCAGAGGTACAGATAATAAAATCCAAAAATATTTCCTGCACTTGCAGTAAGCTGTATTTAACGTTACCATTTCTGCATGGCTTTACTTTCAGCATAGTATTGTGGCACTTTGGAAGAATAAATAGTCTTGGCCTGCCTTGTGTCCCAATGAAATGTGTAAGTCTTTAGGACAGGCCATTTCTAAAGAGATGACAGCTGAAAAGCCTTCATGCCTAAATCTAAACAGCACCAAAACCACATAAAACTTCCTTTTTACTGTCCTTTTCTGTTGCAAATGTAAACAGACAACAGCTAGTGTTGCAGCTGTAATAATTCTAGTGTTAGAGGTCCTGTGATATTTTCTTATTGCGGTAGGATTCACACATTTTTTTAATGTTTTGTTCTTTTCATCTGATGATTCAGGAAATGTGAGAAATTGAGGCAGGATTGCTGTGTCTTACAGGTTCTCTGTGATATAAATATGGGACTGCTCACCAAAGACTTTTACAGCTATGAGTGATATCCCGTGAAGGGAAGAAAGCTGGCACAATTGACATAAAACAGTGAAACTAAAGCTATTCTCGCCTTTGTTATTTTTTTTCTCCTTTTTAATGCATTAAGCCATTCTTTGCTTTTAATTTTGTCGTCCTCCCATTTTGACACCTCTGATACGTATCTCACATACGAGAATTGGGTGATGCCAATGAGCTATAACAGAAAAAAATAACGTTTACAAACCGTCTTATTTACTTTTTGCTGTTTTCCTCTAACGATCCCTTCATAGCCCCGTGTACATATCTAACTAAATCAAGTAGCAAAAGCCAACATGACACCCATATGTGCCGGTAATTAGCAGGTACGGGCTGATTGCCATCGGAAGTGGGTAATGTTTCGGCACTAATAGTCCATTACAATGAGAGGGCATTACAGTCTCAGCACTTCTTTCTGCACTAACGTCATCCTGGGTGTTTTCTGCTTTTCTAGCATGAAATACAGCCTGCAGCTAAACCAGGTAATCCACCTGACCGAAATCTGCTCACTAAGGGGAAAAAAAAAAAAGAAAAGAAAAAAAAAGTTGGGGAAAGGAAGCATTTGGAGTAGCGTTAGTATTTCAGAAGTATGTTAAATCATCGTATAGTTTTTCATTCCACTCATGCTACTTGCTTGTTAAATAAAAGCTTACAAGAATCCATTCAATTCACAGGAGAGCTACAAAAGTGATGTTTGTATCCATTCCCGTGCCCTGTTTATTATATTGTTGCAATTCATCTCCTCCTCCAGATCTGCGCCTTAGCTGATCAGCGCAATAGTTGGAAACGTGTGTGAAATGCCGATTGCTCTAGGTAGATTTTGGAAGGGGGGGAAGTAAATAGTTCTCACGGAGCTTTATTTGTAGACCACGGATCATAGCTGCAATGTGTCATTCTCCCAGAAGCAGTACGCAGGGATTGGTAGGTGCAGTGGTTTGATTTTTCAGCGGATAAAAACCCGATTCCGTTCCGTTCCGTGCTGCCATTAGTGACTGGGGGACTGAAGGCAGCAGAGAGGGGATCATCGCTGTTTCTGGCCCTGGCCTGGCTGCTTTCACAGCCGGCCCGAGGCTGAGCCTCACCTGCGGCAGCAGCGGCTCCTCCTGCACCTTGCAGCCCGGGGCTGGGAGCCAGGAGAGCTGTTCTGCAAGGGCTTGTGCCGAGCGCCTTCCCAGCAGGGGATGACTAAGCAAAGACCCCGACGTGAGTTGCTTTGGAAGGCAGACACTGTTTGTGTCCTGCAGAACACATTATACCTGCGATAAAGAGAAATTTCCCTACTCTTCTCAGCCTGCGTCTGAAGCGTAAACAAACTTGGCATAGCTGGAGCACGGAAAGTCTGCGTGTGGGAGGGAAATATCAGGTATCTTGAGATACAGGATGCCAACAGCTGTGAGCCTCCCTCTTCATTTTATTCCTGCCTGGGGAACAGGTCGTGCAAGCAGACCAAAAGTTGGCAGCGTGGAATGAGTAAGCAGAAAACAGGCAGCTGCTCAGAAAGCCGGAGTGGGGATGTCCAAATTACTCTGTGGTTGCACTGCATTCCTCTCCCAGCCATGGAGGAGCTCTAATGTGAGAAACGTAAAGCCGAGAGTGAGGAATTCGCACCCACTAAGGCCGGCAAAGGGTCTGTGGCCGGGATGTGTTGGGCTGGTGGAGGCAGGAGGGGCTGGCTCCCTCCCCTCTTCCCCAGCGGCAGTTGCTCTTTGCTACCTCCTCCTTAAGGCCTGGTTCTTCAGGAGCTCCAAGCTGTCCAAAACTGGGCTGTGTTTGCGCAAATGCTTTTAGGAGCTGTAAATCCAGGGCCGCGCTAAGGGGACAGCATTTGTGACCTGAGCCTCAGAATACTGTAGATAGTCTGATCTCAGCATCTGGTGTGTGAGATAATTGGTGTGTCTTGGCTGTGCGTCGGGTGTTGGGCTGAGCAGAAAGATGAACGCGCTGTGCAGATTAAGGTTAAGCCAAGAACAACATTTCCGTGAATGTGGCTGGAAGTGAGTTTGTCCACAGCATGATCTTGCAAATGTGATGTCTCCCCATGAATCATTTACTCTTTCTTCCAGATACTCTAGAGTTCCACGTAGTTTTGTTTCTTTTGGGATTTATGAGGAAAAATATCTGTCCCTCTGCTTACAGCCTCTGGACACGATTCCAAATGTCACTGTCACCTGAGCCATGTGAGATCGCCTGCGCTGTGCAGTTACATGGCCAGACTTCCTTACCAAGCATTACTGGATCCGTTTGCATAAAATTCAGCACTACATCAAGTGTGAATAAACCTATACCTACAATCACAGAGCTGTAGAAGGAAAAGCAGATACTCAAGAATACAGATAGTTTGTTGGAAGGGAAGTGAATGATGCCCATTTGAACATGAGGTATATGTTTTATAGTAATTCATGCTTTAAGATCCATGTGCTGTCAATGCTACTTGCAAGTGAAAATAAGTCATTGATATGAAAGACCTGTCTGTGGACTCTCAGTTGTGCTATTAGAACAGCAGGAGTGTCTGTGTTCACGTGCAAAAGTGATCACATGAAACATTTCTTTATTTGCAAGTTTAAATTGCAAGAGTTTTTTAAAATAAATGTCACTTCCTCTTTTGTGAATTGCGGCTGACCATGTCTAGACATTCATGAAGACCAGTACATTTTCAAGTAATTTACCAGAATTTTGAAGCCAAACATGTGAAGTCTCCGTTGACTTCCTTTTGCCTTGACATCAACACTGAAATAACTGTAATTGGAACTGAATATTTCAGCTTCAGATTTCCCTGATCTACAAAAGGAAGAACACCTCTCTTACTGTGATCCTAGCAATTCTTAAAGTCATTCCAGAGACACTTGTGCTCAGATGTTATTTCTACTGTGTTAACTGAGTTTTTGTGAATTACTTGCAAACCTCTCTGAAGCTCTTGAATATATTTTATTTTCTGTAGTGATTATTCTCCCTCTTTCTCTTCTCTCTCTTTTTTTCTTTTTTTGTTCCCCTGCCAAAGGGAAGTTCATTTTAAAGTCACATTTTCCAGCCATGTACAGGATGAATCCTAAAATACTAACTCATTTAAATTCACTCTCTACATTTTTAGAGGGCTCACTGCAAAGCCCCTGTACAACTAAGGAGACTTTGCATCAGCTCTAACAGATTTCAGCTTGAGAAAACATACTGTATTTTCCAGTAAAATGCTGTGTCTCCATCCTCTTTTATTTCCTCACTCTTCAGTATCTCAGGGGGTTTTGCTTGTTTGTTTGTTTTGGTGGGGGGTTTTGGTGGTTTTTTTTGTTTGTTTGTTTTTTGTTTTGGTTTTTTTGTTGTTGTTTTGTTTGTGGGTTTTTGGGGGTTTTTGTGGGTTTTTTTGTTGTTTGTTTGTTTGTTTGTTTGTTTGGGTTTTTTTTTTTTGGTTGTTGTTGTTTTTTAATGCTCTTTGCTTCACTTTTCTCCCTATTTTATTTTTTCCTATGTGGGATTTGACCCCAGTAGAGCTGGGGTCCAAGCTGATATTTCAAGAGCAGAATATGACTGAACTGCTCATTAACCACAGTAAGTATATTCGTCTCTTATTAATTATTTCCATGTTCAAAGTGAAAATTAGTTAGTTTCTTTAGAAGATATGTTCACCTTTAGAAGATGCTGTTCACACTTACGTAACTTCATTGTTTAATAAGAAAAAGAAGACCTAGAAACTTACTTTTTTCATACTTGACAGTAAGAACAGCAGTTTCACACTGTGTAATACTGTATAATACTGCAATTTCACACTATAAATCTGTAAACCATAAATTATAAATAGAGCCTATAGCTACATGATTACATTTTTCTAAGTTTTTCCCTCTAGTGATGTAACTTCTCCTAGGGTTTCTCCTACTGGTGCGGCAGGTTGGTGATGATTTGGTGGAAGGCTCTCCTCTCTCTGGTGTGGAGCAGCAAGGTGCCACAGCTCAGGGGCCAAAAGCAGAGCTGTGCTCACAGAAGGTGTAACAACGCTCTGTGGGTGCTGATCTTGGCCTGGCCCAGTGCCCTTGCAGGGTTCACTCAGTTATTTCATTTCTGCTTTTTGCGGGGTTTTCAGTTCAAGGTCTGCGCAGGCCATTCTGCTCCGAGGGTCGAATGCTGACCACGTCAATGAGGTCTTGCAGCCTCTATGTTTGGCTGAGTGTGGCCTTCAATATCATCAGCAAACTAAGTGAGCTCCTCCCAGTTATTTGTTTTCCAGCCTTGAAAATGCAAAGTTGATGGCAGAACAGGAGAACTGTGAAAAAGTCCCAACAATGCGGGTGCACTGCAATAAAACTCAGGTTTTGTTTCTATTCTGATGGCACTGTCCAATTTTCTTCATCTGGCAGAATACACTAAGCACACATCTTATATCTCTTACTAATTTTTAACCGCTTTTAATTAAGATTAGACTGTACCATCATTGATATAAATAGATCAAGCTGACTGTCACAATGAATATAATGAAGATGCCAAAACTTCTGTGGACTAGAATTCATACTGGGACAGTTGTGCAAAGTGATGGTAATGGATTATGACTAAGAGCAATTAACAGTAAGACAATTGCCTATATCATGTGTGTCTTATATGAAATCACTAGGTGAAATTAAGCTTACTTTGAAATAAGCAGAAGGTATTCTTTTAGCATTAATGGCAGTGCATTTCACCCCTTACATTCTACAGCTTTTGAAATTAAAAGGGAAGACAAAGAATAAAAGGTTTTTCTTATTTTTTTTTACTAAAGCTGTCCCTCAAGCATCATTGACCAGCAGGTAACTCTTGGAGGGATGGTGGATGCAGATGCACTGCAGGTTTATGCCTCGGTCTTTAGTGCTCTCTGCAAATAGTGGTTTCATTTTCGTTTTCCCCAAGTCCATTTCTTTTCTTTCAAATGTCCTCTTTTCTTTTTGAGGCTTGGACTTCACTTTAATTATAGTGAGCTGTGGTAGAGTTTCTAATGAGTCTGAAAGGCATCAACACATCAGACACAGAGACTGCCTGCAAAAAGCCAGGCAAGTGTCAAACGGGTCCCTGTTTAAGACTTCAGGAGATTATATGCTTTTGTACAAGACCACTGTGCAATTACTTCACTTGCATTGTCACAGATGGCTACTGAAATCATTCTGTCTGATAGCGTTTGATGAAGCATTTAACATCTTGAATCACAGTGGACTAATACCATTCAGAATGATTCTTGAATACTTTAACTGGATTAAATGTCTGTGAATTTTTTTGTCTCAATGTGCCACACTTTTCTGCTTTAAGAAAACCTCAGGCACTTTAGAGCTATAGCATTAAAAATGCTATTTGCTGCTGAAGATGCTGTAGAATGATGAAAAGAATCCCACCTTTCCTTGGTGGCTCTGGCTATTCCTTTTTCATCACAAAGTATGTATAAGCTCTTTCAGACAGCTGAACAGTCCCATTGTCCTGGGCACAGAAAAGCAAAAAATCACTGGCAATCACTTTGCCATTGTGTTTGGAGATTAAAGGACAGAGCCTGACAAACGAAGCAGACCTTGAATCACAAGAAGAGGTAGCATCAGATAATGCAGCTAAACAGTATGTCTAGCACAGATTAGCTCTGAATGAATTCTTGGCCAGTCATTCCTCTGGCAACACACTTGCCAAAGAAAAGCCTTGATTTATCTTTCAGGTAGTATTGATCCTCATTTCTAATTCTGAATATTATTTTGTATTCAGTTTTAATTAAGATCTGTGATGGTCTTGTAAACTTCCAGGAATGCTCAAGGAGCATATACAGTGCTCATAATCCAGAAAATTATCTGGATGCTTATTTCTGTGGTTGTTCTCCTTGCTTCCGTCCTGCCAGCTGAATAACCTCCTCCTGGCAGCACATCTTTGTATCAGTATCAGCTTTCTAATGTAAAAAGCAGTGTGCAAGGATTTATGGGAAGGCTTTGGGATGACTCCACTCTTGGCTGCTGTCTGGGCAGCAGAAGGCTGTGGTTTCCATTTCCACCTCCTGTACTAGGCTCACACCCAACGTTTGGCACTGTCTTTCGGTGGCAGGGGGTGTTTCGCTGAGGAAGATGTCATCCCGAACATGACACGATGAACTCAGAGCTATTGTTTCTCCATCTGGAAATGAAAACCCCAAGGAATACTTCCGACAGTGCAGGAGCACAACTTAGGGCACGGCCAAACGTTCCCAAAATCATTGCTGTGGCAATCCATACGGGAGATGCTCAGTACATGACAGCCACGTTTCTGCCTGAAGAGTTTCTGCAGCATCGCTGTCTCTATTGTGTTCATCAGTGCACAGCATCTGCCGTGCCGTTTGTGAAACTCCGATTCCTACCAGCACAGCAGACGCTTTCCTTCTGTGAGAGTGGCAGGGGCTGTAACAAGTCAGCTCTGCTGCTGCCTCTTCCCACCTCTGGAGAGGTGCTTCCTTCCTGTTGCTGCAGGGAGAAAGTCAGTTCTAGAAGTCAGTGGGTGGCACCGCTGAACACTTAAATGTGTCTGCCAAGGGAAACACTGCAGCTGATTCTGTATTTTTCGGTGATAGGGAGACAGAAATTCTTTAACTGTGGTGCCTGATGGAGGCTGGAACAAGGGGCCAATATTGGCCAATATAATGTGGGCCAATATAATTGTCTTTAGTAAAGGAGATTGATGTACCATGGGAAAATAGAACATTTTTGGTTCATTATGATATTCTGCTTTCAATCTAAATTTTTTTTTTTTTTTAATTACCTTTCTATTATCTGTATCTGACTCTCTGCTGCCCCCCCTGGCTTTTCTGCACTACTCTATAATATCACAGATTTCTGCTTGTTTCCTTCTTCCCCTCGTCAGAAAAAGAAAGAAGGAAAGAAATCTTTCAAGTACTTTCTCCTTTGGTATGAAAAACGTAGGAAATGCTTGTGTAAGAGCAGTGGTAATAGCCAAGGGCCAGACTGAGCCCTGTGTTTTGATGCCTTTCCAGGCAACGTGGTGATGATTATGAACTGATCCAGTCACAGCCCATTAAGGAGCTTGCTCTCATACAGAGAGCTGATAGCAGATTTCAGGTAGATTTGGGATTAGACGCACACAAAGAAAATGCTTCTGCTTGTCCTATTCTCTTTAGGCCAGATGCCACACTGTGAAACACCGGCCTTGCTGCCATCACTGGTGAACTTGCTTCCCTTCACCACAAATCTAATCCTAAAGAGCAATAAAAACTGCACTATAGAAGTTTTTTAGGATGCCCTATTGTCCCCAGGCAGGGGATACCAGGATCCTACCAAGGATACCATCACGTTCTGAAGCCCCTGATACTCACAACCTCTCTGTGGTCACTTTGGAGAGCTGAATCTTCCTCTCTGCCTGAGCTCAGAATAACTCTTGATTTGGTGGAAAAAACTCTTCTGAAAAGTACTGAAGAGTGAGAAGAAATAGATTGCTCGGTACCACGACAAATATCTTGCATCATTTAGGTGGTATGAATGTGCAAGTAAATGGGTTTGCAACTCTCATGACACAAAACTAAGTTGAAAACTGTAAATAAAATTTGTCTTGCAGATCACAGAAATAAGAAAGCATACAGGAGAGTCTGTTATATGAGCAAAGTTGCCTATAAAACAGACTCCTCTCAGGAAATTTAAGTAGTTTTCTCCTTTAACAAAAATATGCCAGTTACATGCTCTGCCAAACTTTTAGTGGCTTAAAACTCCGAGATCCCTACAGAAATCTGGAAAGTAGCCATTTTGGAACATGATTTTTATCAACAGGGATTAGAAGGAATGATCAAAACAAACCTGAAATTTTAATAAACAATCAAGTTTCCATTTTCACTGCTTAGATTCCTGTTTCCCTCTTATGCAGGTAGTGCTAAATTGCAAGTAGGATTGCAGGCGGGATTCTTGCTCCCCATTAGACTTTAATATCACTTCATATATATTTAAAATTTGTAAGAGGACTCATGAATTCAAATGAGACATCACAAACCACAGATAAAATTGCAATAACAGTTATACAGATTTTAGAAAATAGCCAACCCCAGGTGTTGACTCATGAATATTTATACACATCCGTCATCAAGGAAGCAAAATACAATTTGGGCCTCATCCTATTTGCAATAAAATGGATAAAACCCCACCCAATACTAGAATTACTCCTTTAAAAGACAACAGAGAAAAAAACCAACATTTTTCCCCATCTTCATCTGTATTCCCAAAAATAGGGTGGGTAGAGGGATCATAAAATGAAAATATGTTTTTCTTTTCTTTACTTCTTGAGATGGTTCTTATTTTTCCTCAATTTTGGATATATTCTTATCCAAATGCAAGTAAGCAAAGCTGGTTTTCCCATACAATTTTTAAAATTGTGTCACAATGTTTGAGTTTAAGCATATATTCTTTGCATGATAAATTTCATGAACAAAAGCAATCTCTGTGGCACCTGTGAAGGGAAATACATACATAAAAACAATTTAAAGACAGTAAAGATTTTCTTTATATAGCTAGAATACAGCCAAATGGATTTTTCTCACTTAAAAAAATTCACTCAATTTGGGGAGGTTTCTCTTCCAAAAATTCTATTTGGAGTGTTGTAGGGAAGGGAAAAAAAAACCAACCAAACCAAACAAAACTAACAAAAACAAACAAACAAACAAAAAATGGCAACAAGCACCAAAAAACCCCCCAAACCAACAAGTCTGGAACTGAAATAAGACAAATCCAAAGTATGAACACTGGTTCAAATTCTGACTTTATTTGCACCTTTGTACATACTTTGATATTTCTATTAAGTTACATTGTTTAAGATTTATTTCATGGCACTGAGAGCAGGATCATCATGCACATGAATGCCTGACACAACAGAAGAGACAGTTTGACAGATCAGGAAAATAGGACCAAACCTAGATTTTATATAGAACTTAGATTTTCACTCTTCCCTCAATGTTGCATTTTCCTCCCGAAAACAGAACTCCATGAACCACATACGGTCAAAAGGGAAGAGAAAATGCTTGTGGCAATAAAAAGAATGTAAGTGAAGGTTCAGGAAACATGATCAATGGTTTAGAAAGACCCAGGCCTGTGGTTTATTTTCTGGTGACCACAGTTGACGGGGAAAGTCGTGCAGGAGTCTGTCACTGTCCCAGGAGTCTGTCACTGTCCTGCACTGGCAGGTGAGGTTTTATCTCATGATCAGCAGTCTGGGAAGTGCACTGTGTCCCAGGCTTAGGAGCTGGACTGAATTGCAGGATGCTGTATACATGTGCAGTAGCCAGCAAGAGTAAGAAATAGCAGCTTCTCATCTGTTTATTTCAACATGACAGTTCTCTGGCACTGGAGGACAGAAAAAGTTGATTTCATGAGGTGAGAGGAGCAGAGCTATGCACTCTGAACTTTTTATGTGCTCAGTAGCCTTTAGCTTTCTAATTTGTGTCAACTTCCAAAACTGGCTACAGTTCCAGGAACAATATTACTTGAATAAAATACATCAGTATAAGGAAAAATTTTTGCAAATTTGGCAGAAGTAATAACTCAGTTCACAGTGGCTTGTCTTGAGCACTTAATATATGAGAGTTTTTTAGTAGCCTTTATGTATTTGTGATGAAGACTTTGAATCCCAGAAGATTTACAGAAAACACTTAAGGATGTTATTCCATTAGTGTTCCTTTTAAAATATTTCACACTTCATTAGGTAGTAGAAACAATGGCTGACTTTGGTGTTTAAGTTTTAAGCTGGAAATAGTCGCAGTGATAAACTAATGCTTTGATGGAAAAAGAATTATCTTGGGAATTTTTTGTCAAACACAATAGGGACAAAAATAATTGTTAAAGTTCTGGTTTAAAGGAAATACAAAAGGATAAAAATAAAAACTGTTTCATATGCAGGATCAAACGAGAACATTAAGTAGGCTGCCCATCTGGCTACTGTGTAGGAAATTTTACATTTTATTTCATTTATTTTCATTACCTATATTTTCAACACAGAATGAAGTTCTTTTGCTGAGCACAGTGTTGTGCGGGAAGGGGGAAAATCCAGGCGACACTTGCCAAATGTCATTACTTTATTCACTGCAGCTGTGCAAGGAAGGGCAACCTGTTCTCCTCACGTGGTGTCCAGACTGAAAATCAGATACAGGCAACTCAGCACTGATCCCACACTTGAGAAGGGATTTGATATCACAGGAGCAAGTGGCATAGAGTAGAGGGGTTAGATGGCTGCTGGCATCCTAAAACATCACGGAGCCTCATCTGTCTCTGGATATCAGGGTAAAAACAGGCAGTGGCAAACACCGTGGGGTGTCTTTACATCACCAGGGAAGGTACTTTGTGTCTGCTTAGTCACTGTAACTGCAAACAGAAGTCTGCAACAGCTAGGGAAATGGCTTAGTGCATATTAATTTATTGGAATTAAAGCAGAAAGTACAGTCAGCTTTCTATGGACTCAAACAATTAAGGCAAATTTAAATAGATTAAACATCTGTCTGTACTTAAGCAGAAATTACATTAGGACTTAAATGTAACAACATAACCCTTGTTCAGCTGTGCGTCAGGCACAGTTTGGAGCGCTGTGCTGCATAACAATTAAAATTCATACAGAAGTATCGCTGAGAGAGGGAAGACATTTCAATTCATATCTTCTAATTAATTAACAACTAAATATGACATAAAGACAGCATAAGAGAAGGAAAGGCTCTGAGTCATCTGATACCCGGGCTCTTTGTTGCCATAAGGAACATCATCTTTAGCTACAGTTTCATGACTCTGCGCTGCTCGAGTTGAAAACTGACAGTGCACAAGGCTTGTGTATGGAACCCAGTGAAATTTGGTTCCCAAACTGAAATGGGGATGACAGAATGTGTGACATGTTCAGATGAGCAACTCAGATGTAAAATAGACCTTCAGAGAGACCACAGTGTTCAGTGTGAAAATCTATTTGAAATGCACCGGCAGTACATTTGATCAAAACAGTGGTGCTGCAGGCTGCCATGTGCCCTGGCCACAGAGCAGAGATGTGCTAAGGAGGAAAAGCTTTGTGCTGTCCCCAGCAATGTGCTTAACTCTGACACTCAGCTCTCACAAGCGGGTCTGGAATAAATTTCTTTGCAGCAGCGTAACTGTGTTTGAGGGAACGCTGGTGAGGGCAGGAGGGCAACGTGGGTGTTTCATGAGTTTAGTCTGTACTGTGGAGGTTAGAAAGCACAACATGATTTGGAGCTGAGAAATCCCAATTTTTCTGACTCTGTTACTAAACCTGGCAGCGTCTAAATTGCCAACAGGAACGATATTATATATAACATCCATATAACCACCCATGGCAGGGAAGCAGGTCGTACAAGGGAGGTTAATCCCTTGTCAGCCCCGTTGCTCCTGGCCCAGACAGGTGTTGCACGGCTGGTTTCTCCCGCTGTTGGCACAGCGGCTCCTCCCGCAGGGCAGCGGCATCGCCCGGCTTCCCAAAACAGCAACAAGCTGCGGGAACCAGCAGGGCGCAGGTCCCTGCTCCGGGAGGGCACAGGGGGGCCGAGGTGAGGGAGGGATGGATGGATGGATGGATGGATGGATGGGTGGGTGGATGGATGGATGGATGGATGGATGGATGGATGGATGGATGGACGGACGGACGGACGGACGGGTGGGTGGGTGGATGGACGGACGGACGGACGGACGGATGGATGGATGGATGGATGGACGGACGGACGGACGGACGGACGGACGGATGGCAGGAGCCAGCACCGCGGGGCTGCCGCTCCCGCCCCGCTGCCCGTGCGGGAGCCGCTCGCCGCGCTCCGGGGACACCCAGCGCCCGCGCTCCGGGCTCCTTCTCCCTAATGAACAGCACGGGGCTGTTCCAGCTTCTCTCCCAGCCCGCTTTGCCCGGTCCTGCCCGACGGCAGCAGCAGGAGGCACGGAGAAAATCGAGCCGGGGCTTTGAGGGGTCCGAACGCAGGAGCTCGCCCTAATCTTTCGTGCTGAGTAAACGTTCTGAAGAGCTGAATTATGGCCCGGACACGTTCAGGGGATGCTTCAGCTTCGGCAGATCAGCTGTGTTCCCCTCCCCTCCTCCTCTTCCACCACTGCACACTCGTAGTTTAGGATGTGTGTCTGCTGAGTGTTTTGACGGCATTGATCTGTTTTGATCACACCTACGTTAATCTGTTCCTCCAGCACCTTAGCAGGCACGCAGCAGCGATTTCAGACCGTTACCACGTTGGATTTTGGAAGCATTTAGAAAGTGCAGCAAATCCAAGAGCATTGTAATAAGCGTTATAAAAAAAGTTTACTGGCAAAATCTTAATCTGATCAAGTAGTTGCTGCTTTGTACACTATTTAAATAACTATTTAAATTCAAAGGGCAATTAGATGTTCCTGCACAAAACAAAAACACCTCACAAGAGGATCAGAAATCCATGTTAATTTAGTATGCATTTCTCCCTGTACTTTTGGTCCTCAAGGGGAAACTATGACATAATTTGATTTAAAGATGAGAAAGTGACAGATACATAATTTTTGTGTTTCACATTAAAGGCCAGGCATTAAAGGCATCCCAGGAGAGCATGGCATCCTGCAGAAGCCTATGGGAAGGTAGAGGAGCTAAAATTACAGAAAGATATGGGCAATACCAGAAGAGAGGATGTATGAGGAAACAGCGAAAAATAAAGGCAAGTCAAAGAAAAATGCACAAAAAAGGTTTAGGTGTTCTAAATTTCTGTCAGCAGCTGGTGTTTTGGATACTCTATATGTAGAAATTTTAAGTTTTCCATCTTTTTCTGACCATTTATCCAGTTTTGCCATAATCCTTAAGTTACTCCTTGTAAATGACTTTTGCATCAATGTAATATCTTACATTTGTTTTATGGATTTTTCTTCTTCTCTTTCCACAGTGACCTGGAGCTATACTTTAAATATCCTTATCTCCAAGATACAAAATGCTATCTTGATATTTCTTCTGCCCATGATCATCTCTTGCATACCAGTCAGAAACTTCAGAAGCACCATAAAGACAAGTTTTATAGAAAAATAGTATATCAGGTAAGGAGGAAGCCACGAAACTACTGCCAGGCTGTGAATGTCTCCCTCTAGAGCTGTTGAGGAGTTCTGACGGAGGTGACTCTAGGGGAGCAGATGAGAATTTCCTGCTGAGCTCTAGCAGATCCTCTCTCACCACCACTCTGATTTTCTGTCTCCACCGCATGAATGCATGTTTGTACACACACATTGTACTGAACACAAATGAAGGGAGAAAAGATTTCCAGAGAATTTTAGGTAATTGTCTGTGGAAGCAAGAAAATTAAGTTATTTTAGATGAAGGTCATATTGTACTATTACTCCGTTGCTTTTAAACAGAATATTTTAATTCCTTAGTTGTCTTTTGAAACTATACAGAGTGTTCTTGGTGAAAAATCAAGGATGATTAAGAGAACAGATCAAAGCAAGCATATTTTTCCCAGAGTGAAGTCATCCACAGTCCTTTGATAGAGTTTGTTAGCACATGTGCATATCCAATTTTGGATGCCATGGCATTCAGACGTTCTTTCCTTCAGTTTTATGGGTTTTCAGTTTGTAAGATTTTTAGTTTAACTGATGGCTTTTATTAAATATAATGCACTAAGTAATAGATGATATCTTTGTTATCTAGATGGCTAGAATAATGCCTAAAATTAAGCAGCAGTATAATTTCTCTCCCTACCTATCTCAAATTCAATTCCTATCTTTGTGATATGTAACAATCTATGATAATTACATCATAGTAATTTAAACTACAATTGCTTTAATCTCATGTAATCCAGATGCATATAAGAAAGACAGTTTGAGTTACAAATTCTGGTTTTTGATACTTAAAGTAGTGGAAACGAAATTGTAAAAGTTTTGGGGTTTTTTGTCGTATTACTTATATAGCCATGTAATAATTGTAATAATACCAATCTCTGTTAGATTTGTATCATTTCAACTGTGCTTAGAATTTTATAAATTAACACTTAATATATAATTAACTATTTTTTGAGTCTTCATGGTCACAGAATCTTGTGTTTAGGTTTTTATTTTGTCAGATAATGAAAAAATAAGAGATCAAATATTGAGTTAAAGTCTGCATTTATGATGAGAGAGAGTTAATATTTTCATCAACTTCATTTTCTGCTCCATAATTTTGGGTAACAGACAGATCTAGAAACTCATGATAATTTCACAGATTTGCGGCTTTTGAAATGCTCGGGAACCAGGGAAAATTATATGCTTTGATTTTGGAGACTACAATTTCCAAATATCTATCTCATTCGAAATGGAGACTGGGAGGAGAATGTAGAAAACAAAGAACCAGTTAAAAACTGAATATGTAACTTTTGTGTTTAAACAAACATAGAGTATTAGGAAATGACTAAGGGAATTCCTATGAGAAGGGTAATTAATTTGGCCTTTTTGGCTTCTGCTGACTTGCATGCCCCCTGGTAGGACTTGACACAGAACATGAAAAGTACATGAGAGATCTCCACAGACAGTTCAGTCTCCAGCATGTAAATCAGTGTGGACACTGGCTGCCTTTCAGTGAGCATAATTACATTTTCAGCCAGAAAATCCTGCATAACAATAACGTCAGAGCAGATTGTGATCCGTTCCATTGTGATCCGTTTCCATTTGATCCATTTCCATTGTGATCCACTCCCATTGTGATCCATTTCCATTTGATCCATTTCCTTTGTGATCCATTTCCATTTGATCCATTTCCATTGTGATCCGTTTCCATTGTGATCCACTCCCATTGTGATCCGTTTCCATTGTGATCCATTTCCATTTGATCCATTTCCATTTGATCCATTTCCATTTGATCCATTTCCATTGTGATCCGTTTCCATTGTGATCCACTCCCATTGTGATCCATTTCCATTTGATCCATTTCCATTGTGATCCATTCCATGGGATCTATTTCCATTGTGATCCATTTCCATTGTGCTCCATTTCCATTGTGCTCCATTTCCATTGGGATCCATTTCCATTGTGATTCATTTCCATTGTGATCCGTTTCCATTGTGATCCACTCCCATTGTGATCCATTTCCATTTGATCCATTTCCATTGTGATCCATTCCATGGGATCCATTTCCACTGTGATCCACTTCCGTTGTGATTCATTTCCATTGTGATCCATTTCCATTGTGATCCGTTTCCATTGTGATCCATTTCCATTGTGATCCATTTCCATTGTGATCCGTTTCCACTGTGATCCATTTCCATTGTGATCCATTTCCATTGTGATCCGTTTCCACTGTGATCCGTTTCCACTGTGATCCATTTCCACTGTGATCCATTTCCATTGTGATCCGTTTCCATTGTGATCCATTTCCATTTGATCCATTTCCATTTGATCCATTTCTATCTGAGCAGCTGGAACGCTGCTGCTGGGATACATCAGGCACGTTTTGGTTTCCCTCTGTAGCACCAAGCAGCTCGGGCAGGTGTTACTGCTGGGCAGTCCCTGCTCTTCCTCGGGGCATTCTGCAGAGCTCTGAAGAGTCAGGGTTCCAGGCAGGAGCCTTCTGCTGTGCTCAGGGAGAAGTGGGGATGTTGGTACCACGTATTCCATTAATGTTAGATGAAGAGAGCAGGCAGCATTGCTTTAAACACAAGAGATCCTCTTCTACCTGCCCCAGCTGCCTCTCTGAATTCCCCCTGATGTTTGACCAAATTATTTGGATCCATTCACCCTCCTGCACTGATTATTTTTCCCCCAAGATTTCTCTTGTTTTATGAAGCATGTAACTATGACTATTGAACTTACAGAAAATGAACGAATGTTGGGTTTTTTTGTTTTGTGTTTATAAAATCGTTTAAATTTTTAAGATAATACTGTGAGCTTCTGGGCATTAGTCACAATTTTTTAATGTCTAAGAGGGAAAATAATGAACTGATTTGTGTACCTAAGGGAAATATTCGTAGTATATAGAAGTATATATTTGCATGAGGTACATAGCTAGACATATGGCAAATGAACCGCTTATTTTAGATAAGTACTGCATATATTTTTTGCTAATTATCTGTACAGATACTGATTCCATCAGAGACTAATTAACCAATATCCTCAGATAACTTATGCTCAGTGTTCCTGATATCACTAGGTTAGATTTCTTGTCAAGAGATTGATTGTTATGTTTTTTTATTATGAAAAAATACCATAAAAAAGAATCCTTCACAATGTAATCACAGGTGCTGAGGTCAAATACCTGCAGTATGACAGACAAAGGAGAGACCTGATATCTTTATTAGAAAGAAATAACTGTCTTGTTTCCTTTCAAGGCAGATAATTTATTCATTACAGGAAATTTATGGAGTCCAGTAGGGACTTGTTTCTTTTCTTAGTCGGTCAAGTACAAATTCAGTTGATTTTAAATATATTATTTTTATGCAAAACGGCAACAGATATTGTTACTAATATTGCAGCATCACATAGTTTTGTACCAAAGCCCAAATTAATTTGAACTATTTTTAACATTAGCTTGTAGTATTTTCTTTCTTCCACTGGAGGAGTCAGAGGGTTCAGGATGACCAAGTGTCATCTGGGATGTCTCATTGAAAAGTGAAGGAAAATGATGAGATTTTAACTTAATAGTCTGAAATAATTGTGGAGTCCTCTACAGTACATCAGTTCCTGCCTTCTGATTCTATTGGAAAAGACCTGTACTCGAGAAGGTCTGTGATACATCACAGATGCCCTCCTGAGGACGACCCCACCCAGCTGAGGCATGGCACACAGTTTTGGGACAGAGCTGGTTGTAAAATGTTGAGTAGTCTTATACAGACAGCTGCCAGAGTAGGCTTTGCCACTGTAAAGAGACAAAAGCACCACGGTTCCTTCATTTATATGCCTTGTAATCTTCGTGGATAAATATAGCTGTAGCATATGTGTATCTTTTCATTATCACCATTCACTTATACCACTGCTACCTCTTATGCTCTGTGAGGCTTTTATCCTCTATAAGCCTTTTATTCTCTCTGAGACTTTGCAAATGTACTTCACAATGCTTTGAAGATTAATCCTATAATTAAAGGACATAGTTAAATAATACAATTCTGGCTTGCTTATACTGAAGAGACATGTACAATCTTCAACCGTTAAATTGCATCTAAAAGCATATTTCAAAGAAACTCAAAGAAACAAAGTACCAGCAAATATTTTCAAAAGAAGGATTTAAAGCTGCTGATTCATGACATACCACCTAAGCATGAATATCGAATAGTATGCTTTGTCTGGAATACACTTCATTTAAGGTGTAATGTTTAATTCATCTCTACTATTATTTATACGGCAACTTTTCTTTCTTATTAAAAAGATAAGGCTTCATTTTCCCAGTACAATTGATTCATGAGGCAGTGATATGTGCTGAATCAAAATCTAAATATCTTACAGGACAAATTACTCCAGTCCCTATTTGATGCTTTGCCTGCCAATGGACAAGCAGGTCATAAGCTCATTCAAATCCTGTTTCTTCAGTTACCAATTTGCTCTGAAACCTGCCTTTGTTTGAGGAAGCTGTCCCACATCCTCTGCCATAACAGTCACCCTGCTGGCTGAGCAATAATAGACTAAGCAATCCAGCCTGCTGCCAGAACTCAGCAAGGCACAGATGGAAGCTACAGTCATCAGATGCTTGAGCAGCAGAATACCCTGCTTCTCCTCATTTGTATTGAAGTGTTTCACCTGGGGGATGATTTTATCCGCTTGATCTTTCAGTTCTGGCTTGAAAGGGAATCCTGGTGATGACTTCTTATGGCTAATGGTCCAGCTAAGTCTGCTAAGACTTTCCTTAACTTGCAGCCATGGGAAAGAGAAATGACATATTAAGCTAAAAATATTAATTCTGTTGTCCTTTTTTTTTTTTTTTTTTTTTTTTAATATAGAAGGATTCGTCTGATAGAGTATTATAAGTAAAATACTATCTGTGAGTGAAACCCTGAGGGTAGAAAGGACTGAATCATAACAAATGTTTCACTGACTAGCAAAACACCTGTAGGAAGCATGAACTCGTTGAGTAACTGAGCGGTACATGTAATTTTGATTAAAGTCAGCAATATAATACACATTACTTAAAAAAGATTGAACAAATTGCTGTAGCGCACCAACTCCATATAGGCTGTATAGGGTAAGGGGGAATTTTGGGCAAATGCAGGGGAGGGAAAAGAAACAGTGGAAATGGTTTGATGGAAAGGGTTTTACTGAGTCTGAGGCCTTGATTGGAGAGGATGAAGAGAGAGTTTATAAGCTGTGGGAGGTAAAGCTGGTCAATGACCCAAGGATTATGGGCCCTGCCCAAAAGGTCTTGGCCTCAATATAGCTCATAGAACCAACATTGCTGATGTATTCCAATCACATATACTGTCCTGCACAGATATCTCTCTCTTTCTTTCTTTCTCATTCTCTGCCTGGAAGAAAAAGCACTATTTTAGTTGCCCTATGTGATCTTTTTTCTTTTGCCAGTCGCTGCTGTAAGGGAAAATAAAGAATTGAAAAGCAGCATCCTTTCCATGGAACAGGTAGCAACAAACCTGTAATCTCTATTTGAAATCTGTTGGCAGCTGGAAATAGAAATTGGGTGGTCTTTCTCTTAGACTTTAGGGAAAGGTGCTGGACTGACAAGATTAACTCTTGGTACTAGTGTTTGTTCTCCTGGGTTTCTCCTAAAATAGTTCCTGTTACCATAAACTCAGCTTTCTCACTTCCTAGTTACTACTCTTAGTAAGGTCAGGTTGTAGACTGGTTTGTTATCTGGAAAGCTAGAGAATTGAGATTTTTTTTTTTAAAGGCTGTCAGAGGCTAAAAAATATAGAAAGAGTTCCCGTGGGAAACATTTGACAAGAACAGTGTTAAAGTCTGTTCTTAAGGGTCAGCCCTTGCCCTGTGATATCCCAGGGTAATGAGAGTCTGTCAAAGCATAAGACTTCTAGCAACTTACTTTAATGTCTATATATACACATATATATCCATAATTTTCTTTTTTTACATCTTTGTGCACCTTTAGAACAGAATGTGAAAGGAAGGTGGGGGGACAGGCAAGGGATCACCCTATTCAATCCCAGCCTAAAACATAAAATCCACGTTTTATACAGAGAGAGGGTAGTAACAAAAGAACTAATTTAAATGAAGGTAGCAAGCCCGCACCAACTGAAGTACATTGTACATTGAGGGGAGTTTTTAGGAGATTCTGTGACCTTTGTGAATAATTGCTCCTCATTGTTGAAAAGCCAGGTGACATTTGGAACAACCTGCAACACATGAAGCAGCAATCACTGCAGGGTGATTTTTCCCTCCTTCCTGTGTCAACACTAAGCCTTACATTATTTTTGCTCTCTGCTGTCATAGGTGCCACTCCTGCTTGCTGTAAACAGCAAAGACACCAAAGCTCCTGTTAATTCACCCATAATGTACTTGTGCACACACATGTGCATGAATGAAGTGCCTGATTCTAAGGGAAGGGGTTACTTTGAGGATCTTTTAAGACAAAATTTTAAAATTACTTGTCTTTTATCTTTCACTTCATTAAGTTTTTTTAATACGTAATTTGCCAAAGTTTTGTTTCTTAAAACATTTGTAATTTAGATATTAATGAAGGAACTCTTTTTATGCAGCCATTGCAGTATATGCTCATACTTCGTTTTGAACACTAGCACTAGTTTTTAATTTTTCTCCTTTCCTTTGTTTTTGCTATTAAAACAGAAAACTTGAGACATAAATGACTGTTAGAGCTGATACAAAACCATTCATTGGACAAACATGCAATTGCGACTGCCAAGCATGAATATTGCAGAAATCTTGGGTTTAAAGTGTGTAGCATGAGGCTACAAATACAACAATTCATTTTCATAAAAACAACTGCCTACCTTAAGAGTATAGTTGTACAAATAGCCTGCACTATGGAAATGACAGGACAGGAGAAAAATGTTCCAGTGTTAAAAATGAGCCCCATTTTAGTACAAGTTATAAATGATTTAGAGGGCAAATTCAACAAAATGGCTCTTTGTACGGACATGAAGTGACAACGTTCAAATCTGAGGAAGTGTTCAAACATTTAGAATTTAACAGGCTCTGTCTGAAAGACCAAAGAATAAAAGCTGCACGAGTGGCAAAAAATTCTGTTTGTATGTATGCAAATAATGGCTCGTGTAGATGTTTAGCTTGCCCTTAGGCGTTTCGAAACGTGTTGATGCCTTATGCTGCATCCAGATACCCGACTGCAAGCAGCAGCTGAGTGATAGTGGCACCACCAGGTTCACATCCTCCTGTCCTGGGGCAGTCCCTCCAGGAAAACTGCCAGCCCTGATCCTGCTCGGTGTTTGTGTACTAATAGACACATGGGATGGGTTGCTTTAAAGGAGAAAAGATATATTTAGGCATGCAATTAGTTATTTTATGTTTATTCATGGTTCTAACTTAAGTGGATCCAAACGATTGCTATTTAAATTATGTAGTGCTATAAATCTGTTTAAATCTTTTGCTCAGGAATACATAAATAGAAAAACATGTTGCTGGCATATTTCTGATGTCATCATCATAAACACTCTTCTGTTCAGAGTTTTATTCGAGAACCATTTCTGACTAATGCAAAGCTGGCTGCCCAAGCTTTAGTGTCTTCTAAACTGCTAAAAATCTCAAGAAAAAAATCTCTAGAATGCAACCTTGAGATCATGGTGTTGCTGTAGCTGCTTAGAGGCCAAAGTACTTTTTTTTTTTAAACTAGAGTCTCCGCAATGTTTCTTTCAAGTCAGTGACTTTACAGGTGGCATAACAGAGGAGATAAACCCAAAGCCATTTTTATTAGAATGCTAACCTACTCTTGCAAGGTCTTTGAACATGTTAAAGCAGAATTAGAAACTCTCCAGGTTTCACTGAAAGCACGATCCCTGATGAGATGATTTTAAACCTAAATCAGATATGAGACTAATATAAGGAAGGAATACAAGGAGGTTAAGCTCTGAGCTACACCTAATACTAACAAACAAGTTAAAAATAAATACAGGCTTGTAATTTCTGTTAGATTTTAGAAGATAGAAACTCTTGCGTTTTGATTCTCTGCAACCAGCTATGAGGGTAACCTGTGAAGCACCATCTCCCCTGAGACCACAGGAATGACCTGGGGTCAATATTCCCCTTTGACAAAGAGTAAAGACCAGATTTGTTGGTACTTGAGTAGTTCTGCCTTCATATACTGCCAAGATTTTTATTCCTTTTAAATTGGGTTATGAAAAATCAGCTTCTCTGTCATTTTTTAAAAACTTTCTCTTAGGCCTCATAATTAGTGAAACTGAGTTAGTGACTTGGCACACCCTTGCTTTTGTTAATCAGGGCGCAAGGACTAAATCATTGCAATTTAGATGTGTGTGAAAATATTTAGAAGACACAGCTGAAGTCCTCTAATGACTAGTTGTGGTAGACAGCCTTATAAAGCCCTAATCATATTTTGATTGTTCAGCTTTGATGGCTCTGATATTTCTGAGTTGTGGGCTATCAATTAGTGAAATCATAAAACCTGATATTTTGATCAGGGAAAGATCGTGTATGAATGTGTGTGAAACTGAAAAGAGGCATCATTAGTTCTTTCACTACTCTGCTGTAGGCAGGGATATCTCTGCTGAATGTCTTCCACAGCAGCCCATAATTAATTATCTGCTTTGTACAACAGATGATAAGATGACAGCTGGGAGTGGGTAACAAATGCTGGGAAATCCAGACGGGATCTGAAGACCATGAGCTTGAGGAGGATATATTGCAGAAGAAAAATCTTGTCTGTTTGTTTTTCAGATTTTGCATTTACTGCTAAGTTCAGCATCATGCAAATTGACTCTGACAGAGGCATGAGCCAGAGTTCTTATATTCCACAGAAATACTTTCCTTGTTCTCATTATACTTTTGATCCCTCCTAAATATGGAATGTATGTGGGCAGAATTTTCACAAGCATTGTTGCTGGTACTATCAAATACTCTAGAAGTCTGATTAAGATATATGGTTGGTCTCTATTATACCATGAATTAGACATATCAGTTAATTAGTTATCAGCCGCTGTTCCTTTGTTTGTACAATGTGTTTATTTATCATGAAAAAATTAGATTATTTGTTTAGATTCATTAGTTAAATGTACTTAGAATAAAGTGGCATGGGGGAGGAATTTGACATCATTCTAATAATTGCTTAGTGGCTAATGGGAGGTTGAACTCCAAAAATTATTTCTGCTTGAAACTTCTCAAAGCAACAAAAATCATAGAGTAAATAACTGAGTGTACTGTCTGCCTCTGATTTTCACTTTGTCTTCTTTCGATGGAGCTGCATTCAGAAAAGGTTTGGTTTTTTAAAATTCAAAGTCTGTATTTATATAGATGAAATTCTGATGGCATGCCTAGTGTAATAATGTTGAATCATAAACAGAATAGGTGGTGCCCATTAAGCATGTCTGAAGCAATTTATATTTCTAGTCTCATGATTTACAGAGGATATGTTAATATTCACCATCTTATTATTGAAATTTCAAAATTCTGTTCTTGCCATACATTGGAGTCATTGATACAAAGCAGCTTACCTGTATCTACCTCTTTTCACAGTCAGGAAAATGAATCTATATTTGAGAGAAACAGTCTGTATGGGTTTTAGCTGCTAATTACAAAATCATAAGCTTAGAAATTGGATTTTAGTGCACTTCTGTTTGAACAAACTCAGTGAATCCAGAGCAATTGTGAGCTCAGATGTAATTGGCTATTGCTGATAGCTAACGAGTGAAACAGCAAAAAGGGCTGTTGAGACAGGATTGTAGGGGCTGAATTTTGTTTTCACAGGAACTGTCATGGCTTAGCAGAAATACCCCCAAAATTATCAGTTAAAGCCCTCATTGAAAGCTCATCACTCAATGAGTAAAGGCTTCCAAGCATGTTGGACATCTGCCCCATCTCTGAAGTTGTCCTATTTTCAGGGGACGTGACAAACCCTTAATCTGAGCAAGGGGCAAAGAATCTGGGAGTTACTCTCATCATGTGATGGAGCTTTAGTTTACTAATTTGGGTTCCTGCATTTAAGTCAATTTTTACAATTAATGTCTATTTTAAAGGCCCCTTTAAAGATGTTATTTAAGAGCTGCCCAGGAGCATTCATTTTATGTGTTAAAAAGCAGAAATTCAAAATAAAAAGAGGTGATCAACCCCCTTTGAGGGACTATAGTTACCTTATGGAGCATGGGCAGCTAAAGAGAGCCATCAGCTCTCACAATAATTTGGTCATTAACCCTTGCAGGCCAGACTGAGCAGTGCTGCTGCACCCAGCCTTGAGCACTTCGGTCCCTGGAACAAGTGACAGCTCCAGCACTGCAAACACGTTCCAGGCTTGGTGCTCAGAATGAAAAGCCAGGCAAAGACAGCAGAAATAGAAAGGAAATGGGGGTCCAAATGGCTCCAGGTACAGTAAAGTGGCTTTCCTACAATTTGTCTCACTGGTAACGCTGTTCAACTATTCGTCATTAAAATTATGTTTAGTACAGTCCTCAACCAGCCAGGCATGGAAAGGTTTGTGAGCATAGCTGGTCTGAAGGTTTATAAAATCTTCTGGTTTCATGAGATTCTGTGGTAAAAGACTAGATGAACATGACAGCAGCATGTAAAAAGAGGGTGGAATATTCCACAGGTAATTTTCCTTCTGTGGTTCTTTCAGTTCTAGAATAACATGTTTAAATGTGCTCTGGTCTGGTAGTGAACTAAATCCGTTACCAGTGGTGTTGTTTCAGGTTTTTCGTGAATCCTTCATACCTTTTTCTAGGGCAACCACAGTGCTGTAAGATATATAGCCCAGTTCAATATTTACACTAAAATGGGAAGAATCTATAGGAAATTCAATTCCTTTTTTTTTTTTTTTCCCCTAGAATACAAGCCATAAGGAAATGGAAGGCCAAAATAAGGAAAATTCTATAGACTTAAGAATGTTTTTTCAGTCCAAATTGTAAATAACAATTCATTAGCTACTTGGGAATGCTCAGGCAACATCCTTACCAAGCATGCTCAAAATGACCTACAGTTAAAGGATTTCTGCTCATGATTAAGGCAATTAAAATGCTTGCATTAAAACTAAAAGAAGCTAATCAGTCAATCTACATCTTTCTGGACACTTAAAAAAGATTATTCCAACTCCTGTTAAATTCTGCAGAAATCTGAAGTTTCTAGAGGATTAGAAAAAAAGAAATTTAACTTCAGAGAAGGTCTGAAAATCTCGCACTACCAAGTTGAGGAAAAAATGGTACTCTAATGCAAATGTATGTGTCATAAAAGATTGAGTACCCACGAAATGAAGCTGCTTGCAAGAAAATACTATTAAGGCATTAAACCAGTGGAAAAAAACGTGTAGAAGAGAAGGTTACGAAAAGTCACATAATCCATCTCTGCCTGAAGGGAGGCTAGAAGAATAGTGCCTTTAAAGCAAACCTTGAGGCACTGTGCTTTACAGCTCCACTGAAGCTGCTTAGGCAGAAAAATTTAAACCTTTCTGGTTCAAGCAAGCAAGACTTGCCAGCCCTGCCTCAGCTTTGACACTGGTGGTGGCACATCTGTTCATCCATCTCATTTTTGTAAGGTTTGGTACCCCAAAGTTTTCAATGACCTCGATGAGGGTCCACAGGAAAGGTGAGGGAGGCACAATACCTGTCACAGACAAGGAGTCTCGTGCAGCACCACTCGAGCTTCAGTGGCAGAAGAGGAGGCAAATCTGCCCTTCTGCCTTGCAAATCAGCCACTGCATTCGCCCTTCCCAAAAGTCTCTCATATTCTATACTCTGCCTCAGTTATGGCTTCGCATCAGTGCTTGTGGTTTCCTTCTAAGCAGCCAGAAGAGGATGGAAGAAATGCCTTTCAGATTTTCCATATTTGCACCCAGTTCTTAATCCTGCCATTATCCTCTCAAGACAGGCATTTCAGTTGTTTTTTGTTGTTGTTGGAGGTTTTTTTGGTTTTTTATTTGCTTTGCTTTCCTATTTTCCTCTCTAGAACTGTCATTGGCAAAAACATCTAATGCTACTCTATGCAAATATAAGGGAAAAGGGAGTAAATGTTTGCACCTTGCAGAATTCTTGAGAACAGCAGAAATGGTGAGGAGGCTAATAAAGATAAGCAGACCAAGACAAAACAGCAGCTCTTTTCCAGTCAGAGGAACCTCCAAGCTTAGCTAGTAATAGAAACTGAAGTCAAGATGTGCTTCTAATAAGGCCAGTATTAACTCACCATAATGATACCTTACAGTAATCCTACTTCATCATCGTGGCACAGCTATAAATAGAATATCATCACTTTACATTTTCCAATATACTCAATGCATTCTAAAATTAGGTAAAATCTGTGACTCCAAATAGTGTTATATAGCAGATGCTATTTACCACAGAAATCCCCTTAATAAATGCAATATTAGGGGTTGATTTTGTGTCAGACGAGAGACTGAATTTTCTCTGAAATGATAATTTATTTATTTATTTATGGTATATCTCAGTCAGTGCCGTTGTTTGGTGTATGTGAAAAATTGACTTCTGTGTACATTATCCTGTGATGAAAGAAGAAATCAACTGCACAGCACTGAAGTCTTTTCACTATTTTGCCTCTTTCCATCAGGTACCTTTCAAAAATCTGCCTGGGAAAACCGCACAGAAAGCAATGCCTCATTTGCACTTAAATATTTTTACTAAGGCCAAAAGGAAGACTTAAAGGGCCACTCAGCAATCACAGGAATTTATTCAAGCAGGATCTAAATGCAAATATCTGAACTTCTTGAATATATTCAGTTCTGGAATTCCAGTTGAGATCCATAGGTATCAAATATTATACTTTGCATTTGTAGTAAAAGACCAGGGTTTCCTTTTATTACTTACAATATGCATCTAGGAGTTTTAAGAGGAAGCTGCAAATGTTAATAAAGTTGTGAGATTGATTATTTGCTTAATTTGCACTGTTTTTTTCAGCTTCTCTGATTCAACTCCTTGGGTCATGAAGTGTTGAGGTTCTTCTTAGAAAACATGGACTGTGTGGACCAAAAAGGACAGCAGCCATAGACATTAGAAGAGCTGGATGGCAGGGGTCCACCTTTTCTTAAAGGAAGCAAAAGGCTCACAAAAAGTGTAGGCAGACAAGGCAAAGTAAACAAACATGATATAAAGGGAAGAACAGCCTTCATCTTTCCATAAGGTCCTGGTTTAGACAGAAAGAACTGATGAAGCATATGTAGAGCAGCTTCTGTTAGATGCTTCCCTCATGCAGCTGCATTTTGAAAGCTGAATCAGATTGAGCTTGGATTTGGACAGCTTTTGTTTTGCCCTCAGCTGAAGGATGCAGCCACACTGTTGCGTGCCCAGTGGTGATTACTGGTGGCATAAACAACAGCAAATTATTGTGTACAAGGAATGCAGTATTCCTCACAGAAAAAAAAAAAAAAAAAAAAAAAAAAACAACCCAACTGAAAAAAAACCCTCAAACATTTCCCAGAGTTACTGCAGATCTCTCAGAAGAGAAAGATCTACTGCAGAGGTCTGACAGAAGTAATTCTTCAGGATTTTAGTAACACGAGCATTGATGCAAAGGCCATCTCATGGGGTATCTGGTTCCAGGACCCATTGGACCCTGAACCCCTTAGACCTTTCAGAGAGCTACAGAGCTGGAAACACATTTATAAGCCCTTCATTTGGAATAGCAGTACTCAGCCACTGACATCAAAGCAGATTGGCAAATTAGCCATGCATTTGTAGGCAGTGTTCTCACATGTAGGTCACTCTGGGAAATAAGGTGGCCTTGCTCAGCAGGCTCCCAGCAGCTGCCACTCTGCTCTGCAGTGTTGAAAGTAATTTAGATGCATTGTGTTTCTGGGTCCTCTTTATCCTCCTGTTCCCAAAAGGCAGGAGTGCTAGTGGAAAATTATTAAAACCTGATATTTTTTGAAGGTGACTTGAGACATCAAAAGCACTTCATTGCCAAGCTGCTGGGCTGCTTGCTTCTCCAAGGAAGTCAGCAGAGAGTAGTGCTATAGGATAAATAGCAGCTCAGAATGACCATCACCTGAAATGGATGATATACAGGCAGGAGAAATGCTTAAGTGTGTAGGTAGGTCATAAAATCCTAATATTCAAACTGAGATCAATAGAAGCAGAGTGGTAAAGAGAGAACAGTGGACAAAGGTGTAAGTGAAAAGATGGGTCCTGCTGGTAATTTCTGACTCTAATCTACCTGTCCCTGGGTTGTCACTTGGTACAAATGTGCACATTGCTTCATATATTGCCAATATATCATATGTAATGTTTTTTATTATATTGCATAAATGGTATCCCCATTATGGCTGCAGTGCATCTCAGTAAAAAATTCACGTTAGCGTTCCTGCTTGGATTTCACATTGAAGTTTGTCAGCTACGAGTCTCCCTTCACTCACTCTGTCATCAGTGGAAATTAACTTTCTTGTATGCTGCTCTTATCACTTTTAGGCAAACAGAAACTGCGCTTGGTGACTCACTAACAGGAAGTGGACATTCCTTCTTACTGTAAGGTGATATTAATGACAGTAAATCTTCCCATGACCTTAGTTAGCTGTCATCTGCTAGGCAATTCCCATATGTCCGAAGAGCTGTGGTTTTAGCCTATGGTTATCTAAAATAAGCTTAGGAAAGGTTTTGTGAAAAAGATTGGTTTTTTAGGTTTTCCCTTGTATGCACGAAAGCTGTTAGGGATCTATTTCATATTTTTCAGAACTCTGCCTATTTAAACTAACATATTGAAATTAGGCTTCATTTTAAAAAAAGCGGTGGGCTTTCAAAAATTTTGAAAACTCACAGCTCTCATTGAGGTCATTGAAACTTTGGGGCACCAAACTTTACAAAAAAGATAACCGTGTTTGAGCTGTAGCAGGAAGGCTCTCCAGAAACTTAGTTTTTGCCCAGCTACTGGAGCAATTCCTAACAGAAGCAGCCTGTGCCAGAAGATCCTGTTGTGTTATACATTTCAGCTGGTGATGTAGATTGTATTTTAACCAGTGGCCATTTAAAGATTATTCAGACTATCTGAGAGAAGTGACTCACAGAGCTACAAGTCATTCTCAGAGCACTGGAGCTGCAAAGCTGCTGTCAGACAGGGCGTGACTGAGAGGTATTGGAGACTCCAGAAGTGCTGTCAGAACACATTAACAAACCCATTTTTGCATTTCTGTCATCATATCAAGATATCTTTGGCTCACTCCCTTTGGAAAGATCTAGTGTTTCAAAATCCTGGGTCTGAAAAATCTTCATGGCTTTCATATTTTTGGCAGCTACCTTTTAAGAGCAGTTAGGATTCACGCCCTAATATTTTTCAGATACCAAGACACATTTTGTGGAAAGCTACCGTAGAAATGTAACAGCTTTGATGTCTAACGAGAAGCAATGCTATCAAGGTTAATGACAACAGCTAGTTGTTTGGTCGGCTCCATAAATCAGCCAAACCGGAGGGGAGGGGGTTAAAATCAAACAAATTTTTAAGAGTCCATTTTGGTTTAGTCCGCAATGTGAGGGAATCGCACGTGACAATTACAAAAGGTAAAATTTTGTCTCTGTCGTCCTTATATTAAAAAGAGTCAGATCCAGAGGAGGCACTGGAGAGAAAGAGCTTGTTGGGCATTCCTGTCCATCCGCTGTGTGACAGCCTGTGGCTGCACTGCAGGGAGGCAGCAAAGGCTCGGAGCATCTCTGTAAGGGAGGACAGTCTGCACAACAGCCTCTGCCCCATGACTAAGCTGGGAAACTACTCCAAAACTATTCAGAACTTCAAAAGTGGTTTTGAAATAAAGAGGATGGGTAAGTGAAGACAGAATAGGAAGTTATTTGTACAACTCATGTTTTTGGCTGGAGTGAATACAAGAGGAGTGGTGGATATTAGTGGAAAGTAGATGGTAGGAGCTACTCTGCTTGAGTAATTGTAATTGTATTTAATTTGTTTGTAAATATTGGCTGTTCAATTTTTTTTTTTTTTTTTTTTAGTTCAGCAAGACCCCTGCCAGAGGAAAGCTTTGAGGTGCCTCAACTGTTGGTCAGGCAGCCTGAGTACTTTTATTAAATTCAGATTTAAGAGACAAGTATATGGAAGCTGGACTAATTTTCATCTATTTGGATAGCAATTTTTGAGGGTAATAATTGGAGGATGTGTTAGTTTGGAGACGTTCCCTGTTGTCTCCAACTGCGTTAAAGCATCTAGTTTATTAAGGCTTCTATATAATATGAGATTTACAGAATAATAATATCAATAGTGCTTCAGCACAATGCACTTGTTTAGTTCAGAGTTAGTACAGAGGAGTATGGAGTCACTGCAGATAATGTAAGACAAGCCACCCCTCGTGCTGTTCTACACAAGCACTGGTACAGCAATTCAGATTGTACCACGCTATGCTGCAGCGCCTCTTAGCCTGAAATGTTCACTGACAAATTCCGTGTCCAAAGGAATGAAGCAATGGACAGTGGTAGTGTTTCAGTTACATTCCCTTTTCTCTTTATTTGTTTACTAAAAATTTAGAAATGTTAATCCTAGAGAAGAAATGCAGCTGTTTGGCAAAAGAATTTTAGCAAAGTTGGCTTTGGTGCTGTTGAACCCTAAATACTTAAAAGAACATTTCTAAAGCAGCAGTTTCTCCTCTTGTTTACCTCACAACAGTCCTGATTAATAAGAGCTCGATCAGATCTAAGCTCCCTATCACAGCATCTCAGGCCTCAGCTCTTAACAGATATGCTTATTAATGTATATGCTAAAGGAAGCATATGGCTTTGCAAAAAAGGGAAGATTTTATTTAGTAATAGAATTTTATTTAGAGATTGCTCATTAATTCTTTAAATCAGTTTTTGGTTACAACTATTTGCTTAAGTTTATGCAACATAAATTGCATACAACTACAACTCAAATTATTTCTCATGAATAATGTATTTGAACAAATATAGGCCTTCAATGTATTTGCAGATCATTGGTAGTCAGCTCACAATTTTTATGTCTGAGCCCATTTTTTCAAGTTGTTTACTTGTTCAGGTTAGAAGTGGGATTTTATATGTCTCCAAGTGTTTACTATGCAATTTTCAAGATGTATGATTTACTGCTTGAGGTGCTTTTTTCCATCTCCTTGAAAATCTCTGGGAGTCCACCTGCCTAATGGCATCCCGAAACATTTATTGTGTGGAGTTTACGGTGCAGGTAATGGAAAGAGAAGCGTAAACTGATGAAAAATATTTCTCTGCTTCTTGTGCAAATATTGAATTCATGGAATGGCTGTGCTATCATCTAATGAACTCTTTTGCATTCCTCCTATATGGAAATGTATGTGTCCAAATATTCATGGCTAAATAGAATCATCTATGGATGATTGCATGGATTAGCATAATTCAGATTAAAGCGGTAGAATAAACCTTGAGAAATATTTCAAGAGGAAATAATTTTGTTGCCAAGCCATGTTTTCTGAAACAGAAATGTTTCTTTCAGATGGGTTTCTCAGCACTGCTGGAGGTGTTGCTGCTTCTGGACCCCAATGTCCTGGTGCAGCCCCGTTCAGCCTCACGCTGGCCCTTCAGAGCTGGCACGGACTCAGGCACTTCTCATTTCTTTCAACTGTTCCATTTCAAAAGTTTCTGCTCCCCACTCAGCCCCTTGCCGGTCATTCAGCCATCCAAGGCTCCAGTCACACTCGTGCTTTGAAAGGGACAGTTCAGGGATGACAAGCCCATGAAAATGAAATGGTTTTTTTTCTGTGTCACTGCTTTTCCTGGGCACCAGGAACTCAGTGGCCAAAGGGCTGCTTGTTCTCCCTGTGAGAGAGATTTGCTCTGACTGCAGCCCTGTCCCAGCAGGAGAGACCCTGGCTGTGCCCAAGTGAGGCTCACTCTCTTGGAGGCTTCAGACGTTTCCAAGAGGTGTTGAAGCAAGCTCTGCTCAGGCCTCTCAGAGCTGGGAGTGCAAGGGAAGAGGGAACAGCGTGCTCTGGCTGGGAAGGGACGCTCTGTGTGCTCTGTGTGCAAATGGTGCTGGGATGGAGGCGTCTCTACATTGTCCACTTCAGTCCACGAGTGCCAGGCAAACAAATGCCTTAGAGGAGGTGCAGCAATGTGCTTTGTTCCAAAGTCAGAGCAACCTGCAGTGAGGCCACTTTAGCAGAAAGAGCAATCAAGTCCTAGCAGGCAATCAGGGATTGCTGAACACGGGCACGCTGTCGAGGCCAAGAGCCACCATCTGAGCTCCTTG
Source organism: Hirundo rustica (assembly GCF_015227805.2). Taxonomy (NCBI): domain Eukaryota; kingdom Metazoa; phylum Chordata; class Aves; order Passeriformes; family Hirundinidae; genus Hirundo; species Hirundo rustica. The sequence continues at coordinate 11,086,016 of NC_053457.1, read as the reverse complement.
TTATGAGCCTTGGGTTTCATTTAGGCTCAGGTCTGGCCTGTGCAGTTACAAGTGCAGCACATCTGCTAGCCCTGATGGGCACCTGTGCCACACTCCACATAAGATATGAAATCAAAAGCTATACAGACCTCCAAAGCTTTCACAGTCTTCTGAAAAGCTACTTAGACAAAAATGTCCCTTGTCATTTTTATCTGTGCTCTGTTTAGTACTGTTATGGCTGTGCTGACATATTCTGCTGTGATTTTTCCAGTGCAATTTTCCTTCCTGCTGGGGAGTTAAGACAGTTCCTAATATGACTAGATTAAAAAAAAAAAAAAAAGAAAAAGAAAAAAAAAGAAAAAAAGCAGTGGTGTTTGAAAAGATGCTGTCCATTAATACTCCTTGTAATTAATATGTCCTGTATCTGTGTTCAAGAGGCTGAATTCCATAACCTCTTTGACTGGTGAGAGTTTCCTGTCAGCAAAGGATGGGGGAAATCAAATGGTGGGGGCTTTCCCATTCTATTCCCTATCCACTCAGGCCTCTGAGAAAAAACAGCTCACAGGTCGGTTTGCACAGATCAGCGGCCACCTCCCTCTGCCAGGAGACTTAGTTGCCAGGACAACTGTTGCCAAGACATGCTGGTTTTCCTAGGGAGCAATTTCAGTGTGTTATTTGTGTACAGCAAACCATCTCCCATGTCTGTTGCTGTACACACGTGAGAAGCTCTCAGAGTTTTAGCTCCATGTGGAGACTGGGAAAGAGTAGCAAGGGAAGAGAAGTGCAGTTACCAAAGGGGGATTTGTGGTCCCAGAGGGATCTGCACATGCATTATGGTCTGTCAGACTGTACAGGCACTCTGAAAACACAGATCCCAAAGCCCAGAGCCTCTTCAAGCTATGAGATCAAAATGAATTCCCAAACTTATAATACTTGAAAAAAAAAAAAAAAAATTAGTTGGGAATATTCTGCACTGTAATAAATAGCTATATAAGTTCCTTTGGCTGAGTACAGTGGCTGTGATCAACCACTGCATGTGCTGGAAGCAACAGGTTCCACCACCTCACACAACCTGGGAAATGTTTTATAGGAATTACTCAAAGGATCACCTGAAAGATTGCCTTAGCTTCACTTAGTTAGTGGTATAATGTTAATGTTATATACAAAGCAATAAAGAATCCCCACTGTTACAGAAGTTTTTAAAGTTTATGATTCAACTGTATTAGTTTCCATTTCTTTTTGTATCAAATTCTTTTTGTTCAAGTGGAAAATGGTTTTGATTATTCTATAATATGAAATAGCATTCAACTGAATGGCTGTAAGCTAGTTAAACAGATGCAATCCTCTGTTGAGAAATACAAAAAAGTTTAACGCTATTCTTGTCCACCAGAGGTCACTTACAGGCTGCTTTATTCATTGGTAGCTGTGCTTTCACTTGCCTAGTTAGCATCTGTTGTTTCCCTACGGAGTACTTTTTGGATCAGCTGTTGAAATGTTGGTGATGAAGACCTTTCTAATGACTTTGAATCTTCTCTAGAATCATTAACTTTAAGAAGCAGAAAGGAAATATCCTGCTGAAACATAATAAAGACCATGAAGAACTGTAGGGACTTTATTGATCCCATAACCTCGGTAGGTCATCTCAGTGCCTACACTGTGCTTCACAAGTTTTGCTGTGCACATTAAAGGATTTTGAGTGTGAGCCAACTCTACCCTATATTACCAAAACTATATGGGATTCTTATCTGGATTCTTATCTGGATTCTTATCTGTTCAGTCTTCACAAAACCTTTCTCAATGCGCACTTCAGCTGAGAAGCAAAATGTGTTTACAGCTTCTGATACTTCAACTGTATGTGAATGTCAGCTCTTGCACAATAGTGTAGCCTTCTGCTTCATAAATTTTTGCTGCAAAATTATGAAAAGCCTTGAGAAATCTTTGTTTGACAGATCAGTTGTCAAATGTGAACAACTCATCCAGCTTTGGCAAAAGCTGCCATTCTGCATCTTCTGCTGCAGGCGGAGTGAGGAGCTGGAAATCTGCCACGGTGTTCTATGAGCCCTTAAGCATCAAGATCGCCTTTTCATGGCCTGTGTTTGAAGAAGTCTCAACAGAAGAGAACGTCTTTCTCCTTACATTTCATTTACAGCAAGTGCAGGAAAAGCAAAGGAATAGAGTGAGAATATTCCTCTTCCTCCAAGTTGAATGAAGGACAGAAGCTTCCCCATAGTGTACAGACCCCTTTAGCCCAATAGTTAGGTAATATGTTCTGAGCTTTGTAAGAATGCCATTTAATTTTGTTTTGTTACTTTTTGATGGCAAGATTTAATAACTTTTTGCTCAGAGCAATAGAGTGCTGAACAGTTCATCATTATACAGGTGTGTCAGCATCAAAATCTTTTTGTTTGATTCAGTTGAGTAAATATCAAGGTGTAAACTCAGGTTTAATCATGAAGCACTGTAACTTATCTTTGTATGCGGGTGTACTGGAGCAGACAAATCCTGCAATATTCTGTCTCTCTAGCTCCCTAATTCTTTCAATACTGGGATAAAACCATAGCTATTCTCAAGTATAAAGGTATAAATATGCAAAGATTTACACTGTGCTTAGTTTTCCAGTTGCACTAAGCAATACATTCTTTGCAGGAGTCAAACAGAAAGCTGGGTGCAAAGAGGCCTGGTGCTGGATAAAAATTTTTATGGAGTAATGGGTGTCTTATATGCAGATGCATTCCAAATGCGTAAAGTATGATTCCCTTAAAGCTCCGTGAAGCTGAAGAGAGAAGTTCTTTGACTTTACAGTCAAACTTTTACAATGTAAATAAAGTAGAAGAGCTGACCAGGGATGGCAAGAACAGCAACTTGAAGTTATTTATCTTTGTTCAGAATCTCACACTTTTAAAGCTCTCCATGTCTTTTACCGCGGATGACAGGAAACGCAGCAGACTTTTGGAAGAGGAGAAGCTCAATACAGGTGTTCCTCACAGTCAATATCCCAGGTGAGGGATCCTGCATGAATCATCAGCTTTGAATCTCAAACAGAACTTCCTCTGAATTAAGCAGGTTGTTTGGGATTTTGGTCTGGTCTCCTTCAGAACTGTCTCACTCTTCTAACAGCTCCTCTCAAGATTATGCTCAGCCTTGCAAATTGTGTTATACCTGTGGCATTGCTCCTAGTGTGTTCTGCTGTAGAAATTCCCTACTCCCTCACGAGAAGTTCATACTTTTACCTTGATCTTAAAATACCAAGCAGTCACAGGACAATGAAAGATTTTATCATTAATGAGGATTGACTACTTCAGGATAGAAAACAAAACAGAAAGCAGCTGTTCCTGTGCACAGTCCCTCTGACAGGCTGACAAGTCAAAAGAGGTAAAGTGCTTCAGCTCTGCTCCATCCTTCTGATTGTGCAGAGGCACAGATGCACGGTAGGATACAGAGGCAAGGGATAAATCACTACTAATCCACAATAAAATGACCCTGCACAGGACATCTTCCATTTTATATATTTATAAGAGCTCTAATTATGCTCACTGAATGAACACCTACTAAGAAGCGTGCTCCATAATGCCTGCTCTGAGTTTTTTCTGAAGCAAGGTTATTCCTAGAGTTTTGTTTTTCAGAAGTCTTTAATCCTGTCTCTAATTGTCTCAATGAAAAGTTTGAAGCACTTTGTGAACTCCTGGTTTCAGAATAAAAGCACTCTGATGGTCTGACATCAAAGGGAATCAGTGAGGTAGCTGTGCATTTCTATCCAGTGCTTTAGCCATATATTCTTTTTGCAAGTGTCTAGGAGCTGTCACCCTGCTATGTTGTGATGAAAATAATTGGGTATAGTTCCCACTTCTGTTATTCCCATATGATGTTGCTGCTGGTGAAGAATACTCAAAACTGATGGCTCCAAAGGCAAGTTTGAAACTTCAAAAGCCAAGTGTTCTGTGCTGAGCTGCTTCCTTCACCGAGGAAATCTGCAGAGTTTCACGATATATTCAAGAATATGCAGACATAAGACCACTCCCCCAAAAGAATGGTACACAGAAAGAAGGTACATTCAAGGACCTGAACAGTGAGGAAGTCTGTATGCAAAATTGGAACCAGACCAAGTAATTCTGGAGGAAGAGACAGAGATAAGCATATAGAGATATAGAGATAAGCAGATAGAAAAAGAAATTACAAACCCAGTTAAGAAAAACATTTAATAGTCTGTGAATACTAAGCCACCTGCCCTTATGATTTCTATTTGTCACTTAATGCAGATATTTACAGTAGCCCTGTAAATTTTGTACTTTGTATAAACATGCTGGGTTTGACAGAGTTTAGTGAAATTTCTGCTGTGTGGAAGAATTGTGTTTCAGCAAGGTGGTGTCTTGACCTGGTGAGAACCTAGGGGTGGGGAAATTGCTGACAATCCTGTCTGCTGCATACTTCTGTTCTTGCAGGCAAGCAACCTCCGGGGAAGTTCACCAGTCGTGCCACAAACCAGACATTTTTGTGGGTTACAAGGTCACAGGCTGAGCCCTGGGTGCCGCGAGTTGACAGCCCATGGATCTCACATCTGCTTCTTGGCCAAAGCAGCAGAGGTCAGTGTGGAAATTTCAGCTACTTATTTAAAAACAAAACAAAGCAACAGATCTCTAATTCCAAATATCTTTTTAATGATGTTGGCTCTATGATGTTTTTACCAAATCATGTCTGACGAGTAGCACTGCTCTGAACTGATGTGTTCACTATATTTTTACAGACACTAAATTTATCCTAGTTCTCAAACAGGAAAGATACGAGGCAACCTGACAGCCTGTAACTTCTCCAGAACAGGGAACAATAGCCCCAGAAACGGGGTCCTGAGAACAAAACCCCTCCTGCCACTGCTGCAGGGATTGAGAGCTTTAATTTTTGCAGCTGGAAACATCTGATAGACGTTACTCATGGTAAGGGTATCTTCCACAAGCAGAATTGCTGAAAACCCTCTTCCTCAGCATTCCATTTTAGATTCTTAGCCGTGCAGAGCACACCCCGTGCTTTCCAGGCGCACACAGCGGTACCGTGGCCGGCTGGACAGTGCCGGCTCTGCTGCGGGACGGGCAGTCACCGCACAAAGCAGGCCTCGAACAGCCTCCCCTCTCCTAGGGTACTGAAAAACGTGTCCACGGACCGACAAAAGGGGGAAACCTTGCAGGCGGAACGGCGTGCCCGCGGCTGTGCCGGGCCGTGGGTCGCCCGCCCGGACTGTGCCGCCGGCGGTGTCCGCCCGGGCCCGGCCGGAGCAGAGGCCTCGGCCCGGAGTGTCACAGGCGGCCCCCGCGAACAGCGGCGGCGGCACTGAGGGAGGCAACCAGCGGGATCGTGCAAGGCAGGGAGATAAGGCAGCGAGCAACCTCTTCCCAAAACAAAGCACAAAATAACAGCTCTTAGTAGAAATGTGGATACACCTTTTTCTTTTGGCAGGCTTGTCCTCATGCTAAAAGTTCAGCCGGTTTCTGTTTGACTTCTTCTCCCCAGGATTCTGTCGCGCTGGCGGTGCGGCGAAGCCTCAGTGCACACGGGTGTGGGACGGGCGCAGGGAAGTGAGGATTTCCTCTGCTGGATGAGTATTTAACCGTGCTGGGGCCGCGCAGCCTTTGCAGGGTGATGCAGACACAAGAAGGGACTTTTGTAGGCTGCCCCCAGCAAGCTGACAAGGAGGACTGTCAGCAGGATGGAATCTCACAGCCTGAGAGCATTCTGGCCCCGAGTAGTCTGTGTGTGAATACAGCTTTCCTAGGACTTTAGTTCAACACGGCTGTCCTCTGCTCTCAGGGTTTGGACTTTTGATGGCCAAGAGCTGTCACCTCCAAGACTACCTCTGGAAAGGATTTCCTGCTGCCTCACCAGGTTCCCCCCTCTGCTGTTACCTGCATTGGGTCAATCATGGCTTAAAGCATATTTTAAGGAGGAAAAATGAATTACCTGAGACGTCTGTCTTTGAAAAGGACCTTCCAAACTAGCTACCCCCTAAATATAAGTTTCAGGGCATCTTTCAAAGCCTAATTTTGATCTCTGTTGAGAAATCTCAAACTGTGTAAGCCTTGGGACCTGAAGACTATCATTAAATCCACACGGTGTGATTCTCCACATACAGACTGCAAAACCTGGTGGGTTTGTTTTGTTGGTTTTTATTTTCAGCTCCCTAAGATTTATTCAATTTTTGTGAGAAATTTGGGGCATTATGCTTTTTTATTTTAATCTATGCCACTGGTGGTGCAAATTGTCATCAGTTGCTTTGGAAAGGGATTTAATTGCTAGGAAAACCTGCCACCGTTTTGCCAAAGTGTAAACAGCCACCTGGGCTCTTCTAGAATAAAGGATTGGAGCACCCTGGAAAACTATAGAGGCAAATAGATTTTAACCCGGATTCAAGTTTGTTATACTAGTTAGCTAAATACCTTCCTTATTTTATTTTAGTGTGTTCCATTGCTCTAGACTTTGATGGGAGCCTAATGGAGGAAGCACAAAGAAAAATATAGAAAAATGGTGCTCCTTAAGCTCTGCTTTTTATCCTAATTATGATGTTCTCACAGTAATATTCTAATGATTATACTCTATATGGTAATTTATCAGATGAAACCTGACAGGGGAAGCTGCTCTCTGTGGGAAATCTTTTCTGAAGCTCAAAATAAAGAGAAATAATTAAGGCGAGTAGCAGAATTTGTGCTGGATTTGATTTTTCTCTTGTTACTCAAATCTGTCTGTCTCAGTGTTTCCCGAGGCTTCTTTTTTTGACTGGTAGAACTGGGACAAATTAAGAGAAACTGAGGTCACTTGACTTTAGTATATTGCTTATTTTCTATAAAAGTTTGTCAGCTCCTGTTTGTGATAGTTTAATTTTGGGGGTTTTTTTGAGGTCTTTTTTCAGTTAAAGAGAATGCATGGGGTATGATTGCCTCACATTTGACACTGATATTGAAAGCAAGGGCAATCACTGTGGTGTCAGAGCTTTACCTTAGGATGTTGCTATCTCTTATTGCTGTTCTGCTCAGAGAGGGCAGCAAAGGATTGCAGATCTTTTGGAATCCAAAAGGAGTTCAGCTCTGAGATGTAATACAGAGGAGAAATGAATCTTTTTAATATACAAGGTATGAAAGGAGAAATAGGGGAGGTATTAAGATCATTGTTACTCAGACTTACTTGAGCTTTTTGTCCTTTAAGGTATGGGTGTTTGCAAGTAGTAGAAATTCTAATAAGAGAAGCAATTAATCACTTTGAGCTTTGGCATTTCCTGATAGGTGTGAAGAGTCCCAGCAGAAGCACAATGAGGATTCATCCTCAACAGGATTATTTACTGGACTCATTTGGAATGAAGATAAATGCTGTAAATTTAGACATATAATGAACAAAACACTGAAATTAATTTGTAGCACGGTGGGATTAATGACCATTGTGATATTAGGTATTTTCATTAGACCTCAAGACTTTCAGACTTGTCATAATTTGGTTATAAACAACCAAGTTATAGGCTTGGTTGTTTCTTTTCAGGTTTCAATATGTACAGATTCAATCAGGGGCTATATGAAATGGTTCAGACACTATCCCTTTTGCTTGAATACAGCAGTGTATTTCCCAGATAACTCCTCAAAATTATGCAAGTGGAGAAATTTATTAAATGACTCTGATTTGTCACCAATCTCAGCAATGGACTTAGCAATGATTCTTTTTCATCCTTTCAATGCCTTGGCTTTCACTGCTAACAGTAAGAAGTTCAGTTAGCACAGAAACACCTGAAAAGAATATTTACTCCTGCCCAGAAGTTCAGAGCAGTGCTCCCACAGTCAGTGTCTCACCAGCTAGAGATGGTCTCAAAGGTGCAAAGGATGAACAGGTACAGAGCTGTGACCATTTAGCAATACTGTAATTCTGACACTCCTTATCATCCCTTTACTCTTGTTTCATGCCTCCTTCAATCTTTCATTTTGTTTTTTTTACTTGTTTTCTTCTGCCCCATTAGCCTTTTGTAGGCTCTGCACAATTTCAGGAAGCTGAACATGCTTTCTGCATTTATAAAGCTACTCTAGATACTCGGCTTTTAATAAATAAAAAAAAATAATATTATACATTTTCACAGCAGCCCACAAAATAGAGATGTAATGAGATTTTAATCTCATCGTACCATTTGTACTCTGAATCACTTCCTATTACATCCTACTAAAATATTACTGCTCTTTCTTTCCAGGGGCCAGCTCTCAAACCAGAAATCATACTTGTTAGAGCTGCCTCCTAATCTGATGGTCATAACTTGATTGCTTTGTACTCTCTAACCCCAGCAGCACAATTCCCCCTAGGTATGATTTGTCAGGTAACTTTTTTCAAACAGCAAATGGATCCACAAATGCTTTCTGTCATGTGGCAGAACCAAGTCACGCTCCCTCCCAAGCTCCAAATCAGTTTCTGCCCAAACTCTTAATAAGTACATTTGAAATTATATATTTTCCTACCATTTCCCATCTGTGTTACAATGTGCATACCACCCACCTTGCAGTTAGACACTTGCTTTCCATCCACCAAGTCTCACCGTTATCGCTTTGTATGAATTACGACATAACATTTCAGCGGCATACACTGATATTCTGTGTATTCTTCTGCTCCACATACTCCTCAGTGTGCTCTCTGCAATTCCGTGGTTGAAATGAGTAAAACCAGCAGTATCTTTCACCAAACTGCTCCAGACAGGAATCCTTCATAATGTGATTTTGCTCATTTTGTAGATCCTATACTGTGATGTGTGACTGGATTACAGCTGAACAAGGCTGGCTTCCTGGTTTAAGAGGATGTGTACTTCTGCATCAACACAAGGGTGTTTATTTCACTGGATTTTCAGTGCCATAAGTAGGGGTAGTAAAGGCTTCTTCATCAAAGTAATGCATTTCCCAACAGATGAAGCTTTCTATGGGAATAATTCAATTTTCCTGAGATGTTTTTATTTTCCTGGGGGTGGGCAGGTGGAAGAGCAAGGGGGGAGGAGTCAGAGTTTGGTGCTCTCTCAAAACACTAAGAAAACATAGTGGGAAAAAAATTTAGGAAATATTTGAACTTTTTTTTTTTTTTTTTTTTCCCCAAGTTAAATTCTAGGAGAAGAATCAAGAGGCCTATAGAGTTTCCCTGGAAAAGTGAGACCTTCAGGAATAAAAGAAACTTTAGAAACACAAGGAGAGAGAGGAATAAAAGTAGAATATGGAAGTAAGAAATAAATTTCTCATGTTACTATGAGTCTAGTTTTCAACCTTTCAGTACATTCTCCAAAAAATACTTGTGTTAGTGTCTGGCATTCCTATAACATCATTTGAGGAAAGGTGTGACTTCCAGAAGCGTGAGGAGCAGAAAAATAAGCCATCTGTTACATAGGAGATGATTGCTCAGCAGAACTGGAGGAAGAAAGTGTCTGGAATGAGTCACTAGCTTCTTGTTTTCTGTGAGTGAAATACCAAGCCCTCTATCTCATGTTATAAACAGCAGTTTTCTTTCTCTAGTTTTTTGTCTGTTCAAGGGTTTTTTACTCCAACTTTAATTAATTTTAAAATGTTCACATGTGTGTTTTGCCTCTGAGAACTGGGCTTTTCTCTCCGAACAGAAGATGACTTTGGCAGCCCTGAGAATTTAAAGCCTGTCCAAGTGTTCACTTTGGCCAGGGATAAGGCACTCCCAGTTTGACAAATTCCCTGAACAAATCTGCAGCGTGGCCTGAGATTTCTGCTCTGGAAACCAAATATCCCTCACGTGGCATCGGATTACAGGAGGGCTGAGCATCTTGGAGACAGGTGGTTGTGCAGTCATTTTAATATAAATTATTAAATAACAGCCTTAAGTCCCACTTATAGTAACTGATGACTTGCAGAGAGAAATAACTGCTTTGGGGGAAAAAAAAAAAAAAAAAAAAAAGCACAGGTTTTTGAGGCTGAATTAAATAGACACAGAAAAGGTAAGGTAAAGGTAAGTTTACTTTTTGGCCTGGAAAAATGATGGACATGCTTGTGCTGTGCCTCAAAAAGAGGCCTGGAATACCCAGAAACAGGGTCTATTTATAATTGTTGTCTCTTTGACATTCAGTTTTGAATCTCCTAGTAAAATCAGATTTCATCTTTTCAATCATTATATATTGAAATATGTTTATCCTAGTGGTGTAAGGATAACAAGTTATGGCTTGCTCAGCAGGCTGGTTGCTCTTTCTGCCTGAGCTCCTCATAAATACAGCATGAGGGAAGCATTTTTTGATAATCTTGAAACTAATGAAAAGTTTGTCTCTATTTCACCTTTGAGCTGAGCTGTAGATTTGGAGACACTACTCTCTAAATGCTGCTTCTGATACATTCTTTTATGATATAAATAATGTACGGTGCATTCAGTCCTGTGTTTCTTCAGTATTTAGTGATGCCTTTGCTCCTGGGGCACTTTTATCCTAGTTCTAAAATTGACTGATAATGATCACTTAGAGCCTAGAGTGGTATTTTTCCTCTGAGTACAGAAGCCCACTGCAGTAGCTACTGACATGGAAATAATTTCTTTTTTGAAGTTTCAGCTGTTTTCATGCAGCTCTTCCCATGTGATTGGAAAATGAATTGTGCTGTAACGACAGAGGAATAAAACAGTAAACCAGTCAGCCAAGATGCCTTGTGTGCCGTAGATAATCATGAGAAGAGAACAAGATGATGTTTTCTGGCAATCTATAAGCATCAACTGAGGTACCGGAGATATAAATCAATATTTAGATGCAGTGGAAAGCAGAAAGATTTTTGTTTTAAATTAAATACAAAAGCCTGCTGCTGAAATGTTCTCCAAGTGGAATTTAGCTCATGTAGGAAAAAAAAAAAAAAAAAAAAAAAAAAGGCCCTGTTTATGTGATGGGTTCTTAATGTGAGAGAAGTGATCCTATAGGCTTTTATGATTTTCCTGATGGAAGCTCCTTTCACCTCAAGTGAACTACAAAAACACAATTACAGACTGTATTAACTAGCAATGGGTGAATATCATGACACCAAAGCCCTGTACTACAAGTCTGACAATTAAGAAAAATGTTTCCATTGAAGGTTATTAGTGTTTAACCATGGAGGAACAGATTTTCAATTTGTCTTCCACTTAGTTTAAGACTAAGCTAAGTGCCTCTATGGAGAGAAGGATTGTGGCTACTTCCATGGAAACACAGGAATGTGTCTGTACAGAGGAGCATTTGATGCCCAGCTCATCTGTTTTATAGATGTTATTTTCATTGCCTAATTCCCTGTCTACCTTTATAAGTAATGACATTTATTTTCTCTGCACTAGGATATACAGGTACAGCAAAAAAGCAATAACTGAAATTGGTAAAGGATATGAATTTTCCAGAGTATGATTTATCTGCTGATCTGCTTCATGCCCTCCTTGTCATTTCTGGCAAAGTATCTTTGCAGTCCTCAAGTGAACTGCATTCCTTTTCTGCTTTAATTGGTGTCCTGAAGCTATGAAAAACAGAATGTTTAAAATTTTGCCTGGAAGTTTTTAATCAATATTTATTACATAAAATCACAGGAAATGGTGCAATATTTAGAAGATGTATTTGGGTTTAGGGATCAAAGATAATTCAGTCTCCAATGCTTTCATTTGGAATGATTATGTAAGTCTATTTTGAGACTGTCTCCAAAAACCACAGTGAAAAGTTTTGAGACTGTTTTCATCTGGAGCTGAACTAAGAGCAGTGACTGTTCCCCCAGTGCATCAACCAGTAGGTTGCAATGACTAAATTACTGTTTTAGAAGAAAAACCTGGAGTAGTATTTTGAAGATATGAATGGTAGTTTTCTTTCCACTTTTTTTTTCTTTTTTTTTTTTTTTTTTTTAAGAAATACTATTCCTGATTGCTATATCAGCCACTTTCTCAAGAGTTCAGCTCTGAAGTGCAATTTAGACTGATTTTTACATTATTTTTCCCAGCAGATCTCCAACTGAGTTGAGAAATTTATGAAGCTTCTTATAACCTTAAGTTAATGTTATTTTCAGAGAGCTTCGTTCAAATGGGATCTATACAAACCACACAATGGTTTGCAGATAAGTGCAATATTCTTATGCTAACCCCATTGGAAGTTCACAAAAGCAGAATGAGAAAACATTCCTATTGTATGCTCAGTTTTCTGTGGCCCAAAGTTATCAGATAATTAACTTTTTAACCAGGATGTGTACAAAAAAGGCATACTTGGCCCCAGCAAGGATGGGGTCTATAGAAAACTGCACTTCTTGAAATAAACTCCCAGTCCTTAAGCTTGTAGGTTCCATTCTGGCGTCACCTCTCATTTCCAGCATTTCCTGTCCTGTGGGTTTACCCTGGTGTAAACCATCTCCAGGAAAATGCTCCCCCAGCTCTAACACCTCCCGTGCAGGAGGGAAGCTGCCGGCTTCCCTGTCTTTTGAGAAAACCAAACTGATTTTCATTACACTGGTGAAAATCCGTCTCTGCTGGAGTTGCCCTGGAAAAGCAGCTGTGCAAGTGTAGCTCTGTTAGTCCGGGCTCGCCTGGCAAACTCTCCTGTCCTGAGCCAGTGCTCAGAGGAGCAGAACAGTGATGCTGGAATCTGACACCTTGGAAGGCCATTGTGTAGGAGCAGGCTGATCTCAGGCTGGACAAAAGTCCACAGGGCAAGGAACCACATCTAGAAATAGAAAATGAGCTCTTACTAAGTCATATCACTTGAAACTTTCAAATTCGGCAAGGTGTTATCCGATGTGCCCTAAGTTCTGACCTTCTTCATCATTTATGTTAGGGACGCCTTTTCTTCCTTGAGGAACACCTTTCTTCAGTAGGGGCTAAAAAGAAAGAGTTTGAAATTGTGGTCTTTTGTCTTCCAGGAGGCTTAAATCAGCATCCCTGATATCCACTTAATTTTGTATTAATTATAAACTAATCTGTATTTGCTGTAATATCCCTGATTAGAACCAACTCATCTGTGCTAATATGACCTCCACAAAGCATCTAAGTAATTCAGACTGAAAGCAGCATTTGTTAATCAGCTGCCGGGTTTATCTTTCTAAAGCACAATTTCAGGTTAAGTACAGACTCAGGAAGAGCTATCCTGTCACATGTGAAAAAACACAATCACTGAAAAGCTCTTTTCATTCTCTCTAGTTTTCAAGTGGCAATTTTCAGTGGAAACTACAAGGTGCAAACAGGAAGCCATTCAATCAGTAGCAACTCACAGCTTTATTTTTTACTTATATAAATGTGGGGGAGCAGGTGGTTGACATGCAGTTAGAGCAGAGGAGAAGTGTGTTCTTTGCTGTGGCTGGTTTCCTGTTGTGAAGGCATCAAACTCTTCCGTTTAAACATGCAGGGGAGAAGCTTTATGCAGGGGTCTGTGATTTTAGCACTACCAAATGGCTCTACTCTGTTGCTTAGCACCTGGAGAGCTAAGGAGAGAAAAATGATTCCTGGGTTGCAGTTTGGCCAAAAATGCTCAGGGGAATAAATAATGCAAGATTGCCTGGAAACCTAGGCACAGTCTTGTGTCTCTTTTTTAAGCTCTGCTAAACCTCTCAACACCAGCAGCATGACTGGATATTCCATGCTCTCTCTAGCACGAATGACTTTTTCCTGAGGCACCTGCAGTTAAAATCTCTTTATATGGCCAGTGACCCTAGTGAAGATTCAGACATCAGTAGCCTGACTCTTTAGATCAGTGCTTCAGGGCAGACCGTTGTAAGAGCTTTTTCCTGGCTTTCTGTGAGCTGCAGTTTGTTTATGACTTCAGCTAGTGGCACAGTTTGTCCCTCAGAGCTGAGCTTGTGTGCTAATCCTGCAAGAAACTTCTGGCGTATTTGCAGTGGGGGGAAGACTCTACAGTGTCCAGCTGGTTGGGTTGGCATCCTCTTCCAGGGTGCTTAAATTCAGATAAAATTTCAGGCAGCTGGACTACATACACAGAGTGTGAGAGCATCAATCAACCCAGATTTCGGTGTCTGGTTTCAGAGTCTGAGATTGCTGTGTTGGGCTTCATGCAAACAGACCTGCACCAGCTCAGCAGTGCAGCAGCCTGAATTTCAGTGTTTCATTGTACCTTTCCTCATCAGGCTTTCTGGGCTTACTTGGGAGAGCCCTGAACAGAACCTTTTCCCCTTCGTCCCACCTGCACGCTTGTGTCACAACACTTGGCCACCTTTGCCTTGTGCTTCAGCTATGTAGGAAAAAAGTTCTAGGCAAATTTCCATCCTGCCCCAAGAATCATACCCAAGCCCATTTATAATTCTAAGTTTTCTTTTGATGTAAGAGAACCTAAGTCATACGAGCTTTTTTAGCTGAGATGGACACAGCATTTCATCAAATTTAGTTGGAAATCCTGAAACTTCTTCGGCAAAATAATGATGTGTACATTAGTTACTCTCTTGATCATCTCCTGTCTTGCACTTTAATATCCAATGGCCCCTCTGTAAAGGTGTCCCATTCAGAAGTGGTTTTGTCAGTCCTACAGAAGCTTTTGACTTCTCTATCCCCTTACACCCTCTCCACCCTGCCTAAGCAACCATACATACTCACAGAAGCATGGTAAAGACAGGAGGAAGTGATGTACTTTTAAAATCCTTTTACCTCTTTACCTTTTTATTCTAGAGCTGCAGCTAAAATGGGAAAAAAAAAAAAGGGGGGGAGGTATTTATGGTATTTCCTAAGCCAGCTAAGTAGATCTTTTATTTATGTATCAAAAACTAGTGGAGCATATATTATCTTGAAGCCTCTGATTGTCCTCTACGGGCTGTTATTTTCTACTGCATGGTATTTAGCTTCAAGCTGCAATTGCCACCCTCTGGAGAATCTCATCTTTCATCTTCATGAGCATTTCTAGCTTTCATGACTAATGGGGAAAAAAAGTTAAAAGCCTTTCAATGGAAAAGTTCTACAAATATAGTGAAAATGTTTCTTTATAACATCATGTTTTAAATTTTCTTGAAGCAAAACCTGTATTTTTAAGAAGTGGGGATTAAGCGTTGGACTGGATGACAAGAAAAGTTCTCAGCTCCACACACAATAGCAGTTATAAAAGCTATTTAAGAAATATTTCAGTTGTGTCTGCAGTGCTTAAGTGTATTATATATCACTTCACTGAAAACTGTATATTACTCTTTGTCTCGAGTTACTGGGAGCTCTCCAGTGGTTTTGAATGCTGAAGTCCTAAAGTTTATTTTTGCCAAATACTTTCAAAATAATTCTGAATTTGGTCTTTATTCTGGCAAACTGTGGGAGTTGTTGAAAATATAATAGTTTACATCATTTACTTCTGTAACAGTCACAATGTATGTTTCTCAAGAAAGGTAAAAAACATAAAAGATGGCAGTTATTAAACAGTTGGGTCCCATCTGTGTGGGAAAACAGATGCTAGAGAAAAGCAATGTACTACTGGCATGATGGTACCAGTACCAAAATATTTAGGGGCACAGTTGTTCTGCAGGTTTTGAAAACTAAATTTTGTAAGTTAGTACTTAAAATCACTTCAGCTTTAGAGGATTGTCCACGGGAGCAGTGGCAATGGCCTGACCCTGTGGGAGAGGCACTCCTTTGTACCCAGCAGGCTGGGCTGTTCACAGGGCTGGGCACAGGCACAGCTGGGGAAAACCTATTTGCTAGCTTGGGTCCCTGAGATGGTCTGGTAAGGCAGACAAACAATGAGACTACTTGAAAAACAAGCATGCTTTTGGAGAGTTCTTGGGTAGATTCCTACTCCTGGGAAACAAGCATGTTCCTGTCTGCCTAGAATGAGGCCTCAAATCCAAGTAGAGTGTCAAAACTAATTTATAAATTGATATAATGAATACTTCTGTTATATGATAAAAAGTGTATTTTACACTAGAATAGGTAGCTGAAATGATTATTAATAATTCTGTAGAGTTTCTCTTGCCTTACTAAGAAAAATAGTGTTTAATCTTCAAAACTACATATAAAGCTACCATAAAGCCTGTAAGGGGTGACCCCCATGTAATAATAAAATGATATTTTATTAGTTAAGTAGTTGACATTCATGGTTATTACATTTCTCAGAGTTATTAAACATTCTGTTTGATTTGTCATTCAAGTTAAGTCTGCTGTGTTTTAATAACCTACTAAACAATTTCAGTTTGAATCATTTTGGCCTTGAGCAACATTCAAGATCTTCCCATCTCTTGAGAGAGAAACTGAGGGTGTAGAACTCTGTTCATTCCCAATTGTTTTATTTCTATTTCTTTGAGTCTTCATCTGTTTCTTGTTTTTATCTATTAGATGGACTTCAAGGGGCTTTAAACAGAGCCTTTCTCGTTTACCCTTGCAGGAACCTTCCAAGAATATTTCTGCACCAAAGTCTCTGCAGTAACCTCACTTTATGTAGTTTCAAGAGATGTATCAATAAAAGGCAAGGTGATGAACCTGCTTCCTTGGGCACTTACAGCCTTTCCTTTGCATGTCAGCACTCCAGCTCAGTGCAGCACTGCTGGCTCCTGCTGTCTGAGCCCCCAGCCCCGAGGACTGATCTGCTCCAGGGAGAAGCACAGAACCACCACGAGGAATTGCAGGAGCTGGGCGGGTGCGGGGCTGGGTCTCACCAATCCATCAGGATATCTTCAGGGGAACTGAAATTATGTACTTTACTAGCTGTCTGCTATAAAATGCTCCTCTGCTTTTGCACAAATTAGAATCTAAACATGTGCAAAAGAAGCAGATTTGGTACATTAAGCTCTACGTCCTTCCAACAACACGATCAGCTAAAACAGAGAATTTTGTGTTCGCTCTCCTGAAAAAATCTGTGAGAAATGGAGCTCTGTAATACCTGTTATCCTAATTTTCAGCTCACAACAGCAATAGAAAACACAATAGGTGGTGTTTGCTGGGAATTCATTAATGATTGTTTCTCTTCAGTAAAATACAGAGCAGCTTCATTTCACTGTGATCATCAGACATTAGCAGCTTGGTGAGTTTATTATTTTCCTTTGCTCCTCTGTACTTTCTGCCATGCTTTTTGAACACCAAGTTTTTCTCAAGGAGTTTGAATTTCAGTAACAAATGAAACATTGACAATGCTTTTGGATACATGTGTTCTAACACTTATCAGTGAGACATTACACGGCCATTTCCCAGCAATAACAACATCATAAGAGTTTGGCAGGATTTTTTTTTTTTTTTTTTTTCTATCATCAGGCTAGATTATTTTAAATTGATAACAAGAGCCAGGTGGCTATTTATAAGGGCAAGATATGAATTGCAAGCACACGTTTCCAAGGCAATGTTGGCCAGTGGCTGTTCAAGCATAAATTGCTTCCTATTACCACTTTGGATGGGAGGTAAAGGGTCCAGCTCACCTCGATGGGAGCACAAAGTGGCAGGACACCTCCAGCATGACTCTTTGCAATGTTTCCAGTAAAAAAAGGCAATATTTACTCCACTGTGGCACACCTAATTGACATTGCAGTAAGTAATTTCGTTGTGTTGTTGAACAAAGATTAGGAATCACATCCCGTGCTGTTACGTAGCATTCCCATAGGAGGGCTACTTGGTGCAGAGGATGCAGGGAGGAATTAGAGCTGGTAATGTGTCCTACAGGATAACTGATGATCAGAGAGAAAACAGGATCCCTCAGTGATCCTAGGAATATGATCTCTCTAAACTTTAGTTATTCTAGCTCTGAAACAGGTAAGAAGCAGATTTGAAAACATTACTAGGTTGTGAATTTAGAGTGAAATATTTCTGGTATCTGTTTGTATATGAAAGGACAAGACAGAAGCTGATTATAGTATGGTGAAAAATTTTACTAAGCCTGGATAAAGAATATGGGAAGGAAGAAGGGGAGAGCACTTGTCCTGCCCAAAGGAAGGAAGGAGGCTGTGTTTAAAATTCTTTTATTGTCAAAGCAAGAGCAGCTTGATGTCTTTGTTTTAATGTGCTCTGGGTGATTTTCTCCTTTTTTGATTCAAGGCATAGAAACAATACTTAACTTGAAATTACTTGACTCTAGCAACTTGCCTACCATTTTCAGAAAGCCCAAGAGACCACTTTGATATCGGTAGTTTAAAGCATATGAGAGAGAAAGAATCAAATATAATCTGAAAGCAAAGGCCAAGTAGTTCTTTTAACATAGGTTTAACTTGCAAGTTCTTTGGCAGGAGAGAGCCATGACCTAAAAAAAAAAAAAAAAAAAAAAAAAAAAAAAAAAAAAAAAAAAAAGCAAGCAAGCTGGTTACCTCTTTTCTTGATAGCAAAGTTTGAATTGCTTTTCCTAGAATAGAAAATTGATAGACTGAAAGGGATTTGAGGTCTGCTTGGAGTATTTTTTTTCTTTTTTTTTTTTCTTTCCTTTTTTTAATTTTTATTTTTGTCTTAAACTTATGCTTTTTGTACTTTGGAAGAACAAGGGTATGCAAGGTCTGCTCAGTTCAGTCTGGTGAAGCCAGCTCTTTAAAATCCAATGCTCCAAGCTATGTTCCCCTCTCTGCCATCCTCTTTTCGGAAACTCATGGTCTATATTCAGTATTCCTTCTTTATCTCCATCCACCTGTGTACACTTAAGCCTAGAAATCTCCCTGGGATTCACTCCCCAAAATAACAGTATTATTGAGCTGACAACCTTTCTCTGATGCCATGGTTTTCATAAATATAAACATGTCTCATCAGCAGTTACATTCTTCCTGTAAGATAATTATCCTCAGGTTAAGGTCTAGGGCACACACAGCAGAATTTTCTTTCAGTATTATTTTTTTCCTCCCATTCCTGCATCAGTGCACTGTGAATTAGCATACAAACCATTTTATCAGTGTTTCTTATTTTCCAAAGGCGGGGGACTGTTGAACTTCCCATGTTTTTGTTTGGTTTTGTGTCAGTAAAATTAAATTGCAGGTGGGGAGGAGGTAACACTTCACCAACTGGATTGTTTCATGACCTAAGAGGTGACATAGTGTTTAGTGTCCTGTATTTCTGATGAAGTCTTAAGCTGATGTCATTGAGCACTCTTAAAACTAACTATAGGTGCTTAACTCTGTATGATTTAAAGCTAAGCAAATAAATTGCAGTGGAAATACTAGACAAATATAAAAAATAGCTGTTGTTTTGAAGGAGGCAAACATGGAGAATTGACCACACCTGCTTACCACACAGTGCTCTGCCAAAGACTCGCTCAGAGTTGATATCAGGGACTTGCAGTGACACCCTTTAAATTATTGTCTCACAAATTGCTAAAATAAACTAGCGAGGCCGTACATCACTATTTTGTGTGAAAGAGCGTGGCATAGCTTTACACACATCAGGATAAGTTATCATAATTGACTAGTTTGTTGGCTTGCTTCAAAACATCAAAATGAGCAGTTTACCTTGTGTTCTGAAAATGAGAGGCTTAAAAGCTGTAGAAAATTAGTTCTTGTTCTGAAACCCCACTGGCAGTTAGTTTTTTGAGGGTAGCGTGCAGAGCTGTTACAGAAAGAAGCAGTCTTTTTGGCTACGTGACATCTTGAATATCAGATTCCTTTTTTTCCCCCCAAGTTCTCCTTTGCTGATAGTTGAGCAGGGTTTGGGTTTAATTCACTGGCAGCACAAAATATTTAATATTCTTATGGCTCTTTCTAATGATAGAAAGAGGTATGCAGTACCTGGGGTCCACTGAAACCATTGAAGTTTCCTTGCTGTGTTTTGTGGGTGTTTCCCAGCTAAAGGCCTTCAGCCATTATCACACAGATTTACCTGCAAATTTCAGAATTCCCATTCTTGTAGCTATTCTACAGAGATGCTAAGCTGCAGAAAAAATATTTGCTTTCTTTCTTCTTTGTTTGAGTATGTTTGTTTTCCCTCATTCTCTGCTGCATAACTAAGGAAAGTAAATCTAATGACTAAGTTATCTCTCACACTGGATTATGTTTGAGAGTTCTTATCAGATTCTATTGTGTGAGTATAATCTGATTTATGGGAGAACAACTGTTATCAAATGTGTCATTCTTCAAAAGTTTTGGTAAAAGATAATAACTGATTATTAAGGTTTTCTTAGATCATAAGGTGTGTTTTGCTCATGCCACACTGACATAAATGGACAGAGATAATAGCTAATGGAGCTTCACTGCTCTCCCTGTTTAAGGTTTTTAATTCTTTAATTTTTTTAATAATATAAACTGTGTTATAATATAAACTGGTGGAAGAAACAGTGCAAATCTCCAGAGACTTATCATGTCCATGTATTAGAGCTGCACGTATATGCAATGATGCAGCAGAAAAACTAGCCCTTGCAACTGTTACAGAGTTGCCTAGAAATTGGGTCTGTGTGAGATTTTGTTCTGGTAACAGTCCCAAGAACTTGGGCACCTAGTAGTTTAAAATATTTTTTCTCAAAATCTGGATCCATTGAGTTCCATCTTATTTTGGAATTGAAGAAATTCCCTATGCACCCCAGAGATCTGCTGCCATCCAGACAAAGAATTACCTGTGTCTTTGACTGTGCTCAGTTGACTGTGCCAAATGGCAACAGGAACTGGTAATAAAATATTTTATCTGTTTGGTACTGCCTAATCCACATCTTATGCACTCAACACCACTTTTTTACATCTACCTCATCTGGACTACAGAGAGAAATAGCTTCCATTGGTGAGGTGAGAGGTTTTGTAAAAGGACTAATCTGCATTTAGAGCTCTGCTGCCCATCTGGTAGAGGAAGGATTTGAAGACAGATTGTCTACAACAGACATTTGTGCGTGTTAACTATCATTTGCTAGGAAGGACACCTGCTAGGTCCTCACTTTGCTATTTGTGGGGGTTTTTGAGATGGAGAAGAGGCCATGCTGGGCATTTTCAGCTGCAGGACAAGGCTCACAATTGTGAATGGAAGTGGATTTAAGTGCCTGCACTACTTCTAAGGGAAATCCTAAATTTATCTTCTGCTTTGGTATTTTGTCTTGGCCAGGTCAGCCAGTTGATATTAAACATCTCTAATTGATGAACAGGGAGCCTAAAGATGTTAGCTTGCAGCTGTGAATCCTGCTGGAATTATTCAGAAGGAATAACTCTATTATTAGGGATGATGACAAAACTTAAATAGTTTTAGTAAAATGCAAATGAAAAATAGAAAACATCCTATCTTTAAGAGACCACAGTATAAACTGACAAAACACAGAAAAGCCTTGAAGATGAGGTATTTCTGTCTCTCAGGTGTGGCATTGATGTGCTGACTAGCTGAGGTTTATTAAAAAAAACAATCTAGGATCAAAACTTCTGGTTTCTTTCTTTTCTTGAAAATGATATTCATTGGAGAATTTTGTGCATGTATACAGATTTTTTCCAAGATCCATCTCTGACCAAGAGAGGATCAGCTGTCTTGTATGTGCAAGAGACCAGAAGCTCATGGAAACACTGAGCATTCTAGCACATAGCCAGAAAATTATATTAAGGTAAGTACATCAGATACAGAGAGGGGAGGCAAAGTTTAGAATTCTGATGACTGTGTCAGACTATATGGAAGGTACCAGGCTCCCTAAGATTAACCACAAGAGTATCTTTCCTTTTACAAGAGCTTCTGGTGGTCATCTGCCATTTTTTGCTTTTAAAAAACAACAGACAACTTTTAAATATGACCTAGAAGTGCTAAAAGTTACTTTATGTTTTTATATATTTTGTGTCTACAAATCTGGGGTTATCTGTTAGTTCTGGATTGTATTTTCTACAACTTTGGCTTTATTTTGTTTAAAAAAAAAAAAAATCCTCAACCGTTAAAACTGAACTCAATATTTGCATAACAAGTATGTGTGCAAAACTGAAAAACCTCATTCGTGGCCTCAGTACCCAGTCTCCACTTCAGCCATATCATTTAACAAACACAACACTATATAAAGGGGATTTGTGTGAACTGCTTTTTCATTTCACTTTGAAGCAGAAGGGTAAGTTGAATTTTCTTCTAATAAATCACAACAAATTTCAGCTAGAAGGCAAACCCATTCCTTTTGATTTCTGTAGTCATATTTAAGTTCTAAAATTAAATTTCCCTTTATTAGTAATTTTTTTACTTTGCTTATACTAGCAATTTTAGTAGATAAGGCGATGCCTGAAGGATGGTAGATAGTAATGACTGATGAAGGTCATTAAAACTGGATTAAAACTCAAGAGCTGTGGGTTTTTTCCATTTTGCTGTATAACTGATCAGGAGTCTGACTCTGTATCATAATCCAATTATGAGCTGGATGCAGTAGTCCATTCAAATGTAATTCCCTGAACGATCATCACCAGGCAAAGGGTACACCTTGTAATTGCATTTCCTTATCTCAGGGATGTAAATATTCCTAGACACCTAGGGTAGGTTTCTGTTAGTGTCTTTAATAATCTGCTGTCCCTGAGTCACTGGCCAGTGTTTCCAGAGGTGTCTGCTGGCCTTCAACAAGGGGTATGATTCAGATTCAACAAAGAAAACTCAACAGCACCTTTAACACTGCACATGTGCTCTCAGGTGGATCTGATTTCACATTCTTTAAAGCACAAATTCTTCACCATACTGCTGTTAGTTAAACAGATCCTATATGCTGGAAATTTATTACAAAATTGAATATTCATACGTTCAAGGGTATGTTGCATCAATTTGCCCTTGATGAGATAATCCCCTAGAAAAACAAGTTGCTGTTGATGCAGATTAAAAATAATCTCAAAAGTCTTCTATAACAGCGTCAATATGGGAGATATAATGCTTTTCTTTTAAAAGCTCACCCCATTTAATAAATGACACAAGACTGATATTTTGATTCTGCTTGGCATATATACTTTGAAATATAATAACATTTATAGCCTTGTTATAGCTGATGAACCTAGGGGTTGATAATTTTACAGCACTCAAGCCAATCAAGTTATTTATTTTAAATTTTAAGTGGAGCTAGATTTAGAATCTAGTAGGTGTAAATGCTGGGTGTTTTTTTAAAGGATGGAAGTTTTTAAGAGAGAGCAAGTACAGGATCCTCTTTGATTTGTGCAAATAGAAAAGTGGAGTAATGGATACTATTTGTTTTGTATGAGTCAACCATGAGCATCACCCCACTGGGAATGGATACCCATTCTGGCATCTTGAACCTTTCTTTCTACCTCCTGTTAGTTGAACTGAATGATGTCAATAACTGGATATTTCTAGGCCATAGTATCTTACAGTCCTTCCGGTTTCACAGCTGCACAACACACCCACTCACTCTGCTGTAAACCCATGATGCACAGCTTTACAATGCTTTTTAGTCACGATAGCTCAGCACTAAGATTACAACCCTACTTACTGTTTTATCTGTAGGGATAAAATAAGATGAAAACGCCTATTGCCAACCAGCAAAAATTCATTTTCTACAAGATTAACTGACATTTTCAAGCTTGTGGAACTAGGTTCAAAACAGGATAGGAATGTCAATTGAGATATAAAATTTTGCCCATGTGTAAATCAGTATCAGTTTATGCTAAATAAATGTGCTTAGATAGTGTTGTGCTTTAACAAGTTCCCAAACATTACAACTACCACTGTGACAGATCTGCCTTTCAGGTTATTATCCTAGGTATCATTGGGTGATTATAGTCCTTGCAGGCAACTAATGGCTTAAGTGTGATCAGTTACCTCTGAGGCTATCATTTCTCAAGGATTAATGGTCTCAACGGTCAGTGACAGTGAAAGGGATAATTTATCTGTACCACTCCATGTTTATCGGTCTAGAAAGAGTTTTGTGTATAAACTACACAAGGGTTACAAAACAAATCTGGCAAATCTCTTACACCTGAACGAAAACCTTTATTTAAACAAGGAAATAAAGTAAATTTCAAGAAAGGATAATGGGAGGAGGAACGTGCAGCTGTATAAACCAATGTCTACAATTTCTTACAGAATCATTGCCTGACAAATGTGTGGGTTTTTTACAGCTGGCCTGAGAAATCATGTTGTCTTACTCATCCTCCATCCTCATAGCACTGGCTGCTTTGTTAGTGACATGCCATGCATTGTGTAAATGCCCAGGAATTGCTGGGCCACCTGGTATCCCTGGAGGAGATGGTCTGAAAGGTAAGCAAACTCGCCTCTTTTGCAAGAGCCCAGCGTCACGAAGGCTGCATGACTAGAAACAGATAACACAGAAGGAGACGTGCTCGCAAGGAAGCAGATGTGTTAAGCACAGGAAGGAAAAGAGAATGGAGGAAACAGGCAGTTTAATTTTCTTCTAAAAACCAGGTCTGCTCTCTCTTTTGGGAGAAGAGGGGAATTGGACAGGTTATCAACAATTTAGCATATAAATATTATGTATATATATGTAGAAATGCTTTCTCCGGGTCTGCTGACAAGGCTAAAGCACTATCAGAATCATTCCCAGACTCCCTGTATTTGGTCGAATATGGGGCATTTTAATGGACTGTGAAGTGCAGTAAGAGTTGCAACGTTGCAGCTCGGGCCTGCAGCAGCCTTTTGTGCTTCTACATTGCTGTTTGTTTCAGCTGTGAATAGTGGATTATCATCATGGGAGTACATTGGTGACTTTATTCTACTTGTAGGACCTCTGTGACCTGGGGAAAGCGGTATGAAAACTTTACAGCAGGTTCCCATCCTTAGCAAGCAGTATTGGATGTATTTCACACTACCCAGAAATCTTCCACCACCACTGTTTATAGCTCCCATTAAAGTAAGATAAACGCAAAGCATACACCCAGCACTTTAAAAAAAAAATCATATGGTGCCATAGAAACTGTTTCCTCCTCAAAGTATTCCTTGTGCCTGTTCACCTCCAATTAGTAGAATTAAACTAATTCAAAACCAGTTTCACAGATATAACAAAAGGCTTCGACCTAGAAAGCTTCAGTTTCTTTTCTGCAGAGGGGAATTATCAGTAATTCAGAAGATTAGATGGTTTTATTAGTTTGCTTTATTATAGATTAATAACAATGTGAAAAAAATACTGGGAAAATATTTATTTTACACTTGCTGATGTTAAAAAACACATTTGCTAGTTCTGGAAAATAATTTGTTTTATCCAGGGATTTTTTCTTAGCAGCACAGCCTAGTTTTGCTTGATTGTATAACTTTTGTTTTTACCTGCACAGGTCTGCCTGGTTCTCTGGCTGCCAAACACCACAGTGTTTTAGCAAACTTGAAACACCGACTTTTCCGACTTGAAGCTGGTAATTCTTCCCCTTGTTACCTTTTCAGCTCACAATCAATTTTAAGTGGAGTAGGCAAAGTTAGTTACAGAATCATGACTTGCAGGAAAGAAACTGCATTTGGAAAGGGTAACATATCCCAAAATTCCACTTTTCTTATCAAAGCAGGTAAAATCAGGATTCTTGTTTCCCTGGAGAGAAGCAGATTCCTCTTAGCAATCATAATGCACATTTATTCAAATTGGGTTTATTTTAAGAAATATTCCAACTATCTGATGTTGCACTTTCCACATGGATTAATGGAAACTCAGTCTTGTACCACTTTTATCTATCAGCAACCAGACTGTTAAAGGTGGCAAATTGCTTTGTACTGAAAAGAGATTCACAATTATAATTTATTTCTCTGTTTCCCTTGCTCAAATGTGAAGCACACTCATTTTCTTTAGAAAGTACACGAAACATAACAGGGTTGATATTTAGCAGATGCTGGAGGGACATCCTTGTCTTGGAGACAAGGACAGGCGGTCACAAGCAGCAAAACATATTTAGTGAACAGCTGGTGAACGGGTAAAATTAAAAATATTTATTCCTCTTCATCCTTTGCTCAATTTTTCCCTCTGTTCCTCTCAGCAGTTTTAGTTTTCTCTTAATCTCCTGATTTCTCTTTCTTTGCTTTTACATCAGTATGCCATAGAAAATTTACAAAACTAACTCTTTTATGTTTCAGCGCTTGCTTTGAATGGGAAAATAAGAAAAGTAGGAGAGAAAATCCTTGCCAGCAATGGGAAGAAAGTTGACTTTGTATCTGCTCTAAAATCCTGTGAAGAGGCTGGAGGGACTCTTGCAGCTCCCAAGAACGAGGAGGAGAATAAAGCTATAATGGACATTGTGAAACAGTATAACCAATATGCTTACTTGGGCATTAGAAAGGGAGAAGCTTCAGGTCAATTTAGGTATATAAATGGCATGCCTCTGAATTACATCAACTGGCACCAGCATGAGCCTAATAGCAAAGGGAAAGAGAAATGCGTGGAGATGTACACCGACGGCACCTGGAATGACAAAAAATGCGATAGGAATCGTCTCACAATCTGCAAATTTTAAAGAATGGCCTTCCAGCCACCTCAGAGTATGGAGATAATGAAGTATCTGTGCTTCAGGTTGATTCAATTTCTGTAATTTCTCTAAAATATAAAATGAATCATATTGTGATATTTTTTAGCCTTAGGAAAATGCCAAATGTGCCAGGTGATTAACACGATTAAAATGGGCGTGAACTGATGTGTCTGATGTGGTTTTCCCTTTTGCGGGGTTGGGAATGCCTCAGAATTCATTTCTCATGGCAGACTGTCTCCATACCTTTGTGAAGATTGGAAGAAAATTCCAAGATTTGACTTGGGATATTGGAAATGCTGAAGTTTCAATTGTCTGTGGTGTCATAGTTGGAAGCATTTTGAAGTATTTTATAGTTTATGCCTCAAAAGAGATGCACAGAGGTTGACTTCACTGGAACAATTATGGTTTCAGGTTTTGGACATCACTTTCAGTCACAGAGCCTGTGTTGTGTCACATCGAACCACTCACTGATTCATCAGCATCCATATTTTTAATTTTTTTAATAAAAATATTAATACCACCAGTTACAATTAATTTTTCCCAATTTCAGAAGCCATTCTCTATAAAACACCAAGATAAATATTGTACTCTACTTATGCAGAGAGAGGGTATAAAATGCTAAAGATTGCATTTTGTTGCTAGAACAGCACATTCCCCCAGAATGTGTGGGAAAACCATGAGATTGGCAGTGTTGGAAATTCACCTGTCTTTTCCCAAAACACTGAGCAAAGCAGATAATATTTTGGGAAGGCGGTTAAGAGTGGAACTTCAATCAGTTCAAACACAAACACCTTTGCCAATGTTTTACCAAGCAACAACACAGACAGGCTTCAACTCAAGTCTGGTAGGACCAAGAAGCACTTTTGCACAAAATATTTTATTGCTACTCCATTTGGGCAGCTGAGCAGAGTACCACGAGCAGCAAATTCCCACAGCCTTACCTTGCAGTGAGGAAGTCCTGGGCTCATCCACTGTCATTTACACACTACCTGAGAGGGAAACAAAACAAAACAAAACGAAACAAAACAAAACAAAACAGCACTGGTTTTAAAATTCACACATTAAACACAATCTCCTCCCCCACATTTGGCCCAGGGAAGCTGGACTTGACTCTGGGCAGTGATGTTCCCAAGCCCTTCCTGAAGAAGAGAGATAGGATCGGTTCCCATTCATTTCAAGCCCCGCCAAATTTTTGGCAAGGGGTGATTCGCTTCCACGTTGCATGCAGCACTCCAACTGAAAAGAGTTAGAGCAGGATTCTGAAATGGAAAAAATACACCCAGGACCACACTGGATAGATTTCAAAGTGTGAGCCTGGTATGCAGGTAGAAGAATTATAAAAGAAAGGCCTCATAAAATCAGGCCTGGTCTATTAAACTAATGGTTAGCTTGTCATCTCTTCTAAGCGTAGTTAAGCAATTTGCAAGTTCTCCTGCAAAAACAATCTTGGTATGAAAGGTTTGTTAACACAAGAACCTATTCTTGGGTTGAAAAAGAAGTGCATCTGTGTAAACAATAATGTTTATTTTTAACAAATGTTCCATGAGAACCCATAAAGGAAAAATGTAAACAGCCTGAATCTTAGCACCTACACACAAATCACCTTCTGACCAAAAAATGAAGCAGTAAGAAAACTACCAGCCAATAGGTGTTGCACACAAGGTCTGTAAAAACTGTATAAAATAACTTATGTGAATAAAGAATTGGCTTTTCCTGCATGAAAATAATGGAGTCTTGGTTAACTTCTTACAATATGAACATGCTTTCCAAAGCAGCTTATTTTGAGACCTATGACTGTGATAACATTTTAGCCAAAAGTTTCAAATAGGGAGGGAATAGAGCCATGACAACAACTCTAACTCTATGATTACACTGAGAAAAAAGTAAGGATAAATTTATATCTTTTAATTTTCCTGGGTTTAGATCTGACCAGCTACACTAAATCTGCTAGAAGGGGTTGAAGGTTTAATTAAAACTACCTCTTAAATATTAGTATTTTAGTAAGCAAACCTCATTAGCAATTCTTGAGTCTAAATATGCAGTTTCTTTGTTAGAGCAAAGTGTTTACCTGTCACAAAAACTCACCAAAGTGTACCCCCAAAGCATCCCTACTGACACCATCTTTTAGTTCCTGAACTGAAAAAGCATACTCATTTACTTATATCTCCAACTAGTTTTGGGGTATCCTATTCGTTTAGTTAATGAAAAATTTATTTCTACCACAATGGGGTTTGTAAAATGACTGTAGAGATCTCTTGTTAAGACCCTTAATTTGTAAAATCTTACAAATGTTTTAACACAATATAACATATACATCTAAACAGATTTAGACTTCAAGACACCAGGGTGTTTTTCATCCAGTTAAGAAAAAAAAGATTTTTATTTTCCAGTCACAAGCTGTATTTATTGTATTGTATTTATTACATCAATAAGCAAAGTATCTAGGCTAGGTGTAAAAGCGCAATTCTCCTGCTTTAGCCACAATTATTGAAAAAAGGAGAAAAAAAAAACAGATCAAACACATACTTCTGAAAAATAAAAGCTCCTCAGATGCAGTCAGAGGACTGCTAGGCAGTACTTTCCCCTTTATGGTTCACACTTGATCTGTAATATTGCTTGATTATTCTTCACAGTTCCACAGAGAAAAAAATATCCAGAAACTGTTGGGTTTTTGTGTTGTTGTTGTTGTTGTTGTTGTTGTTGTTGTTGTTGTTGTTGTTGTTGTTGTTTTTTATTTTGATATGGGGTTTTTTGGTGTGTTGGTGTGTAACTCTATCAGTTCATACCCTCAAATGCTATTTGAAACAACAGCATTTCAGTCTATTTTTTGTGAAAGATCTGAATTCTTCATTTATGTATTATTTTTTTTTTTAATTGGATGGAGAGGTATGGCACACGAAGAAACAAAATAAATTGTTTCTGTGTTCTGCTATGGTAATATAAATAAATTTGCTAAAATCTTTCCTTAAAAATGCAATGAGCAACAACAATTCCTGGTGTATAATGACCTGACCAGGAAAAATCCAGGTTAATCTTTTTTTTCTTCATTTATAATAATTCGCTACAGAAGTGCAACATAAAAATAAGATCTTTAAATCAGAAAATTAGTTACTCCCCAAATGCTATATAAGCTGTTTTCTAAGAATTAAGATCCCAGTACAAGTAAAAAGATGGCAAAAATTCCAACCCTTTGGAGGCAAGTGAATCCTGTCTCACATAAGAGAAATTAAATATAGTTATTACAGTATGTTTAACAGTAAGGCTTTGGCCATAAAAATTATGGATATTTATTTCAGAGAGAATTGTCTCTGGTCTAGAGTGATATCCTCTTCTATAACGGTGTAATTTAATTAGTTGTTTCAGCTTAGAAGTACCTATTATCAATTTTGAGCACTCAAAAACCTCACACCAGCCGCCCCAATCCCTACCACACGTGAAGAAATTGACCATCAGTTCCAGCAAGCACAAATTTTTCTGTGGCTCCCTGATTTTTGTAGAAACTCAATTGAAAAACCCCATGGCCCATGGTTCTTGAGAAAACTGAATCCAAATTCAACCTTTCGTGAACCTAACTGGCAGGATGTGACACAGGCTGGCAGGGCTACCTTATCTTGTATAAATTGTGAGCTGTACCTCAGAGTATCAGGTTGCAAGTGATATCTCATTACTGGAAGTTGAAGCATGCTGTTATAATATCCTGTTAGCCAACAGTTACACAAACATAGCTCGTTTCAAAACACAATAGATACAGGATTCTTGGAAATTAGAGTAGCACCTGAAAAAATGGTAAGAGGACTTGGATTTATTTTTTAAGTCCCTGTTAGGAAACCAGGGTTTGGCAGAATTTGCCTCAAGGGTTATAACCCAGGTGTGATGCCAAGTGAAACCCGGAATGAAGCTTTCACCCATCTCTGCCCCTGCAGCTCAGGAGCTGAGCAACACTGCAGAGCAAGGGTCCCTTAACCCTTGAGGAGACTGTGAATGGGAACTATTTAGCTGTTAAAGAGATGAGATATTGCCTTGCTTTCTATTTGCTATACAACTTCTCAGCTGTGTTTTATTCTCAGCTGAACTGCACCGTGACATAACAGAGGCATCCAGAAACCTCTTTTTGGGGCAAGATGGCAGTAGCATGCATGTGCACTGGTCACAGGTAAAATGAAGATTTTCTGCTCTAAAATGCTGCTCATAATTTAATGTCAAAAAATACCTGTTGAAGCCTGCTGTCCCAAGTGTCTACATTTTGCTGAATTGCTTTTAGTGCTCAGCAAAAATAGCCTTAGCCCTCCTCTGAGAGATGGGACCTCACGTCTCCCCATGTTCTGTGCTCTTCCTGCTGTTCCCAGGCATAAGAGAGTTGCTGGGGAGAGTCTGATATTATTTGGAAGAGAAAAGGAAATGCAGAAAACACAGGACAAGGTGGAAACAAGGTAGGGTGGAAACAAAAGCAGAACAGAACAAAATCAACTTAAACAGAAAATAGTGGTGGGGTTGGGAGCATTTCAATACAAACAGAGAGTAAGAAAATAATTTTTAAGGTTATCTGTGAATAGCACTATGGAAGAAAAGGAGTAAAAAAAAAAAGAAAAGAAAAAAAAAAGGCAAAACTTTCAGTATACCAAGGAAAGGCTAACAAACAGCCTTATGGAAGGAGCACACAGCCATTCAACTACTCAACTCCTTGTATATTTCTCAGAACAGCTAAGAAAGCAACATTGTCTTTAGCAGGTTTTGCTTTGGCCTACGTACACTGCACAACATAATCTACTCAGAATATCCATCACTTGCTTCTCTGCCACTGAAACTATAAAATCTCTTACTGATTGATGTGGAAACTGAAGAAAAGTTACCTCAATACTGAAAAACAATTTGTTCTTTATCAGATCTGTGTCCTTGAATCTTGCCAGACCTCTGTGATATGCAGTACAAGGAAAGATCAGAAAATAGTTTACAAGCTACGGTAGTTATATAAAATATTGCATCAGGCATCAGGCAATCATAAACAAACATATTAGAAATTAAGGTGTATTTAAATATCTATTTAACTTGCACCATCTTATTAATAGGCAGATGAAAAGCAAGACAAGAAAAGTTTATAGTTTATCAAATCTACATCAGTTTTTCCTCAGGAGTCTATCACAAGAAACCTTTTGTCCCCCTCCTGGCTTCCCAGGCTCTGAGTCAAACTCACAACTGCAGGCCAAACCTCCTCCTCTTCTCGCCCTTGCCTAACTTGTGGTTTCCTCCAGGTGCAGTTAAGTGTTCAAGTTGTTCTCACCATGGATGCAAAGGGCCAGGGTCAGCCAGTGACCTTTTCTAGGGCTCATCTAGAACCCAGGAACTGGCTCGTCTCATGTTGTCTGTTTGACTTTGGTGGGGTTTTTTTTTCCCAAAAATAACTATTTAAAAAAACTCTGCCAGAAGAATGTTGAAAGCATTACATCAAACACTCAAAAGCTAAGAAACTTGAAATTTGACAAGAAACTGGAAACAAAGGTTACTCATGCAAATTTAAAACAGTCCTCTTCTGTCAAGGTGCATACAACTGGGTACTGCCTATTTATTTTTCACAGGACTGGCACACTCAGGGGCACTCAACAAACAGTGCAGCAGGATTTAATCCAGCATCTGTGGGCACACCACCAAGGACAGAGGTGTGGAGGCACACATCACGGGTTGAGGTGAGTATGGAAGTGCAGGGCACAGGTGTACAGTGCTTGTGGAGGTGATCTAGCCTTGCTTAGACCCAGTAGCATATTAGGCTAATAGGGATGCTGCTGACATTCCCCATCCAGTCTCAGACGAGCCCTTCATTCCTCAGCTGTCTTGGCTGGTGGCCTTGCTGCAGCTTCAGGATGCTGGCCTGACACCCCAAGCACCACGCGGCCACATCTGACTTGGCTGAACTGGACCTCACCAGTTGGACTCAAACAGCTTTTCTCCAGGTCTTCACTGTCCAGAGCTAACTCTCAAATGAGAACAGCTGTAAAATGCCTGGCAAGGCCATCTCCATTTCACTGATATTCATCTTGGGCCTCTGTACTTACAGGACTGGCATAAAGCAGCTTTTTCTTTCACTGAGAGGTCATTGCTCCTCTGGAGTAAGCTGCTAGTTTTGACATATAAAGTTCCCCTGGAGTATTCTGTAAGTTATTTCAGCATGTGTCTTTCTAGCTGTCTCTTCTATGTGTGCTGCAGATGCACCACTGTCATTTGACTTTGCTGCTACAGTTGTGAGATTCTGTTTAGTTATTTCTGTCATTATCACCGGTAAGTCCTCAGTCTGTAACAAAAATGATGGTGGTGTTCCTGGTGCATATTTCAGGTGAACTTGTTATGGCTTATCTTCTGTGGTATTTGCACAGCCACTCTGTGGAAACATTAGCTATTTCAAATATGAATTGGGAAATTTGTTCTGTTCCAGGGTGGGCATTTTAAAACATGTGAAAGTGTCTCTACAAGTTTAAAAAGTCCCTTCAAATAGTCTTCACATGTTTTAAGTATGTTTACCTCTTGAAGAAAACAATCCCCCTATCATTCAAGTTAAAGTTCACTAGATTTCCATTTATATGCAAATTCATATCATATGACGTATTATTTGTGCTTTCTGTGGGTAAGATGATGAATCTCAAGTTACATGCCCTATAAATTGGACCATTTAATGAGTCTTTCTTAATTTACGCTGGAGCTGCTAGGTAAGTTGAACATCTTCAGATAGGTTGCTGCTTAAACTATGTTGAATCTATTAAACTGTATCACAAAACTTTCCAGTTTTGGTGTGTGTATCAACGTTTTTATTAACAACTTCACCTCTTTTTATAGACTGTGTCACCTGAGGTGAAGAGATGTTAAAAAATGGATGCTGCAGTAGAAGTATTAGCAGTTGTGTTGCTGTTAAACTAGTTGATAAAGACAGTATGTCCCACTTTGTCTTAAACATTCTCTTGCTAAAGCAGCCGTGTGTCTGTTGCTGTCCTGTAAAATGAAACTGTAACTTTTTGCATGGGGAAAAAATGACTTATAATGGTATCTCATGTACAGAAAAGAGCTTTGAAGGGATGCTTTGGGTTTTTGCTCTGTAGACTTAGCAGACTATCTTTTGGAAAATATTTTAATTGTCTGAAATAAGATATCTTTGCAACTACATGAATGACATTCATGTCACTACAGGCAAAGAATAATATATATAAGACTTCACACCCAGAAAAGTTCTAAAACCTTCTCTCTTTTTTTAAATGCAGGACTCTGCACTGGAGAGTAAACCAGTTTGGTTTACCTTCAGCTTTATATGATGCTGTCTCCACAGCTGCACAAAATCTTAGCAGTAGCTTTTTTCCTACTCTCATTCTGTGCTCAAGGTAAACTTGCAGGATTTCTTCCAAAGTTCCCTTTTTTTGGAGCTAAGAGCAATGAACGACAAATACCAGGTACATGAAGTTATCTTCATTTTTATCTGTTGGGTTCCATGCTACCTACCATAATCTGATGTGTGATCTACTTGAAATAAAGTAATCAGGACTTTACTAATTCCTTATATGAAGTAAGGTGCTTAAACCTCAGTTTAATGATGCAGCAGTTCACTGATATTTTCTCTGTGAATACAGATAAAAGTTTAGACTTTTCCATAGCACAAGAAACTTGTTGCTGAGTCCTGGATTGGAGCTGTAAGCAAGTGCTTGAAAAGCCTGAAGGATTCTGTGGAGGATTCAGTCCCTAGACACAGTTAAAAATTGACTAAACCTGACACTAGTGTCAGTGTTTAGCCTGGACTGGATCAAACACTTAGAGAGAAAACTATCTCAGTTTGCCACTTCCAGTTTTCCGTAAACACCCCTGCTCTGCAGGTCACCTCCAGGAACTTATCCCCTATCCTTTCAAGGATTAACGTGTATTGCCTGTTTAAAACACAGCAGTAAATGAAAACTTGTCAAACAAACATTTTTAAAGTTCATCTTAGTTCCATATGATGAGCTTTGCTTTATTTGAAAGCCAAGACTTAAACTGTAATGCAAAGTATGTAATAGCTAGTTTTATTCACAGATCTCACACCAGTGGCTGGTAATGAAAATGGGGACACTGTCCGTCAATTGGAATATCGGATTTCCAGACTGGAAGGAGGTATTTTATCTGCCTTTACTTTCTGCTGCTACTGGGTTAGTGGGGGTAGACCAGGTGGGCTAAAGCTTCTTCTTAGGAAAACGGCAGAATTTTCTGCAGTTTCATTGCATTTCTTTTATATCTTCTTCACTGGCATATCATTGAATGAAAACTTTCAAATGGGGGAGGTGGGAATTAGAATTTCTTAACTAGCTGGAGAGACCTGGGTAACAGCTCTGAAGTATGAGTGCGAGCAAGGCAGGAATGTGCCAGATTAAAATCCCTGCCTATGCAGAGCTGCTCCGTGCACACCATGTGCTCCCAACAGACAAACAGAACACTAAAATCATTCTAAGACAATCAAGATGAGACCAAATCCAAGATCCCACTCACTCAGGAACATCGGTATACTGCAAAATACCTCAGAGTCTTCCAGAGAGTCCCAAAGAAAATCATATACTTTTTTAAAATACCAAATTCCTCATTCCCTTTCCTCCTTCTCCAGCTTCTTACATGATTCTCCTGTTTCATCATCTCTGTATATATGTATTTCTTCCTTTTTCTCTCATCCTCATTTTCAAATTTCTTTGAAATCTTTGATTTCAAGTTCTCTTTTCCTTCACCTTTTCCTGGATTTAATCTAAAGTTATGGAGCAAAATAGCAGGAGTTAGAATTGGCAGCAAAGTGAACACAAAACAATGCACAAGTGTTTAACAGCTTTTCCCTCCTCTTGCAGTCCTTCGCTTGAACAAGATAATAACAGAGTCTGGAGGAAAAATATTTGCTACCAATGGGAAAAGAGCTGATTTTGATGCTACAGTGGAAAAATGTAAAGAGGCTGGAGGCTCTATTGCCACTCCAAGGAACCCTGGCGAGAATGATGCCATTCTGTACTTCGTGAAATATTTTAACACCTACGCCTACCTGGGGATAAAACAATCTCTTATTCCAGGCAAATTCCAGCCCCTGAATGGTGGTCAGCTGAGCTATACTAACTGGTATTCAAATGAACCTTCTGGCCGAGGGGAGGAGGAATGTGTGGAGATGTACACTGATGGCACTTGGAACGACAAAAAGTGTAACAAGAATCACCTTATTGTCTGCCAGTTCTAGTGCTTCCCTTGCTGCTCTCTGGAATACGCTTCCCTATCACTTGCGTCTTCATTTGTAGCTAGTGAATTTAGATAACGTAGCATGAAAAAATAAAATTCACTCTTTCCAGTCTGATCTATCTGTTAAACAAATGCCAGCCATAAAGAGGAAACTGTATAATTAAACCAGTGATCATTTTGTCTGTTTTGTTAATTGCTGCCCACTGAGTGTCTTAATGCCTATGGCTTCCTACTGCTGTTAGCCTGCTGATTTATTACAAAACCAAAAATTAAGAGTTCTTGGCCACATATCTAAAGTGACCTGCAGCCACAAGATTCTTCCAGTACTCCTTTACCCATGAACTTCTATGTTGTGTGTATTTTGATCCCTCTCTGTACATTTCCCGCACCAAAACTCCCCATGCAGACACTGCTGTTGCTTTGGACATCCTCACCCCCAACAGGTGCCCTGGAAGAAGACACGAGCAGTGCTGCTGGGGTGGCACAGAGCCATCCCCCTTACA
This sequence comes from Hirundo rustica, assembly GCF_015227805.2. Classification (NCBI taxonomy): domain Eukaryota; kingdom Metazoa; phylum Chordata; class Aves; order Passeriformes; family Hirundinidae; genus Hirundo; species Hirundo rustica. The sequence continues at coordinate 11,050,135 of NC_053457.1, read as the reverse complement.
TTTCCCATTGGAAAACTTCAGAGTAAGCAGGATTTTAGCCTTCATGCACTTCAGAAGTGGTGACTAGAAGCCACTGTTCAGCAATTCCTAATCCTTTTCCTGACTCAAAGATGTAGGAACACAAGAAGACCAAGGTCCCCTGTCACATGGGATGTGTGTGGAAGAAAATACACAGAATTACTGGGCTTATGTGGTTTAGGGAAAATCAGCAGAGCCACAACAAGGACAATTTTTTTTAGGCTATATTGTCATGAGATTCAGATACAACAAATTTTGGGCACCACAAAGGTGTCTGTCAAACCCACCTTGGGATTCCCACAGGGCCGAGTTGGGTGGGTGCCAAGTGAGTCAGCGCTCATTGCAGAAGCTGCTCAGCCTCCACTATCCAGCTTAAGCTAAAGGATTAAGAGAAATCTTTCCCAGCTCTCTTGCTTGAGTCTGTTCACCTACTGCAGGTGAGAATTCCCCAGGTTTAGATTCACATATGTGCAGCACAGCTGCACACTCAGAGGTGTCCGATTTGGGTTTTTCCTTTCTCCAGGGCAGTTGACTTCAGCACAGCTTAGGCAATGAAGGCTCTGCATCAGCCCCATGACATGGTGCAAAGGCTGGCTGAGCATCTGGGGATGCCTCCATAAAGCCAAATGCCTGACTGTCAGTCACACTCATTGTCTTGGTTTTGAAAGACAGCCGTCTGCCAAGGAAAGCTAGGGCCTCCCTTGGAACACAGAATGTAAACCCCCTTCCCTTCAAATTATTATAATTTTGCAATTAGGAACTTTCAGGCAAAGACGTGGGAACAGGAGTAACTAGTTCTTTACTAGGAATATTTAAAAAAAAGAGAAAATGTAGTAGTACAAAGAGAAAATGTAGTAATACAAAAAACAAGCAAGGAAGCAAGCAAAAATCCTGGAAAAACCCTGACAGAGTCAGGGATACGACCTGGCACCCTGTTGGTCAGGGTGTTGGAAGCAGTCCAAATAAATCCTCCTGGAGTAACAGATGTGGTTCTGTGGAGTAGAGATGGTCCTGTAGAAAGTCCAGTGGTGATGAGATGGGTCCGGTCTTCCTTCGGGAATCCAGTGGAAAAAACAGAAACCTTTTGTCCTCCAGTCCCAGTTTTTATCTAGCTGGGAATAGCTGGCTCCTCCCCCACATGTGAGATGTGTGGAGCATCTCACAATGGGATGATGGAATGTGTCATGTCATTGGTGGGCCCTGATGGCCCATTATCAGAAGATGTCCTCCTGGAGGGGTAGTGAAAGAGATAAGAAACACTGCCCCACCTGGTTTGAATGGCTGGGCCATTATCAGAAGGCATCTTCCCCCTACCCCCTGGAGTTAGAAGGATAAAACATCTCCCAAAAAACCAGCTTTCAACAGATGAAATAGAATACACAATTTTAGGTTACATAACCCAAGACACTCATTCACCCCATGTTAGTCCCAGCTGGGTCACAGAAACCTGAGCGAGGACACGTCCAGCTCTAGAGCCAGATCATCTGTCCCCTCAGCCTCTGTGTGACAGGGAGACAGAGCAGCCCAAGTATGGGAGGTAACGGGGAAGGGAAGGTGTGCTCACAGCTCCTGTGAACCTGGGGGCCAGCAAAGAGATTGCTTGGAACCCTGTAGCTGTGAAAATCACTTGTCATTTCAGAGTAGCAACTTGCCACACACTACAGTCCTGCACTGGCTTAAATTCAATTACAGGATTATTTTGGACACATGGTCTCTTCACCTGCTCTGTTACAAGGAATGGGTCTTCCTGACCTTCTTTCAGCCCTCTGCCTGATGTCAGGGCCTGTGAATCCTTCTCGCTGTTATTCTTTGCAAACCAGGCTGCTTGTCCTTTAGGCGTTAGGAAAATTAATGCAAGGAGGTTAGTGTCAAACCAAGACACGGACACCTTTCTGCTTGAACAGCCTGGTGCCTGCAGGTGGTCCATCTCCACTGGTAGACTCAATTAATCACTCCAGCAGTATTCAAATCCTCCATCACAATGCATACTAAACAGGACCCTGTTTCCAAGAGCTATAAAATTACCTCAACATATGCAAATATAAAACTTTTGTCAGCAAAGTCCTGTTTATCCATGCATCTGTTTGGCATGTAAGGAGATCTACAAACTGATAATGAATGCCTTATTTCTGAACAGCCCAGCCAAAATATAAACCACTGAATCCCATTTCATGTAAGGTCTAGATAGACTGCCCTGTTAACCCATTGAAATAGGTACTAGAGGAGCAGTGAGGACTCAGGAGTCCATATGGCACTGTTTCACTTGCAAACTCTATTCTTACAAACATTTTACAGCTCACCAGTATCTGCCTGCACCCATCAGTTCACCTGCCCAGTTTTCAGCCTTGCGTGACTCCTGTTGTGAAATTAACTCTGCCACGAGCACAAGGAAACAGGATCACAAGCATCATCTCATACAGTACTTTTCCACTCATATTCCAATAAAGTTAAGGAAATTTACAGTGATTAACATCAGCCTGAGAATGAAGTTGGACACACAGCCCACCAGCACCGAACACTTAAAGCCATGGTAGGTTTTTTATTTTATCTTGCCAATCCCCAGGGGTTCACAGCATTATCTATCAAAATTAAAGCTATTTGCAGGTTGTGTGAAAGAAAGCAACTGCCTTCAGTGTTAGTCTAATGAACATGTGCCACAGCAGAAATGGTCCACCACTGCCCCATCTTTGGCCTTTTCCCCTGTGGGCTCCCAGGGAAGAGAGTAAAGGACTTTGTTTGTTACTCCACAGCTGCCAGTGCCCTGTTGAGACCGTAGCTGATCATGGTACTAAGATGAGGACACAAAACCTCAAAGCGAATTTTTGTCACCCTGCCTGAAGCTGCCATCTTCAACAACCCTTCTGACAGCAGGCAGGTCTGGAAACAGCTGCCGTGGCCTGAAAGGCAGATTGGTTCAGCGTTTGGGCACTGAATTTATTTCTTAAATCTGAATGTGAGGGTGGTACAGCACCCTCTGATTTGTAGATAGACAGGATTTCCCAAGGCTAGCAAGCATTTACTTCAAAAGCTGTTTTCTGAAACATTTGTGAACTCTTTTTAAAAGCTTGATCCATCTTCTCCTAATTTTAAATACTAGTTGTGCTTTTTAAAAACTGCCATAATTTGACGTGTATTTACTAGCGCTTGTGGATATTCTGGACCACACAGCATGCTGACAAGGCAAACTCTGTGATATTCAATTTTCAGTCAATGGCAGGTACTTTTCCTGCTCTCAGCTGCAGGACTGATAGTACCACCATGAGGATTAAGTAAAGTTAAAATTGTATTAATCTGAAGCGTTAGTAAAAGAATAGCATGAACAGGTAACTTGGAAAGCAACTCAGTGAGGAATTTAATTTTAGCAATATGAAATACTGTGTCAAATATTGAGAGAAGTGGAAGTCACTAGTCAAGTTCTGCAGGGAAAAGTGTTGCTGCCTTGTATAGTGGGAAACAATTATTCCACCCACCCACCCCCCCTGCCAAGAATTGTTCAGAAAATTGTTTTGAATTCTATAAAAATATCCATCACGTGAAAAAGTATTCTTAACATGTTATTTTCTGCGAAAATGCCCTAGTTAATATTTTTTTCTCCTTTGTAAGAAGCTGAAAAACCTATTGACCATTGTGTGGCTTTGAGGTGTAAAGGGTGAATCTGCAATCTGAAGCTCTGCACAGCCCTTTGGATGTACCCATTCCAGCACAGACAGTCCCAGAGGCTTCACTGTTCAATTCTTAGGGCAGGCTGCACTTTGGCCTTCACATCCCTTGTCAGGAGGGGGATGAAGCAGCGTGTCCCAGCAGGAGGACCACTTCCCAGGGGCTGCGTAGTGCCACCTCCACAGCATCACAGAGAGGAGCCAGAGCTGGCCTAGCAAAGCCTCTGAAGAGGTTTTTACGTGTGCTTTATAGAACAGTTACTGCAGCAACCTGAGAGTAGCTGTGATTTTTCAGATATTTAAACAAAGCTAAGCTGTTAAGTACCAAGTGGGTTGTTGAATATGCACAGGTGGAAGAGAGCTGGGTGTACGCACGCCTCGGATCTGCAGTAAACTTACGGGCATCAGCCTTCGTGTCTCTGAAGGCTGCACACGCTGTTCATAATCAGGCAGAAGGAGTTACTTAGTCCGATTACTCGCTTGTGAGTAAACAGGACGGTTTACAAGGAAAGCCCAGGCGGTCTCCTGGTGAAGAGCGGGCCCTGGTTCCCCCGTGTCAGTGTCCTGAGGCAGGCTGCGCGGCCGTGAGGGGCCGGCGGTGGCTGGGCCGCTCCCGGGCAGGCCGCGGCGCGGGCGGAGCGCTCCCTCGCCTCCCGGAGGGCTGGGGCCAATTTAACAGCGCCGAGGGGAGACCGCACTGCCCAGACAGCGCCGGAGCACCGTGCCGAACTCACCTGAGGCTGCACAGCCGAGGGGAGCCCGCCCTGCCCTGCCCATCCTGCCCTGCCCGCTGTCACGGCTCCGGCACCGCGGCTGCCGGGCATGGGCACCCTGCCCAAGCCAGCGCAGCCCTGCCCGGCACCTGCAGCACGCCGAGGACAGGTAAGGGTGGGCACAGCACATCCCAGCGCTACCTGCAGGTGGTCAGGGCGAGAAAGATGAAAATACTCAACAACAAAAAAATTCAACTGCTTTGATGCCTTTCTGTAAAAATAAGGGGGGTGACTAAATTGTTTCTAATTTGGGTAATGGGTTGTCAGCAGGGAAGATTGGAAAAAACGGAGTTCCTGTTCACATAATTAGTTTTGAGTGCAAAAGAGTTTGCTAAGTTGTTAGAATTACGTCTATAAGCGGACTGCATGGGGCAATCCTTTTTTCTCCTTTTGAAGACCTGCAGCTTGTATAAGCTTATTCAAAAGTGTTTAAAATCTAAATATTTCAGAACAGGTGACGTCTGTGACTCAGACGTAGTATCTCCTCACTACTACACATTCAAGAATCAGAAACCTAACAAACATGCCACAATGTGTTATCTATGAGAGCACAAACCCATCTTTTTAGACAAAACACAAAAAACTTGAATTTATATGTCCAGAAAAATGTGATTTAAATAACAACTGAGTAACTCTTCTTGCATTTTTAATTGTCATTGTAGTCACCTGATTACAATTACTTTTGGAAGTGAGGTGAAACTGAGGGCTTGATTGGCTTAATCACACAGTCTGCTATGCTAGTTTTGTCTGTTAAATGGACAGATTTCACATTATGGTATTTTAAGCTAGATTTGTATCCTACAGTAACTTTACTCACTGAAAGATAAATACATACAGATTTGACTTAAAAATAATCAGACCAAACTGCTTCATGCCTTATAAAGGTTGAAATCCTCTAAAAAATGAATACTGAAGTATTTTAATTAATACTTTATTTACTAGTTACGTGTAGAGGGAGATATTTATAACAATCAAATTCAGTGAAATTTCTGTTAATGTTTTAATGACTCTGAGTGTTTTCATGAACTTTTGGTTTGAAAGGTTTGGCCCTCTAGAGACCAAAGCAGCATTATTAGACCTTTCCAAGGTTCTATATAGTTGAAATGCAGCCTTTTCTCTGAGGTACCAAACTCATTAATTTGATTTCTGGTTCTTACTGGAGTTTTAAGAGATGATTCTAATTTGCAGTGTAGTTATCTCTCCATCATCACCCTCTTTTCACATCCATCACTGTGCCAGACATCCAGGTCTAAGAATTTTTCCTGTTGCTACCATTTGCTGTCTCTGTTTGTAACACACAGTCAGGGAAGTGGCAGAGGAATGAATTCACCTTCCTGCAGTTGCACAGGGTTACAAGGCACGCTAAGGACGCTGCAGCAGCACTGACCTCTTCAGAAAACCAGTCATGGGTAATTATCTTGGAGTGTTAACAGGAAGCTGGCAGTTAAGTTAGAGAACAAGTACTCAGTAGCACTTGTTTTCCCCACTTGAAGGGCAAATATTTATATCATTGACTGAGTGGAAAATGAAGCAGAACAAGTTCATTGTTGCTGTTGTTGGTTAGCCCTTTCCAGTTTGTTCTTCCTTTAAAATAAGTGCGTGCCTGGGAGAAGAGTGGTCACAGCTCCAGTCGTGCTAAAGCAACTGGGAGCCCATCTTCTTATCTGACTGAGCAGCTCTCAGGTGTAGGTAATAAAACCCCTCCCCACCTAAACAGCTATAAGCCCTGTTTGCAGAAGATATGGGAAATAAAATATGGTTCACATGTGGTTTTGTCTGATATATTATAGCAGAGAAAAAGGCAGGAAAAATGGACCACAAAGCTAGTCAGAAACTGAGACGTTTAAAGGAGTTAGCTGACAAAGACATCCCAATCAGCAGACAGGAGGCTAATATAGCTTTCAGGTGTGTGGGTTCTGGCACAGGACTTGCAGTCCTTATGACTTTCAGGTGTGTGGAAGTCACAAGTGCTTTCCTGTGGAAGGCACTGTATTCCTTAAGACAGCCCTATTAACACTCAACAGCCTGTGACATTCCCTGTGTAGCAGCTATAGGCAGCAGTGAGGCAGCACAAGGAAGCTCCCTGAGCAAAAAAAATCCCTCTCCAGCTTAAAAACAGCCTCACACCTATCTTCACCCACCAGTCAGTGGGAAGAGAGGAACAATACCAAAGGCTGCCACAGGAAAGGTCAGGATATCACCCAGCCCGATGGGCTCTGCAGCACAGCCCACAGCAGAACCACAGGTCAGAGCCCACAAACACACACAAAATGAAGCAGCTTTTGCAGTTTGGCTGAAAACAGACACAGAGCACAGCCCACTTCAGGGAATAAACCTGGTGGGCAGCATTCCAGCTCCAGTCACTCTCCTGCCACAGGTATGTGGCTTCACTGGTAAGAAGAGAGCAGCTGAGAGAGTGCTCCAGGCCCTGAGCTAGGGGAGCTCCAGCTGCAGCCTCTGTACTTTTCCTGTGCTTGTAAGATTTGAGATTAATCTAACTAGAACATGACACAGCAGCCAAGGAGAACTCCATTGGGAGTCTGCTAATTGATAGCCTGGCCTGAATCCTCCAAGATTTGTTACCAGACATACAGCAACTCTCCTCACAAACCACAGCAAAAAAATAAGTTGAGCTAATGGCAATTTTAACACATTGCTGGAAATTATTCAAATTTTCTACTCTTCTCCATCAACCCTATTTCCATCTTCATCTTTAAGGGTGAGGATTTAGTAACAAAACCCCAGTAAAGCACGTGTTCAGACAAACCTGAGACCTCCTCCGGTGAGTTGTAGCCCCAGTTCCCACAGTGTAGGCAGCACTGCACCCCTCAGGAAACCTCCTCACTACCAGTACTGGTAGAGGTTTTGGAGAAAAAAACCTCTTCAGCCCCTGGCACCTCCTTTTATTCACCCACTTTACAGCTTTCAGGTGTGTGGGTCCTGTGGCAGGAAGTGCATTGACCACTGCATTCCCTAGGACATAGCTATTAACAGTTAACAAAATCAACACGATTTAACTCATTCCTAAGCACCCTGCTCTTTCTAGAGCATTCTACATGGAAAAAGATAAAATATACACTCTGATGGTAGTTCAATTTCCAATTCTCCTTTCCATCATAATCTTTTGTATTCAGCCTTAGCTTTGATTCATGTCAGTGTAGTAATCATTTTGTGTAATGATGCCTTAAAAATCAAAACTTTAAAGAGAAAGGCTTATCCAAGGGTTAGGAATGATGCTCCAGGGTGGACAGAATGTCTTACACTGGCATCAGCAACTGCACCTGAGCCAAGGGGCAAAGGCAGGCTGATGCTTTGTGGAGGCTCCTGAGGGCACAGTGAGATAGAACTGGGGCTTTTCTGGGGTCTGCAGCCCAGGAAATGGGTTTATTCTTCAGGCTGAGAAAGGAATAGGCCAAAGAGGCTGACCCCCCTATGAAACAAACAACTATTTGGACACGATTTCTATTTGCAAGTAAATAATGCAGCCTATTTTTTGCTTTACAGCTTCAGACTCTTGACATGGAGGAAATCGTGGTGGAAACGGTCCTGGCCCCATGGGAAATCCTGCTGGTGATTTTTGCTGCAGTGCTGGTAATGAGTTTCCTGATGCTGCTGCCGCCGGCTGCGGTGGTGATCTGGAGGATGAAGCGCATGCCGCAGATCTCGCTGCACGGCTCGGTGTGAGCCAGCCCTGCCGCACCCCGGGAGGATGGCTCACAGGGATAACATCGCCCAGGATCACTCTCACGACCTGTGATCCACCCAAAGGCAGTGGGGCTACCACTCTGTTGCTACTAAGTTCCTATGAAAAGAGAATGTGTGTGATTTTATCATCATGAATGGCAGTCCTCGGCACTTTCCCTTCCATTTTTTGGCTGGGCTGTAATTACTGTTGTTGGCTCAGTTCCTAGACTGAGTTCTTCTCTTGTGTTATAATGGACTGAAAGAGAAGCAAGGATAATGCAGCATTGTATTCCCTTAATTAATACCAGGAAAGCTTCCCTCTCTACAGTTATGCTGTAAATATTACCGAAGCCTTTAGCTGACTGACAGTTATGCAGGACTTATCAAAAGCATGCAGGATACTCTGGGGAGACAGTAGTTCAATCTGGTTATATTGCAAAACCTAAAAATAAAAAATAAAATTTCAGAGAGCGATACAATAAATAAGCCTCCCCTGCTTCTGTTGTTGTTGTTCTGAAAACTTAATTGTTTAAAATGTTCTTAAATTCTTTCCTTTTTTAATGGATTTTCCTCCCTCCTCAACCCCCTAGTGCCACAACAAAGCCTACTCCATCCTGGGGCTAGAGCAGGAGCACGAGGAATGGTCCAATGCTCAGACAGGCCAGGCCAGACACCAACAAGAAGTTAAAGCAACCATTTACATGAATTAAATGATTCAAATGTACTCTGGGAAAGAACACAATTAAATTTACTTTAGTTTTTAACTGTGTCATAGGGCTTATTGAGTCAACTCCCTGCCTCATGTATAAATAAGAACTCAGGTGGTGGGAATAGAACAAAACCTTTTCTCTGCAAGTTTTTGAAAAACAACCCAATCTCCAGCTTAATATCAGGTTCATGACAGATGACAATTAAAGCTTTCCAGCCTAATTCTTCCACACTGTGTGACACTCACTGTGAGGATTTCTGACCCACAAATGAAACAGTTTCTGTTAGTTTACAGGCTTGATTTCCTCATGAAATAAAATATGAGTAACTTTTTTTGTTGTTGGCTGATTTAGAAGGTCACTAGAATAGATTAACAAAATTGAGAGGAAAAAAATGTGATTTAGCACCAGTAGAAAAATTATACTGCAAAGTACTCCAGATATTTTATCTGACCATCAATTGATAATGATTTGGCGGGAAAGACTTAAAAAATATTACAATTCCATTTGAAAGAGATCATCTGTTTGCCATAAATAAGTAATTAAAAAAAAAACAAAACCAAAAACCCCACAGTGAGTCAAAACTCATTGTTTTTCTTTAAGACTACAGCACTTTTGTCTCCAACACAATGGCTTTTCTGTTGTAATTGTCTGCTCCACTCATTGTCATATGACTGTCTGCTTCTGGGCCCTAAAGCAACTGGGGTCATTTATGGGGTTTTTTGCTTGTAATTACTTGATTCTTAGCCTGAAATGTAAGTATGTAAATACATATATTAGAGTCATTTATCTGATTAATGAGGTAAAGGTCAATTTTACATAATGTACCACAAAACTATGCTGTGTCTGAGAGATTGACAGAAATAGGGAAAAGGTAAGAAAGGGAAAGGAAACACAAGCAGATGAGCTGTCTGTCTTCAGATCTACAACTTCACTGTTTGCTCAACAAAAGAAAATTAAAATATTACCCCAAGCACAGATTCCACTGAAAACCAAGCATTGCTAAATTTCTTGTTTATATTTCGTAATAATTCACATGCACATTGTTTGGTAGCTGCAGCTCCACAAATAAGCTGGATCACCAGTGCTAAGTTGCCTTTGATCTTCACTTTCACTTAGTGCCAGGTGGACCATGGACAGGTTTTCTGCTGCTGTTCTAAGGCCCAGTCAAGCAAGCAAGTGGATAAAGTATTATAGACCTCTACAGCCAGGAAATGTCATCACTTACCCAGCTTTAATGGTCACCAGAGCAATAATAGCGATTATCTGGCAACTGTAAAAGTGAGTAGAAGTAGTGCCCTTTCTCAGTAAAGATGACCCCTGTCACAGGACAATTTCTGATAACAATCAGTGTTACTATCACTATCCTCAGAGATCCTGAAGAAATTAAGCCAATAGGAAGGCATCCATTGAAAAACTGCAGCCCTTATTTAATTACAGCTAGACAGATTTAAGCCATAAAAGTGGTCTTCTTTCTTTTGAAACTCTTCTTGCCATGAGCCGTGGGATTAGATTTAGCCTCTATATCTGTACCCCAAAGCTGAGGTCACGGCTGTGATCTCCAGTCCTTTAACTAAACAAAAGCTGTGTGTTTACAGGCACTAGCCATGATTTCACTGCTCTCTTCTGCTGTCCAAGTGCCGTCCAAGGCTGCTCGGTGCTAGTAACCACAGATGATACAATCAGCCCCCTGGGCCCGGCGGGAGCCGTCGATGCCTTGCTCTGCAAGCTCTTCGAGGAAGATGTTCAGCTGCTCTGTCTGAGCCTCAGGGAAGGCAAGTGTGCGCACACAGGTGCTGTTGCTGGGGAAATAGGCAGATTTAGCTCCACTGATGGCCATCTCAGAGGCTGGAAGAGATCAAAGGTGACAATAAATAAATAAGTAGCTGAATTACTTCGCTTGGATTTTTCCTGATCTTTCCCCAATTTTTAAACCTGTGCCGGCATTCTCATTTTCTAGACCAGAGTTTCCAGCTTGGAATAAAAGTGCCTAGATGATTTCCTGCTTTTAGTAAGCCTTGGAAACAACTAGCAACTAGGCACTGTCAACAGTAAAACGTTTTCCATTAAGCACAGGACAGGTAAGGGGGCCCTTTTGTGTATCTGCATGCACATTTATTTTTAAATTAAGGCAATAACAGCAGAGTCATGCAGCCTGCTTTGGGTCACAGATTGCTCAGTGGATACAGTGGGAGCAGTCTTGCAGTCCTTGGGCTGCCATGAAGATGGGAGCACTGCTGGCTGGACTTTATTTTGTGTGCATACAGGTGTTGGCCAATTTTGCTAAGATTCTTCAAGTATTGTTGAAAGGTAAACAGTTTTATGGACTATTGCGGTCTGTCCAGTGAGTCACACAACCCTTGTGCAACGTGGGGTTTGTGTTAGGGTGATACCAATTTTCTGGGTTTTTTTTAAAAAAACAGATTGAAACATTGGCAAAAATATCATATTTGGTACCCCAAGATGAAACAGCAATGCCCTCATGAGAGTATTAAAGGTAACATGTTTTCTTACTCATCAGTTTGCCAGCTCAGCACTGGCTCTCACAATGTCACACATGACAAGGTTGTTACAAAAAGAGAAACTTCTCTTTCCTCCTATTTTTTTGAACAACAGAGAGGGAGCCTCGTGGCCCCATGAACAGACACATCTGAGAAGCACTCACGGTTGCAAACAGCCAGTGCCTTTCCCCCGACAAGCTGCGTGGTCCAGGAAAATCCAGTGCCATTGCCACACACCTCATACAGCCTGCTGCTTCTGAGGAACTGAAAGTCATAACCCTTGGGAAGCAGTGGTGGGGAGAAAATAAACAAACACCGACTTAGGGCACGTCATGGTAACTGCAAGGGGAAGAAACAGTCAGCCAAACACAAACACTACAACCTCTCCCAGCCCTGAGGGATATTTAAAAAAAAAAAAAAAAATAGTATAGAAAGCAAAATTAGGCTTTAGCGAATCAGCAGTTGTAAATGAAGGAACAGATGCAGCAATGCAGCGGCAGTAAGGCAGGAATGTTACCTTGTTGCACATGGGTTTGCAGTACTGAGTGTCGTCAATGGTCACACACACCAGCCCCCCGTTTTTTGGGGCCACTGGCCGTGGGCACAGAGGTAGCTGCTTGCAAACTTCGGGGTGGATGGAAAGAAAAAGGAAAGAGAGCAAGAAAAAATATATCAGAGTGAAAGTCAGTATAAAAGCCTCCCCTTCCCAAGTAAATTCATTGACCTGTCTCCATCGTCAAAGCAAGCATTTTTGCTCATTTAAAATTTTTTCTTCCCCTCCTCAACCTTTTTTTTTTTTTTTTTTTTTTTTTTTTTTTGGCCACATCCACCAATTTTCCCCTCTCTCGTCACTTACAACAGGGTCACCCTGGTTACACTTTAGAGGCGGCTCACTGTGGCATTTGCATTCACAGCACCGACATTCAGCGCTATTGTGGCCAAAAACGTCCAAATATTCCTTGGGAAAATCTGGCTGGCATGCAGGTCCAAGACAGCACAGGGGCTCTGGCTGGAGGGCAGAGCAGGTCCTGTGACTGTGCTGCTGCTCAGCACCAGTGCCTGGGCTGCAGGGACAGCAAGACCCCCTGTTAGTGCTGCAGTGCCTCCTCAGTCCCAGTGCTCTCTGTTGCCGAGATGTCTTTTATACAATGCCCCTCCTCCCCTAAAGAAATGCAGACACTTGGTTCCTTCTGTAGTAGGAAAACTTTCCTTTGTGCTTCTCCAAAGCCCAGCAAAGGGGAGCGTTGGTTCAGGAGGGGCCTCACATTGCTCTTGAGCAGGGCGCAGCAGATCAAGTGTTTCTTGCAGTGTCCACACCAGGGAATTGATTGAAGCTTTTTCACCCTTGGCAACCATTTCAGGCAAGCATTTTGAATATTTCTGTGGAGTTAGGGGAGAAAAAGCCTAAGCTGAAAAGGAAAGACTTTGGAGCCTTAGAATTAATCTGTCTGTGAACACAGGTCAATAAAGAAGCTCATGTATTTCTAGGTAGCTATTGTTATTTATGTTGCTATACTGCTTATGTTCAAGCTACTTCATACATCTGGAGCAGGGCAAAACTGAAAAATACATCTACGAGGACACTTTTTGGACCAGCAGAAGCAGGACCAAAGTTGTGGTAAGTCAGATGACATGAATGTTTTTCTGTTCTTGCGTGTGGCTCCCCTCCCCAGCGTGTACTTTGTACATTGCCAAAGCAAGGCACGAGTTGTGCTTGCCCGGCCAGCACAGCAGACACGGCAGGAGCCCACCTGCACAGGAGGTGGGTGCAGAACAGACCCCGGGACAGCCAACCTCTTACCTCCAGACTCTCCTTCACATCATTTATGGTTGCAGTTTTGCATTCACTTAGACCAGCAAAAGCTCCAGTTTCGGCAGAATCTAAAAGACAAGCAGAAGCAGGTACTTAGCAAGGTCATAGTCCTTCCTGACACATGAACCAACCCCAAATACCACTTGCTCAGAGGAACTGTTCTTCTATCCTGCCTCTATCCTATCCCACAGTCCTAGTACTAGCTGTGTACCGGAGGTGATCAGGGCTCAAATGTGAATAACCTGTACAAACATTGATTTGTTGGAAACAGCAATGTGAGCGCCTGTAGAGCCACTCAGGGCTGGACTCCCAAGCAGGCGCTTCATTTCTCTGAGACAGCCCTATTTAAATAATTGTTAGCCATATTCAAGAATATCTTACCTGCATGAAGCACTGCTAAACTTAGAACAAACAGTGTTTTCCAGGGGAGGCAGGAGCCGAACATTTCTCTCTGCAGGGGGCTGTGGTGCCCGAGAGCAATCACTGGAGTCAGGCACGGAGCTGTGTGTGCCCGTGTGTCGCTGCTGTTCACCCTGCCCCTCAGGCACGGAGCTGTGTGTGCCCGTGTGTCGCTGCTGTTCACCCTGCCCCTCAGGCACGGAGCTGTGTGTGCCCGTGTGTCGCTGCTGTTCACCCTGCCCCTCAGGCACGGAGCTGTGTGTGCCCGTGTGTCGCTGCTGTTCACCCTGCCCCTCAGGCACGGAGCTGTGTGTGCCCGTGTGTCGCTGCTGTTCACCCTGCCCCTCAGACACGGAGCTGTGTGTGCCCGTGTGTCGCTGCTGTTCACCCTGCCCCTCGGGCACGGAGCTGTGTGTGCCCGTGTGTCGCTGCTGTTCACCCTGCCCCTGAGGCACGGAGCTGTGTGTGCCCGTGTGTCGCTGGTGTTCACCCCGTGCCTCAGGCACGGAGCTGTGTGTGCCCGTGTGTCGCTGCTGTTCACCCTGCCCCTCAGACACGGAGCTGTGTGTGCCCGTGTGTCGCTGCTGTTCACCCTGCCCCTCGGGCACGGAGCTGTGTGTGCCCGTGTGTCGCGGGTGTTCACCCTGCCCCTCAGGCACGGAGCTGTGTGTGCCCGTGTGTCGCTGCTGTTCACCCTGCCCCTCAGGCACGGAGCTGTGTGTGCCCGTGTGTCGCTGGTGTTCACCCTGCCCCTCAGGCACGGAGCTGTGTGTGCCCGTGTGTCGCGGGTGTTTATCCTGCCCCTCAGGCACGGAGCTGTGTGCCCGTGCGTCGCTGCTGTTCACCCTGCCCCTCAGGCACGGAGCTGTGTGTGCCCGTGTGTCGCTGCTGTTCACCCCGTGCCTCAGGCACGGAGCTGTGTGTGCCCGTGTGTCGCTGCTGTTCACCCTGCCCCTCTCCTCGGCACTGCTGAGCAGGGATTAGGGGGAGGCACACATTGCCCCCCTTGCTGGAAGCCCAAGGAGAGAGTGCCAGAGCAGTCTGGGGGAGGGCAAGGGCACTGAGGCACACTGGCTCTGCGGTTGCCAGCTCCACCAGGAAATTTTCAGATTAACTGGTTTGCTGTAAACATGTTTAGTATATGCACATTCTTGCATGCTCTGGCTCTCTCACCACCTTGCCATCTGTCTGTGTTTGCCTGTCTCTCTCACACACACACCCCCCCACAAATACACTTCCATAAAGAAGAAAAAATAATGCCTTAACTTGATGTCATGCTCCACAAGAAAGCTCAGAACATCAAATGATGACTGATTTGAACCAAGGGGGTATGGTATGCATACTGTAGCATCCAGAGTTTTGCTAATTTTTTTTTTTTTTTTTTTTTTTTTTTTTTTTTTTTTTTTTTTTTTTTTTTTTTTTTTTTTTTTTTGATAGAGCCATGAACCTCATGTGCTTAAATCTGTTTATGGGAAGAGCTGAATAGGTAGCAAAATTGCCACAAAAGTTCAACCTTCTCCACCCTACACATTCACTAGCAGATCAATCCAATTGTCCTAGGGGTGTGCCTGACCCGTGTGTGTAATGCAGGGTTCAGAGTCACAGCCTTTCACCTGAGAGCCTGTCACACATCAGTCTCCCCACTCTGCCAAGCCTCGGGCCAGCCTCACCTGCCTGCCAGCCAGCTGGGCACACACCCACCCCTCCCTCCTCTCCAACAAACCTTTAATGGTTGTTATTGACACCACCTGAGCAGAATTGTTCCGTTTGTCTGCAGGTGTTTCTTTTTGTTGAGACAGACTTTTTGCTTACGTGTTATGTTATGAAACACATTTGTTTATTTTGTAATCAATTCTTAATTAAATTTTAATTTATTTTTTATTAATTTCTTTTTATTAATTTTTCATTTACTTGCTTCTGCTGGTTGTAGTGCACTACATTATGACCTGGGGTTCCTGAAGAAGTTAAGCCAAAAGGAAGGCACTCAGGGCATTGACAAAGAAATGTCTTCTTGTACTATCTCAGGGATATCTTGAGAAACAGGTATGTGTAGGACTGTAACAGTTCTCTGCAGTGCAGATGGTGACCTCATTATTAACAAAATGCCTTTGTATACATTACTGACAGGTAAAAGATCATTAGCAAAACAAGTCTTTAATAACAAAGGTCAAGGTCTATGTTTCTAGGCAGACCAACAGGACCTGGCTCCAAACAGCTTACATTTCTGAGGCTGACACACACATATCCATCCATATTCCTCAGAAGATAAGCAATATGCAGCTAGGAAAACAGTCCCTGGGAAATCTTTGCCAACTCATTCTTAAGATGCAGGTGGTCTTTAAGATATCCTCCTGCCAAGATGTACCCAGGTGGGTGCCCAAAAAGGCCCACTGATTAATGTGGTAAGTCCTTGGGAGATCAGAAGCTACACATAAACCTGTTTATCTCAACTCACACAGAACACATTAGCATAATTAATAAAAGTGGAGAGACCTCTGGCTTGACTAGATAGAAACTGTGTTTATGACATACTCGAAAGGAATAAATGGCAGCTTTTCCTTTAATGTTCATCACAGGCACTTTCCACCACCACATCTATTTGGGAGGCACCGTATGAAGACATTTATTTAGGAGATAAACACGGGGTGGCAGCACTTCTCCAGTGCAGATTTATCAGAATGCTGGCTAGAAGCATTAACTCCCTCTCGGGGGCCATACCCAGGCAACCCTTGCATTGGAGGATTAAGTTGCTACCTACCCACAAACAAAACTGATCACAGGAGATAAGCGTGGTCTCACACCCTCCCAGTTCAAACAGACCCGTGCCCAACTCGCAGGCGTCTGCAAAGAGTAGTTTGGCACTGTGGAGGACAGTACAGCACATGGTACAACGTCCTCGTCCTCAGTCTTGGCCATGTCCCACACACCTGCAGCAGCGACCCTGATCTGCGCGGAGGAGAGGCGGGCGCTGGCTCCTGCAGGAACAACGGGACACCGGGACCGCCCTGGCAGCCACCGGGACCGTCCTGGCAGCCACCACACCAGCCCTGGCAGCCGAGGGCGGGCACAGCCCCGCTCCACAGCTGGGCACCCACCCCGAGCCAGGGCTGGCTCTCCGGAGGGACGCTGGTCCAAATGTAACCTCATGCTATGTGCATTTGATGAAGTTTGGAAGTTATTTCTCTCAGCTGCATTTTATTCCCAACTTATATCCAACATAGAAAGCGATAAACCTGATGCTTGGGAGCAAAAATGATGAAAAAAAATACAGTATAGCACAAACCGAAGAGTTACAAATAAAAATCAAATACTTTTTCACTGAATTTCCGTTAATCACAAGGACTAAAGAGTGATCATACACGTATTAACAGGGAAAATCACATAACCATTTCAAAATCTAATCAAATTCAGTTATGTTGGTAAACTAAATTCCTACAAGAGTAGAAACAGCTGAGTTGAGATGGACCATTTTACAGCAGCATTAAAAAAACATAGAAAAAGATACACTGTTACATACATGATAGGAAAAAGCTTTTTATTCTATGATTGTTGTTTCATAGGAGAGCACTTATGTTTCAAAAACGCAGGCAATTGAAACACAACAGTAACAGCACATAAGCACTGAAGGTGATTTAAATACTATATATATGTTAACAACTTTTATAAAAGAGGCCAAGATACTGTTAGGTGATATTCAGCCTTCTCCCATCAAAGCAGCCCCCAGCTGTATGCATTGCTAGCTCCAGTAAGGAAATTGGACCCCAGAATTTCCCATTGTCTAATTAGAAGCAACAGATCTGCTGATCTTTAGTCAGTTGGGAAAGTCATCTTCACCTTTGCCCATCAAAGGTTTGAGGTTCAGCTTTTTTTGGTTTGAGTACCTGAGTCACACTTTGTCTTTATCCAAAGAACCAACAGAGCAGCAGTTAAAAGTAAACTGTATTTTGTTGTCTTATGCTGATTAAAAAAAACAGACTCTGTCCATTATATCTTAGATAATGAAAGACACTGAAGGTTAAAAAAATCAATTTCCAAGAAAATAACCTTTCCTTTCTTTCCATTTAAAATCTAAAATTCCTTATGTCGAATATAAAGCGGTCAAATTTGATTTTCAGAAGCATCCTCATCATTAGTGGTCTTCCTTTCTGTTTTTTAAAGGTGACGTGTCACTAATGTCAAAAGACGAGTTTTTTAGGTACTTCCCATGAGAATTCCTGTCTTCCAAAGTGACCATAACATGCAGTCTTTTGGTAAATGGGCTTTTTTAGATCCAGATCCCTGTGTGTATAATGAAAAGAAGGAAAAATTTTTCGTATTAAGATACTTCATGATAACTGCTATTAAAATCCTGGTGTTGATATCCATCCCACCCCCTTAGACAAGCAGGCATATTCTGGGGATGCGAGCATACCAATGAACATCTTCAATGGAGACAATTAAAGTGACAACACTACTTAAATATCTTTAATTAGGGCTATGGTAAAAGGCATTATTAAGAATTATTAATTGCAATGGAAAAGATGAAATAACTTTAAATTCCTTTGGTAAACCAAAAGATACCTTTTATCAGAGCAAAGTGACTTAAAGCTCTTGGAATGCAGAAGTTTTTATTTGACTTCCATATGCTATAGAAGGCCAAACCTTCAGTAACAGCTAAGATTTTGCAAGAAATCATTTCTTGGATGTGACTACTGGGATATTTTCCTTTCTGTGTGTTTCTTTACCTGACAATGACTCCAGGCCGAAGATCAAAGTTTTTGTGCACAATGTCCAGGAGCTCTTTCTCTGTTTTTTGGGAAGTTCCGTAAGTGAACAGTGAAATAGACAGTGGATGAGCGACTCCAATAGCATAAGAAACCTGTGGGAAAAAAGCACCTTAGCCAATAAACACAGCACCTCAGGCCAACGGTGGGCAGCAGAAGAAAGCATAAATTCATCAATCATTTTATAAAAACTAAAGCCTCTTCTTTACTTCTTATATTTGCACCATCTGTTTTGTAGAAAAAAGAAATCTCAGAAAATGCTGAGGCCTCTGGACTACTTTCTCCCCCACTATCCAGTCATCTCCAGTCATTTCAATGACAGTGAGCGTCAGAATATTGAGGGCTCAACAAATACCCAGAGAAATAGCCAAAAAGCTAATGAAAAGTTCCAGTTTCAAGAAGCCAACAGGCTATTAGTGACATCAATGTGGGCTTGAACCAAGCACATCAAGTCTTCCTTTCTTCAGAAAACCATCACCAAGACCACTCCTACTACAGTGGCTCATACGAAGAGCATTCAAAAACAAATCTAAAAAGGGAAAATTGTCTTGAGAAAAGCAACGTCCTCATCAAACCATACCTGAACCAGAACACGGCGACAGAGCCCAGCTTTCACCAGAGACTTGGCCACCCAGCGCGCTGCGTAGGCGGCCGACCTGTCCACCTTGGTGTAGTCTTTGCCAGAGAAGGCCCCGCCGCCGTGCGCGCCCCAGCCGCCGTAGGTGTCCACGATGATCTTCCTCCCGGTGACACCAGCATCACCCTGAACCAGGGACAGAAGTTGTCCATTACACATCCATTCAGTCTCAAACAAAGCTATGCGTTCCTTCAGAACACTCCAGCAATGTGTGAGTTCACAGGCATTGCTGTGGGGAAGCTGAAGGAATGGTCTCATCTCATCAAGGTACAATAGCGGCTGTAATTGTCCTTTAAAGACAGATCCTCAAGACAAGCCATTCACCAATTTGTTTGGTTAATCAAGTAAACAGGTCGCACCCAGATAGCTACAGCATGCACTGCCTGTTTTAATTGTAAATGTGGAAACTTTGGTTTAGAAATGACCTACTAAGTATCCAAACCTATTACGGAATATTGCTAAAATGCTATGTGCCATAAAGGAACTATTGAGAGATTTCACACTGTTTAAAATATGAAAAACAAAACAAAACAAAACAAAACAATCCAGCTTTTGTATCTTTTAGTCAAAACCACAAATATTGTGAATATTAAATAGAAGATTGTTTTTATTTACAGTCAGAGGTATGCCAGTGGTACCTTACAGATATTTACATGGACATTGGTAACCAGCACTTCCAGTGCAGTATCAGAATCTGTCATATATGTACTAAAAACTGCACTTCAAACCCCAAAATAATTATAGTCAAATTTGAATTGTACACAATAGGTATGGAGTACTAGGCAGTTATAAGTAATTGAGAAAGGATTACCTCTTTCTAAGAACAGACACTTATAGATTAATATTCTAAAATATTAAATAAGGAAGTAGAGATAATATTCTGCTTGCCTACAGCAGTCAGCTGTCCTGACTGTTCCTCACAAAGTACTTCGTATTTTCATTTGATCTGGGTTAGCTGATCAGCAACTGCACTAATTGCCTGAACCCTGCAACTTACTAAATCCTTAAGATTTCTGGTGTGAAAGAAAGCATGTTCAAATTTTAAATTCCACTGCCACCTGGGCAGGCAGATTTGAAATTCTTTGCCTCAGAACATCATGTCACTAAAATTCAACTGCTGGAATGTTTGCATGGCAAACACAAGTGAGGAGTCAAAGTTTTTCTTTTTAAAGACTGCATAACACGTAAGTAAATCTTTGGCACTGTTTGTTCCATTCTGCTAAGAAAGGACTGAGACATAAATCTGGATTTTAGATAGCTGGGCATGTATTAAAGGATCCTGTCCTTTGCTTTTTTGCTGTCTCAAACCTTAATTTTTGATGGTGCAGACAGCTGCAGTGAGAACACCTTGTGTGCCACCATGACCTGGCTTCAGAAGTGAGTGAGAGGAAGAATAAATGGACATGTGAAAGGTGAAAAAAAAGGTGCTGAACAAGTACAAATGTACTTGTAAAGTGTGTGGAAGTCGTCGTTGTGATGAGCTGCAATGTCTGTCCTCATCACACCAGCCGCTATTGCGGGTAGGAAAATGATGACAGCAGCAAACCTACTCATTTTGCCATAGCCAGAATTCAAGGTGCCACCACACTCAAAAACATAAGATGAAAATCCCAAGTGAAATACATGTATCTTTCTTTGATGAATTGAGCTGGATGTAAGCCAGCCTCCTGTAGCTAGCTTTGTTAGAAATAAAACTGAGTAACACTCCTCTGAAAAATAAGCAGAAAGCTAAAGCTGTTAAGGTCAAGAGGAGAAATAGTTATTTTCTGGTTGCCGCAATGCCATTGTAAATTGCACAAGTGATGATAGCAGTTGTAAGGTCATGGACACCGAGGCAGATTGACCCATACTGAGCAAACTTAGCCCAGTTTAAAAAGCTGTAAACGGGCACTGTGACTTGCCTTGGTTTGTATGTGCAAACATATGCGACAGAACTCCAGCATGAGAGTAGCAAGGGTATTCCTGGCTGGCTTATCACTTGTAACCATAGTGCTTTTTTAAATGGATGCAGTTCAGTACACATCTGAAAGATTTACATTTTTAATGGGCGCAGTTCACTGCACACATAAAAGTTTTCCTATGTGTAGCCTTCTTTCTGTATGTAGCTATGATTGCTGCCTTGGTTCATTCACTCTAGGTTACAGCTGAAGTTTGACTCTCCTTTTGTGCACAGTCTAGGATGTCAATGATACACAAAATTACAGTGATACAACCCATTCAACTGCAGGAAAATACAATTTTTGTAGAATCAATAATTATAATGATAAATCTCAACATCTTCCTACCTGTTACATGGCACTAATGTAAAAAAGACAGAGCACCTTAGAAAGAAGAAAATTCCAGTAAGTGAATGAATTCATAAAACAAAGGGAAAACACTGTCTACTTGGATTTGTTGTAAAATTGAACCTAATTTCAGGAAGGAGCTTTGAAGTTTTGTTGTGATAGCTCTGAAGGCATCTGAAGACTAAAATGTTCCGTAATGGTAAATTAGTTTTCAAGAACTAAATCTCAGAAATGCTGATTCTACAGAGAGTGGAAGTTCTGCCTGACCTCTGTGAGTGCAAGATCAAATTATAAAGCTCAGCTCCTGCATTGCCTAAAAGTAAAAGGAACATTTATTTTCTCACCAAAAGAAGCCTTATTTGGGCTGATTTTCAGGACAGATGAGCACCTTCAGCCCTTACTGGTGTCTGGCAGAACAGTGAGAGCCATGCACATCTGAAAACCAGGTTCACTCTAGAAGATGTAAAGCTTCTCTTGTCCATCTCTCTGTAGGAAGTGCTTCCCATGAGAAAGGACTGCAGGTCTCACCCAGTGCTGGTCCCCAGAGGGTGTGAGGAAGCCCAGGATTGAGCTGTAGAGTAGACGCTACATGAAATGGAAGATTGGATGCAGACCTGCCTGCCTGGTGACAGCACATGTACAGCATCACCAGGCCCTCAAAGGTTACTTTGGCATAGGAAATGTGAAACCCTGGGATCTTCTCCCACATCCAGCTGCAAGAAAATTCTGTCCACTGGGACAGAGATGCCAAAATCTGAGCATTGAAGACACACATACAGTGAAAGGCAAACGCAAAAGACCACCAAAATAATGCAACACAAACCTGAGGCCCTCCAATAACAAAACGTCCGCTAGGCTGAAGGTGATAAACAGTTTTGTCATCCAAGTATTTTGGAGGGACAACGACTTGGATCACACGTTCCTTCAGGGTCCTGCGCATGTTCTCCAGAGAAATGGTCTCATCGTGCTGCACAGAGATCACAATGGTGTGAACACGCACGGGGATCACCGCGCCGTTCTTCTGGATGTACTGAACCGTCACCTGAGGGACAGCGGGGAAAAACAACAACGCTGCTATAAATGTGTCTGCAGTATTCATCAAACGTCACACATGCTATTCCAAAGGCAAAACTGTAGCAAAATGTCAGTGCTGACATTAGAGTGATCACTGCTCACATTAGAGTGATCACTGCTCACAGTGATGCCAGGGTGTGAGAAATGAAGCCTATTTCCTCACTGCATTTTTGCTATGCTAAAGCAAACAAACAAAAATGCAAAAACAAACCAAAACAAACAAACAAACTACCCAACTCAATAAGGACAACTTCATTCCCTATGAAATCATCCAAAATATGTCTTTCAGGTGGGATTTCCTTCAAAACTCTCACGTCTCAGAAATTTATGTTCTTAGCGTGTCTTGAAAATGTCAGCCTGAAGCCCTAAATGCAAATAAAGCCTTTGGATGTCACTTTTCCAACAAGTAAGCCACTTTAGTTCTGGAGGGTGTAATGTCCTTTCCCTGGCAGGTGGTGAAGTTCTCTGAGACTGAGTTAACCATTTCCCAACAGTCAAGGAGACAATGTCACAAGCAGTGGCAAAGCTTTATCTGCTACTTGTAGGTTATCCTGATATGCTGAAATCACACAGTTGACACATCAACTGCTGCTGAAAAATCTTCAGTATTTCTGGAAAGAAGAGGTGTTGGTTTCCAGCTTTCTGGGCAATCCCTTGCAGTATTTACCTGTGTCTTAGAGTCGGGCCTCAGCCAAGGGAGTTCTCCACTACGCCTCAGCTCTGCTAACCTGGCGTTCAGTTTATGAGCAAGAATAATTGTTAGAGGCATACATTCTTCTGTCTCATCTGTTGCATAACCAAACATCAAACCCTACAGGAGGAGAGAACGTACTTCAATCAGTTAAAGGCACCACAACCGAAGGCAATGAGATATCATCTGAAGCAGAGAGTCAGCAGCATCCTCAGGTTTACTTTCTACTGTTTTACATCAGAGTGCAAGAAGCCAAAACTCAGATCAGGCTCCAGCATGTTACAGAGTAATGAGAAGCAGACCATGTTCCTAGAATTTTTTCACTAGCCTGAAGGCTTACATATTCAGCTAAAAACCTGGACAAAAATGAAGACAATTCTGTGAAAATAATGAATAGGTTCTTTCACAGAAAAAAACCCAAAAAAAACCAAATCTGCTGGAGAAAACATTTCAGGGCTATTCTGTCATGGAAAAGATGTTTTCAGTAGCCTGGAAATGTTTCAGAGGCTTTTATGTATGAATACAGACGCACACTTACTGCAGCTCACATCTGAAATTTCAGTGGGATGGGATGTGAGCACTCCATGAAGGACATACCCTTCAAGAGTTTAAGGCACCTGCCTCAGATTCTTCAATGCCACATGCTTAGAGTCACAGCTTCTACTGTTATATATTTATACTGTTATATATTACTTTTAGAATTCTCTCACGTTCCCTGCATCAGATTATCATTTTCTAAACAGAGTTAACAGCATTTTCTTCCTCCTCATCCAGTGTATGTTGTGGGGAGAAAAAAAGGAAAAAAAGACAGGAAGGCACTTTGATCAAATGGAAAGTGAGGCCATCAAAGTGTCAAAGAAAGTAAAATCTCTTTTCATCTTACGTAGTATTATGTCCCCATGACAGCAGAAAAGCATTTTAATTTAGTCCTAAAGGGATTCTTTTAACAATATTAGCTTGGCTCCTGGCCTCTGATACTTGCACTTAGAGTTCTCAACAGCACTGGAATAAGTGAGGTATTACTTCCAACGATAACTAGTAAATGTTAAATTAACTCATATGGCATCAGTCACATTATGCAGTGTTTATGTCAGTATCTTTCTCTTGGGAACACACTATTAAGGCCTACATGTGTTCTTTAGCTCAGACAAATGCAGTTTGGATAGCCTTAATTACATGGAACACCTATTACAGGAGCTGCCTCTGGGAATAGGTGAGAATTAAAAGTGCTCTGGTATTTATTGTACTAATGCCGAGGGCAGGTGAAACATCACCTAATTTTTTGCTGCACAAAATCTCAACGGCTCTTTGAATGTGCAAAGATCCTTTGTTTACTCCGTGTTACACGGCAAGTCTGGCTGCAAGATGAATGGTCTGATGAACCTAAAGCTACACAACAAAAACATGAAATACATAAGCAAAAAACCTTTGCTGAGTTCAAAAGGGAACCTCCTCAGCTACTACAAACTGCCAGAGCTCTCCTGATTTGCCTGGAGTGCTAAAACAACTGCAGACAAAAGTCTGCCCTCAAGGAACCCACAACTGTTTTAATAAAATTATGGGGTTTATTCTGGGGTAAAGAGAAGCGTGGAAATACTTTGACATGGGTTTTGACATAAAAAGTAGGGCATTAAGATGGAGAAAGCTTTTTCCATTAAAACAGCTTTGGTGTTCTAGATGTGATGCTATGCCTACCTGATCTCCAGCACCAACATCCTCTTCATTCCTGTGTAGATGAACACCTTGGGCAATATCAGGTGACTGCTGTTCCAGTGCCACTAAAACATTACAAGTCTTGTAGTCAAAGCCTATTTGGAAAAAAAGAATAGCAGTGAATTAGTTTTTTTCTGTCGTAATTAAGGAAAGTAACATGGAACCAGAGGACAAAATTTTCATTTTGAAGGATACCACTTTCAGAACTCAAAGGCAAACTGCTATTTTTTAGTAAAATTTTTGTCAATGCCACACTTGAAACCTTTTTTTCGGATGGGGTGGGATATATAGGGTTGCCTTTCTTGCTTGTTACTGGTTATTTTTTCTTGCACTGACTCCCTGTGCCAAGCCAATTCAGATTATGAATTGGCAGCTGCAGAAAAGTAGTCAAAAAAGTAGATTATGAGCCTCTCCCAAATGAATACTAACGAAATCCTCTACATGAATTCCCAGAAGCTGAGTTTTTCAGCAACTGAAGACTCTGCTCTCTGCCACATTATTTGTAATACATGCAAAGCAGTTTCCATACTTAAATCTCTTGTGTGACTTTGCATGAACCACAAACAGAAAAACACCAGATTCACGTCTCACAACAAATCTGGAAATGGGAATTTACATGACTTTCCAAGACCAAAAGTAAGGTTTTAAAAAGAAATTGAAAGACTTACAGAAGATTGTGGCAAAAATTTCCCACCTGTTCCTAGGTATATTAATAGTAACTTGCTTCTCTCCAAATCCAACCTTTCCTAGAACTGTAACTACTGACAGCTGCTGACCAAACTCATGTTCAGCCAGTACAACATATACACACGTCCATATGCATATGATCCACTTGAATGCACTTCACCCTCTTTTCAGTAGGCTATGTAGAGAAGAAAATTATATTTCTGTACATAATTGTTTGTTTTAGGGTTGTTTTTTGTTTTTTTTTTTTTTTTTTTTACATCTAGAAGTTGTTTTTTACTGCGTCACTGAATCTCCCCTCATCATTGGCAGTTCGGATAAAAAGGAGATTTATGACCTCCTACATTTGCTTGTGTTTTCTGCTGCACTGCTGTTGTGATGGTGGAGGCAGCCTGCAGCTGAGCTGCTGTAATATTCTCCCACCACAAGCTCCTGCTAATTTGACTGCAAAGGACTGCAGTAAACAACTTGTAAAGAAAAGCTCTTAAAAGACACACTTCACTGTAACAGAATACTTGGAATATTTCTACTCTTTAAACAGATACATGCAAATCAGAAAGTGAAACGTGCCTGGTGAACAGAGCATTTTGTCTTTTTTATCATTTGCACATCTCACAACCTAGGTCTGGACCACACACTGCTCCGTGTAAAAGGAGATATTCAGAGCTAACAAAGCACCCTGCAGTGACAACCACCTCTACACCCGGGAGCTGTAAATGCTACTGCAGTACAAAAAGACAAAGGTACAACGAAACGAGCCAGGTTTTTTCTCTCTCTTTTGCACCAAGGTGCAACAATCAGCTTGCCAAATGAAAACCAGGAGTCAAGTTCTTGCAAGTTTGGAAGAGTGGTAGGTTCTATGGTTCAAGCTGCAGTTAACTGTTGTGGCCAAATACCACAGTTCAAAGTATAGTCTGCCTACTCCTAATTCAGTTTTAACTAATAAAAGGTTTTTACTTACTGGGGGAAAGCCAGACAGTGTATCATGTAGCACCCTGTAAGCAGTTTTCACACAGCACATTCAGTTTGTATCAGGCTTGCTAAAGCCCCTGTATGGAACTGGTGACAGACCTGTTTTGCAGATGCCTATTGCTTGCTCTTCCACGATTTCATGAGTTTTTCCACCAACCTTTAGCTGAATCATCATAGCCAATATGTCTAATTGCATCTCGGACAACTCGCTGATAATCCACAATAGCACGAGAAGTGATCTCCCCACAGAGCAACACCATTCCTGTCTTACACACTGTCTCTGAAAAGAGAGATGAAAACAGGATTACAATAGCAGAATAAGCCATCCACTCAGACAAAGAGCTATGTTTGTGATGATGCTGATCTTGAGAGATCTACTGGATGTATTCAGTGTAAATCCTTTCTATCCATATTTTTAGCATTATAAATCCAACTATAAAAAATTCTTTCCGTATTCACCATCTGTCTAAAAGCAAGGAAAATATTAATATGTCCAATTTACAAATGGGAAAGTCAAAACACTGAGCATGATTCGGTGATATGCAAACCTGTTTCTTCCAGGACAATTCAGCCCACACACAAAATCAATGGCTCTACTCTTCTATAGCCTGCTTGGGCTTCAGTCTTTACAGAAACTTTTACTGTTCTTCTCATCTCTCCTCTTGAAAACTGAAATTCTTGTGTCATTTTTTGAGAGTGAAATGAGCTAGGTATTTGCAAACACCCTAAAAAAAAGAATGTGACTGTGTGATGACATAAAGCAAAGCAGCAAACAACTTACCACAGGCAACCTTGGCATTCGGGTCCTGTTTGAGATGGGCGTCTAGTACAGCATCACTGATTTGATCACAGATTTTATCTGCAAGACATCAAAGCTGTGATTCAAAACGACAGCACTCAATACAAAACATGGACTGTTTGCATCACTTTCAGTAGGTATTTCAGAAAGGAATCCTTTTATTGCCTAGTACATTTAAAGTAACTAAATACAAAGACATTAAACATCCTTCCAGCAAACTCAGTAGACACAGTGGAGAATTTACCTACTGGTGTAAACTAACTAACTAGGACTTCATCTGTAGTTTTCTGCACTTAGATGTGAAACCTGAGAGATTAAGAGGTTTTACTCGCAGCTTTCTCCTTCTCTAGCACCACCAGCTCTGCAAACCAGTGGCATTCTAACAGAACTGTGATGTTCCACCACCAACTTCCACGGCCCCAAGAGAAAGTTTCAATGTACCTGACCAACACTGGTGATAAAGCCTGAAAAAGTGTTTAGATTAATAGAGATAATGCACAGCTCAGTGGAGGGCTGGGCTTGGGGTTGCTTTTTGTCACTGCATCCTACCATCTGGCAATGTCACCTCCTAATAATCCCTGCAATCCCCCTAAGGCAGCGCAGGGAATACACACACAGAAGCAAGGAAGGGGTTACTAGCTGAAGTTTGCCTGAGGTAAACTTTAGTTGCATGCCAGATACAAAGGTTTCAGCTCAAGTTTGTCATCATAATATTTTATCTTTTTCTCTCTTTCTTTTCTAATCTTTAAAACACATCTTGAATCTTAATCAAATAATCTAGCTAATCTAATGGACACAAAAGGGCAGCACCCATGGCAGTGCCTTCTGCATGAAAATGGTTTATTTTCTTATATAATTTAATTTTATTGTACTTTAAAAAAAAGGTTTGGTATTGCTTTTAGATTTTGACATAACAAACTGTGTGGCAAGATAAATTAATCTCCTGCCTTGCTGTGTGCAACGCAACCTGTTGGAAAGCAATGTTTTGTAATAGTCTGTGATTAGAGGCTTTTAATACACTTAAGTCAAAATAAATTCTCACTTATTTTCATTTAGCTAAGAGGGGCAAATCAAGGACCAGAGAACTTGTGTGATTCTGACGCTTATATCCCATATTCACTCCCATCTCACCAGTTCAACAGAAAAAGAATGAATACAAAAGACAATTAGCAAATGTAGACTGCGTTGTAACTTTCAGCCTTGCAAGAACCGTACATGGATTACTAAATTTGGGACAATTATTACCAAACAGGAATCAGACACCAGTCTTGCAATTTTAATTAGATGTCCAACTGAACCTTGCTTAGGAAACCTCAGTACAAAGGTGGCAGGGGCGATTAAAATGTATCTTTGCTTGCTCTCTTCGAAGTTTTCATTTTTATAAGGAAATATATCCACATTTTCAAGCATAAAACCAAGACATGTTGACAACAATATGTAATTTTTTTATTACCTGGGTGAGACAACAGAGCAACTGAGGTTAGGATGGCTTTCTTAGGGCAGGTCCAATACCCAGCAGCAAACTCTAGTGACTGGGGCTGCTTTGTAGTCTTTTTTTCACCTCCCAGAGTTTCAATGAACAACCTTTATTGCTCTCCTTGCTCCACATGAGGCATGTCTCATCTGCATGAGATGCCACTGTCCCACACGTCTAAGTTCCCTGTATGGCACACATAGGGATAGTATTTGCATTCTTGCCAAAACACTCGAGAAGGGTGTTAAGAAGCTGTGGGAAGGTTGAGGACAGAATGAGAAGAGTGCCCTAAATCAGAAAAGTCTATCTTACAGGATGAAATCAATCAAACCCAGTCTAGTTCTGAAAGGCTGAATGAAGGTCAGGCTACCAGAGGAAATCTCTATAAGCATTCAGATCCTGGTCCCTAAGAACCTAAAAATACTGCGCTGAGAGAAAAGGGGGGTTTTTTCTGATGGGAAATAATGCAACTACACCTGATAAAAGAAAGTCAAAAAGAGACAGATAAAGATGCAAAATGGAAAATCTGGAAAGAGTGAGAGCCATGGAAACCATTCATCTACAGGCATGCATAATTCCTTATGCTTCAAATGTCTACATGAAAACTGGATATCTTTTTAAAAGGTATGAATGAAATTCAGCTGCCATTTACTAGCTTGTTTGAAGAATTCTTGCATGAAATATTATTATTTATGTATGAAGATGGAGATCCCTTCTGATCTTTAACATCTATGTGAGACCCTAATAAATTAAAATAATAGATTAGAATAATTTCATCTTCTATACTTGAAGCATCCCTTTACATTAAAATAGTCTGAGGCAAATCAGTTTGATGATACATGTTTATATCTGATTTTTGGTGCAACAACCAGCAGTTCTAGTGCAACTAGATCCAAATCCAGATACAGATATGTCTATCAAGATGGAAAAGAGAAATCCAGCTGGATGATTGGCTGATTAATGCATTAAATTAAAGGCATGTCTATTAGTAAAGGTCTCTGGTGTAAAATAAAACCAGGCACTCTAATTTTAGCAATGCTTATCAGGCTTTGTGTACCCTTCATTATGCTATTTAAATTTCTCATCTCAACTGGCCCATTTCCCTTATTATCTGCTAAGTGTGAGAGGTTAAGTTTGTCCATTTTTTTTTTCTTTTTATTTTTTCTTCTTTTTTTAGAAGCAGGGAAAGCATAATGGAACACCTCTGGTGAGACACTATAATCTTAAAAAAATAATAAAAACGTTTAATAGAATTCAGTTCATGCATACCTTCATATCATTAATTACTTATCCAATAGAATTAATATTACAAAAATGACTGAGCAGGAAAGTACCAGACAGCCATGACTCTCTTTGTGATATCAAATCATCAGCCTTATGGCAGAGATGCCATGAAACAGTTCTTGCTAACCATAAAATGAGTCTAGGGAGGCTGATGATAAACCCTACTCAAAATCCCAGTTCTAACTAGGAATTAAAGGAGGTGTTCAACAACAAAGGTGATCTCTGACAATTAGAAGGAACCTCACAGTTTTCCAAATAGTTAGACATAATTTTGTAACATGAATCTGGAGTATGTAAGAGCCTAATGAAAATTCTCACAACCTTCATAGGAATTCAGTTTCACAGACTCACCACACAAAGGAAAAAAACTATGAATAGCAGTAAAACCTGAAAATTGTATTCAAAAAAGCTCCACAAAGCACAACAAAGAGGTACAGCCACACTTCTGGCTTTGACTGATTTACTTCTGGTGTAGTAAATATATTAAACATTGAACACTTGAAATGGCTAGATTGGTTTTCTTCAAAACATGTAATCATCAACATTAAATTCAGTATTTTTAATGACATGTTATTTTTATCAGCAGAAAAAAAAAATTTGAAGTAGAATGTGAATTTTTATATTCAAAATATAGCAAACTGAGCAATTCTCAGTTTTCTGGTAAAAAAACCCAAAACAAACAAACAAACAAAAAAAACAGGGAAAAAATGCAGATACTTATCATAAGCATTTCATCAAAAAATCAGCTTTCCAACAGAAGACTTTCACTAAAAAGACTTCAAATACCTGCATTGTGTTGTACATTTTTCCTATTTAAAAGAACCCTCGAGGAGTGCAAGTTGATAACTGCAGTGGTACTGCAATGTTAGCAGTGTTCAAATGTCTTGTACATCTGTTCTCCTTGTTCAGGTCACAGTTTACTGAAGTAGCATGCATATCATTAAGTATATATAATCTTAGATATAAGACATGCTGGACACATCTGCCTTTTCTGGGGTTTTTTTCCTACATGATTTTTTTTTTTTTTTTCCCTGTGAATATCTACGAGATAAACACATGCTTTTAATATGGTTGAAAAGTGCAGGGTGCTTTTAGAAGATGTTTGGTCTCATATTTTTAAAGAGATTGCATGATACTTTCTGGAGAACTGAATGGCAGTCAGTTTGCAGGCAATTCCACCTGAAGCCACACCAGATAAAGGAAGGAATTACTCCTTGGTGGTTTGACATCTGTAAGACATTGTGGGGCACAGAAACACACGATGCTTTTCAAACTGCCACGAAACCTGTGCAGCATGACAGACACTACTGGACTAAGGAAAATGGAGCAGTGACAAAGTACAGCTACCAAAAAACCAAAAAGTTCTCTTTTTCATGCTTCAGTCTGTGTGCTTTTATTACTGTATTGAAAGGAAGAAGTCCTGTGTAAGTTTTCAGAGAGTTTGGAATTTACACCACTAAATGATTACAGACCTGAAAGGAATTCCCAAATGTTATGTCCAAGGGATTTTGAAGAACTTGGAGTGAGAAGATTGCATAAACAGTCTTCTATAATGTCTTTGGGGAGCACAGGTAATACTGTAGGTTAATTATTGACAGCTATTACTTGCTTCTATGGAATCTGGACTTCTGAGTGACACCCAGCTCTAGACATTGCACAGACACAAGGCAGTTCTCTGTACACTCAAATAAATAAGCATGTCATTTCTCCTGCTTTGTGCATTAAGAAGGTCTCCATTAAAGCATTCAATAGTCAGCTAATATAATCAGAACAATCCAAATTTCCACCAGACAAAGATCTGGTTCAGGATCTTTACTTCACATAATGTCCTCTAGCAAAATTATACTATCACATACGGAAGAGAAATAATCAAGAACACGCAAATTACCCATTTTGTATAAACAGAGGAAATCAAAACTCACAATAAAATGATATTGCTACAGATAACACCAGAAGCCCAACTACAGCCTCAGGCACTGGGCCTCATGTTAAGAAATAGCCAAGATTTTCCTGGGTGATAAAATCCTAACGGCATGTCTATATCTCTTGTGCAAAACCACAGAGGGGAAAAGGGGGGCTTGGCTGGGATGTAGGGGTGACAAATTTGCTGTCAGCAGCCAGAGGTATCACTGAGATGATTAAGATCCAATGCTGATGCTCAGGAGGAAGAATTTGGAGGACAACCCAGAGTTACTTACTGCCAGCCTGTCCTCCTCTGATCTGGAAAATCTCTATCTTCCCTTTGCCATAGACATTGGGGTTTGCAGTACCCTGTGGGAGGATCTAGGCTGTTTAAGAAAGCGTAAGCATCACAGCAGGTAAAGTTCAGTTTTGCAGTCACATTAAAATAGACCTCCCAGGTGGGTACTTTGTATCTCACAGTACCCCGAGACCCAGCCAGCTCTGCTGGGCAAGAGAAGGTGCCCAGGTATCTAAGTGGTAACTGTGTTTCTCAAGGGTCTGCCAGGTGTTTCAGCACAGGAGAAAAATAACATTCATGGGGCTCA
The DNA here is from genome assembly GCF_015227805.2 of Hirundo rustica. NCBI lineage: Eukaryota > Metazoa > Chordata > Aves > Passeriformes > Hirundinidae > Hirundo > Hirundo rustica. The sequence continues at coordinate 11,017,698 of NC_053457.1, read as the reverse complement.
AAAGAAAGCTACTGAGGGTCAATAGAGGGTTTGGAAATAAAGGAGGGAATGTGAATAAGAACTAAAAAAATTGGCCAGATTCTAAAACAAGAAACAAGGTAAAGAGAGGACTGGTAAAGGAAAGAAACCAAGGGACAAAGCTAAATCTGCGAACTTCCCTATTATTGCCCCAAGATGATTAAAAAATGATTAGAGTAGCATAAATTATGACCAGTTGTCTTTCGAAATAACATCATCCATGTAAAATTACCACACTGTATTATGTTATTTTTTCCCATGAAACTACATAGCACTACAGACACTGGATGTGTAATTATATATAAATTTGACATGGGACATATGTTCCAAAGAAAAAACGTGGCTGTCATTTTCTGGCTGTGTTACATCAGAAAGAACCCCAACTGGTTTAACCTGATGTAGTTGCCTTCACATTGATGGAGATGTACTCAATTGCATCAGCCACAGATTTGATCTGCAGTAATAAGTTAATACAGAAGAGTATCAAACTATAAAGTTCTCATCACTGACCTTTTTGTCCTCTGCTATGAAATCATTCCACCCATTTATGATTTACTCACATAACTTGTATATAGACCTGAAAAGCCTTATTACAGCAAAAAGTACAGGCCACCAAATCGGCTTCTAAAACAAATACACTTTCCAGGACATCAAATAGCCCATTGGCCCCGGGCCTCACTGGAGGGAACAGTTGCTGTTGACATAAGGTGTATGTTTATGGTGGATGAATATTTGTTTTCAATAAAATTGAACCAATCTCTGCTGACCATACATAAAGTTTAGCAAATAACTGTCCACTATTTGCTTAAGCAATTCCATATATTGCATCAGATGATGGAAAGGGGTGGGAGGCGGGGGGCAAGTTGGTGACTTTGCCATGTACAGCTGCTGGGACCACTAAAAAAAGGCTCTAGGATAGGCTACTCAGGGATATTCCTGTCATGGATGACAGTGTTAGAGCACTCCATATGTGCAGGACAGTTTCACATGGCCCATAATGATATGGAACTTGAGAAGTAAGCTATGCATTCTTATCCATATGTGAAACTCGAGCCTGTCAGAGATACAGTAGTGTCTCCACAGGAATACTGAAAGAAATTTAGATGAAAAGGAAGGAGTAGCAACCATAAACCTCACTGCCTTCCTCAGCTGAACACACACCCTGTAAAAGCACTTAAACTCCTGTTGGAAGCACTCTAGTTATAGCAGTTCTACAGTGTGTATGGACAGAGTCCAGTAGAAATAAAGTAGAAAAAGCACCCTGTTATAAATAACTTCTCTAGGAAGATTAACACCAGGTGAATTCTTCTTTAGGCTTTTAAAACACCTCCAATGAAAATATTATACTTTTTAGGCTTCTAGCAGAGCTGGCTTCTTACCTGGATGTCCTTCTCCCACGGACTCCGATGTGAACATGAAAGCTCCTTCATCATCAAGCGTGTAATCACATAAACCATCCACTGGCCCATTCATGGCTGTGATGCTTTTCCTGATGGATTATTATAAACGGTGGTGGAAGAGCTCTACCTTTAGTGCCTTCTGTTGGAGGCTCTTTATCAGCAGGACTATTGCTGTCTTCACTTATTACCTCCTTGCCTGACTTCAGTTTCAGTGTGTGAAAGCAGCATGCGCCTGCATCCGTGCCTGCATGCAAGGAGCCTGCATGTGCCTGAAGTCTGTATCCCTACCTAGCCTGATCTGTCAGTCCCTGAGCTGCTCCTATATATGGAAAAGTGTAAGTGCCCAGATAATCATGTGAGGAAAATGGAAGAGCCCATTTCTTGGCAGGGGAGTTAGTTACCTTTAGGATACTTCACTAATTAACTCAGTTCTTGGAAACACTCTGGATTCAACCTGTGCAAGAGTGGTTATCTTAGCAGCTCCACTGAGCACGAAGTAATGCAGGAGCGCTAGTGACAGTTCAGGTCAGCTGCTTTTCTCTTTGGCTCTCCCCTGATTCTGGGATCTGTGGTGTACTTCCAACTCTGTGTTGTGGTTTTGCAGGGATAGATACAAAATGTGTAAATGCATGTCTTTACTAACGAAAGACTAGAAGTTTGCTCTGCATCATATAACCATATTTTCCTTTTGCTTTTTCATCTCTAGAAAATGAGAATTCCCTTGTGAATTTTTTTTTTCATTTTCATTCATTTTTTGTGCATGTTTGAGACAAAACATCTGATAAGATCTAGCACCACGGCTGCTTCACAGTCTGCTACACAGAGATTGCCCTTCAGCCTTTGCTTTTCCCCTGTCCTTTCTTCTCTTAATTCAGTTCTGTTTTAATTATATTTTTGTATCATATTGCCATATTATATTCCATAACCCTTAGAAATACAACAACTGCCACATCTCAGAACTCAGTGATCAGTTCTGCTGCAAAGAATTCTTCTAGTCCGAATGGCTCATGTCTGGAATATGCTGATGGTATGTCAGGTATTAAGGCAGAGGGCATTTAGTGGGTACTCGTGTCTTTAAGTGAGTGTATATAAAAAAAGAAAACATACCCAGGGGACATATCCACAAAATGCCCAGCACTACTGCACCATCATAAATAGGTGCAATTTTCCTTATTTCCTTTACATAAACCATTATAGTCTAAATCTCTGACTAAAGCACTGGTCAACAACAACAACAACAAAATCTTTATCACTCTTCATTTAAAAAACTTAGTTTACTTCATACCCTTAGCTGTTGCTGTTGTTATTATTAAAAAATCCCCAAGACAGTTCCTTGGATTCAAGTTTCTGCAATGCTACATATTTATGTAAGAATTAATTAGAATTTTCACTTTCTGCCTACATTCCTGAAAACAATAACCAATGCCTGTGAATGTTCACCAGTAATCTGCTGCAGCATTGGCCCCTCTCTAATTATCATCAACATGGAATCATTCATTTCAAGTACTCTTTCTTGGTTTTCTACTGTACAGAATTCATCTCGAGGAATGATGAGCACTGGTTACACTTAAAAAATTCCACAAATTCACACATCAGATACACATTATGAGGCATAGATTTCTCTGGAGTAAACTGTGTTCACTCCACTGACATGAAGATAGTATCCCAGCATGAATAAACTACACATTAACACCACCCAGAAAAACAGAATTTGTAAAAAAAAAAAAACAAAAAAAAAAAACCAAAGAGTAACTAACCATATTAAACCTAGTTAATCTGTAACATTCAAAAATTATATTAACTTTTAAAGTAAAACAACACCAGTGATAAGCATTCATTCTTAAATGCAAATGTTTTCTTTTCCCTTATGGAGGTACCAAAAGACACAAGGGGAATGGATGAAACAAAAACCACTTTTTGTATGTATTAGGAGTTTTCTTTCTGATTCTACAAACAATTGTCCAACAAAAGGCTGATTATTTACCAAATCAGACAAGACTGCTTATCATCAACCTGTGAGTTCCACTCTCTCTGGCTTCTGGTTTTGCCTAATCTTGGTTTTCAATGCCACTTAACGAGAGAAATGGTAGTTTGGGAATCAGCATTCATGGTTTTAAGGAACACTTCAGGAGAATGCAGGCCCCTCATGTAATCTTATCAGATATAAAAATAAAAAACCACAAGCTCTCAAAATGCTGAAGAGCACAAGTATTTGACAAACACGTGGAATGAGTTTGCAGGACCATCGTTTACTTTGCTTTCACAGTTCTTTTTGGACTTGCTTCTGTCTAGTTAAATGCATTGGTCCTTGTGACCTGTGGAGGGTCACCCTTCATTAAAAAGCCTCTCTGGTACTGCTACTCCAGAAATGTTGCCCAGCTGCATTTCCCATTAACCTCCAACTGGAACTTCCAGCTGTGCTTTTACTATCAAGAGTGATACACATGCTTTATGGTCATGAAGCACCGCAGCATGTTCTCTTCCAGGACATCTGAGACCAGTGCTGAAGCATTGTAGGGTTATGTAATGTTTAATTTGGCTTCTCTTCCCAGACAATTGACTTTTTAAATATTTGTAAAAAGGCAAGATACTGCTTTACCATCATGTCTTTTTGGCATAGCACTTCTGTCTATGGAAAAAAAAAAAATACTAAGAGAATGATTGATATCAGCATTTTTCCTTATTCCATTTTATTAAATAAGGACTCATCACTCAATGTAACAGGATTCCAAATTTTCTGCTAACTTTATCGCCATACTCACCTGGACTGAGCCCTAATAAAGTTTTCCTGTAAATCTCTTTATAATTCATGTATTGTCCATCATTGTATCATCTTTTGACCATATTCTACGACTCTACTCAAAAGATACCTTTTGATAAAATCTTCCGAATCAGTATGACTCCCGTGCTTTAAAATGAGGCTAAAGACAGGAAAAAGACCTGATGTAGAAACAACACAGCCTCTCTGTATTTCTCTGTATTGTCTATAATGTCAACTGAAACCAGTTTCAATTGGAACAACAAGACGAATCTTTCTATTGACTGGAAGAGTCTTCATATTTGGCACTATCCTATAGTTTTGCTGCTTTTACTCACAGCAGTTCTGCAAGACCACCCCTCTTTAGTTCATATATCAAAGACCAATGAGAAGGCAAAGATTTACTGCAGCCTTGAGAAAGCCCTGGAAATCAGTGAACAAGATTTAACTGACAACACCTTTTATGAATTATTGCTATTGATGGTGCTGATTCTCTAGACTGATAAACTGCCTTGACCCTAGACCTCTCATTCTCATCAGATTGTTTTACTTGTTCATTTTCTCCTTTTCTACATTTCTTTGCCTTTCTCCCCTTCCCTCATTCTGTCTTGCTTATATCCATTTAGTTAAAACACATTTCCTTTTTTTTTTTTTTTTTTCTCTCTCCTTGTACTTGTGCATTTCCATCTCCCTTCTTGTCACTACTGATATCCCATTCAGGTTATAAACCACTGAAAATGGAGCCTAAATGGGCAAATGATATCTGTAAAAGTGAGTAAACAAGTTTGAGCCAATAAATTACAGAAAAAACACTAGGACATCATAAGGGGAAAGAAGAAAGCAGGTATCTCCTAGACTTAGAGATCCTCACTTTGGCTGCAGAAGAATCAAGTTTTCCCAGCAAGCAGTACAGGCTCCTTCACTCATTCAGTTCCACCACCATGGTAACTTTTTGGTGACTTGTTTTGAGTGAGGATTGTATCAAGAACTTGGAAGAACTTCTGCATTACTGGAATCAGTTATGGGAAGACCATTTCTTAAGCTGTTAAGAAGAGCGTGTCTCTCTCTTATCACAGCTTTTAAAGGATAATGACTTGATATGTAGAGATTACACACTTTTACTACAGTAACTTAAAATTACAATTCCACTGCATTAAAAAACCAAAACATGCTTAAGTGTAGCAATATACAGGAATACTTCATGGATACAAATAACATGTAGGAAAGTGTTTTCCTAAATGTTTCTGTTTTGTTCTCTTACCTTTATCTTCAGTTATGATTTTACCAAGTTCACTGCTTAACAGGCTAATAGTTTAAAATTCTTATTTGGCTATTTTATTCTCACTTCATGCAAGGAATTTTCTCCTAATTAATGCCTGTGGAAACAATTTTTCAGGTGTTTACAAAAACTAATACTAGTTCCATTTTTGCTGTTTACTAATAGTAGTTTGTGTGGTACAAATATGTTTTCAAGGAGTTAATACAATCCACATTTTTTTCCTATTAGAAATGAGCAGTAAATTATCCAAGCCTCAAGGGAATATCCTTGAGTGCCTTTTGGTTTGTTGGTGAAAAACCTTGACTTAGCCTGTACATTTTGGTTAGGGGGAGGTAGCTGTTCCGGTTTGTTTTTAGAGTTAACCTAAGGAAGATTTGTTAAGATGGGTTTATTTCCTTTGCATGAAGAATGACAAACCTGATTAAAGCAACAGAGTTTGAACATGGGGAATTCAAAACTGGCTTCCCACCTGCTTCAAAACTCTCGCCTCCATCTAGTATTATCTGAAAATGAGCATGGCTCAAGGCCTCTCAAATGTGCAGGTGTGGATTTCACTGGCCCATAAACATTCGGGGTAAAATAAATACTGCAGAGCAGAAAAAAAAAAAAAAAGGTAATGATTGTAGAAGGAAAGAAAGCAGTGTGTGCCCTGAGATGGGTGTTTATCACCCAGCATTTATTCTTTCATCTCACCTTTCACCTTCTCCAGACTGGACTATGGGACGTCCTGCACATGACCATGAGCAATTCAGCTCTTTCATTCTGGAGGGCTTTTATGACTTTTTGAGTAAATACCAGTTCCAGTCAGAGCAACTTCTTGGTGTGCATTCTGTGTAACTCACTCCACAGTAACTTCAGCTTCAGAAAAATCCTCTGCTGCATCTCCCATCTGCCAACCCTGCCATTTCCTATGAAGCTTTTCCAGGTTCTTCCTTTACTAATATCAGAGAAAATAATTAATTTTTGTTCTCTCCCCCTGTGCTTGTCCTTTTTGCATCTGTTTCACCTCAAATTCTCTATTCCAATACCTCACTGAATCACAATGTTTGAAGCTGGACAGTCTCTATTCCAACCTTCTGCTCAAAGCAGGACCAACCTGAACAGGTTGCTTATGGTCATGTTATAAAGTAATATGTGGCAGGCCTTATACATGAAGTGGTAACTTTTAGCTTCTTAGGAAAGAATTAAAGCTACACTGGGGCTAAAATGGACTTTCATTAAAATATATCTTGGTGCTAGTTTCACTGGGAACATTATTTCTATAAAACTAAGCTGAAATGAATACAAATTAATTTTCTATTTATTCACCTAATAAAGGAACTAGCAGCTCATGTCTCAACCCTGAGATAATGATAAATTAAAAAGTCCTTTTTTTCTAATTATTCATCATAAATAAGCCTTGCTGTACCAGAAATGGTGCAAAAACAGCTAGATCAGTTAAAGTTTAAAGTTTTCCATTTACTGATTAGTTACTATTGCTTCATTTAAACAGCATTAAACCACACTGGTATATAATGAGTTCTGTCTTCAGTCTTTGGCAGTTTTCCTGTTTAAGTTATAAGCTCTGTAGAGCAATGCACAAGCATTTGTTTATGTTACATGCTTATGCGAAGGCCTATTACAATAGAATCTCATGTTCTTTGTATCCTTCACAAATGATGAGAGGGTAGAAGGGAAAGAATAGAGCCCCTATTCCATATTCACCTCACACAATTAAAAGTTTCAGTTTGCAAATGTAGCCGTGTACAACAGGCAGATTTAGCATTTCACTCATAAGTCACTACAGTAAATTTAGTAATTTAGTATTAGTAATTTAGTAAATTAACCCATTTATTGTTAAAATTGTGCCTTAAACAGGTATGGAAAGGTCTTCAATTAGATATTATCTCCCTGTAACCTTACAAAAAGCCATCTATATATTTTACTGGATGTCTTTTCCAGCTGCTATGGTCAATTGTTTGGCTAGGGCAAGATTGTCATCTGACATGTGACAAAGCACAACCCTTCATTTCAATTGCATGGGGTGTGACCACACATGAGATCCACATGCAGCCACAGTTCCTTTCTCTGGGAGTAGTTAGGGCTCTTTGCTGTGAATGACGGGTCTGATCACCTGCCCAGACTAAACCCCATTACAGACATAGATCTGTATCTCAGTTTGGCTAGAGAACTGCAGCTGGCTTCCAGCAGCTTGGGCTCTGTATGATCTTCTGCTTTCCCGTGTCTCGTGACATTATTAGTGCATATACGTAAACCATTAGGATTTCCTCGGTATCTTAGGAAAGAGCTTGATGCATTTAAACAGCTATTACCCAAGAGTTTTGGCTGCAGTGTTTCATAGATGTTTACAGTACAGGTGGTCTTTGGACTTTGAAACAAATATTGACTTTAGTACATGAAGTCAGGTTTCAGAAACCTCTCTGCAAGAACAGTTGTGGAATTCGTTAATTCTGGCTTCCTGACAAGGAACATTAGGTTAAATTCAGACACATTTGACTTTTTCGAGATATAATGCCAGAAGATACTTCTCCTTCATCTGGTATAAAACTGTAGTTACTTCTCTGGACCACAACCCTTTACAAGTCTTCCCTATATGTGTAGTGTATGTGAAACAACAAGCAATATTTGCAGATGTACCTCTTCTAGGCTTGCAATGGAAATATTTACATACTTGAGCTGCTTGATATACAGGCAAACATTTACTCAAACACTCAGTACTAATCTAGTAAATAATGCATAGCATAATTTTACATGCATTTTGTGTGACTGAAAATAACTACACAATCCTGTGAGCTCAAGAATTAGGCTTGTAGAGCTAACGGGAGAAAAAGATACTGCACACATCCAGCATCCATTTTAGCCATGATTCCTATCCGTGGTTATCCACAACCTTTTCAGAAATTCTCCCACTGTCACTACTACAGAGCTCAAATGCATTACTGGTGCTGTGAGGTCTGCAGGAAACTCTTAACTAAATCAACTGAGTGGTGACATCTCTCAGAAGTCCTCCAACCTGACCTTGTGGCTACAGTTGATCCATACTGAGAAGGTTGCCACTTAAGTAGCAATTTCACATACTTTTCCTGGGCAAATGTATCAGCAAACAGCAAAGATTATCATATTTCATCTATGTCTGAAAGATTTCACTACAGTTGGTCATTTAGCTGTTTCAGATAAGCAGGTCTGAACTAAAACACAGCCAAAATACTCTTAGATATGTGTCTAAACAGGGGATATTAAATAATGGATGAAGAGTATGTAGGATCAATTAACACAAGTATATAAACAGTAGTATACAAACATTCCTACAGCAATCACAACAAATCAATATTTAAAATTCCTATTAACAGATAGAATATGGAATGGAAAATGGATCTCACCAAAAGATCTTTAGGCTTATAGACATAGCTGCCTTCTCAAAGTTTCATTATGATACTCTTCCTCTTTTTATTTTCTTCCAAGTAACTCTGTAACAAACTAAAATGTTCAAGACTTGTAGTGTGTTACAATCTTACTTTGACCCTTAGCGACAAGAACACTTTTAGCAATGAGAAATATCCGTACCTGGAATGTTACATCTTACCTGTTGGACTAAAACATGAAAAGTTATTCAAATGAACACAAAGAGCCTGCAAAAAACCTCCTGAATATGATCAGTGTTTGCAATGTGAATTAAGACAAACTTCAACATTTTATTCTTAAGGTTTAAGTTTTTCATTTTTGCAATAGAGAGTATTCACATTATGCACAAATCTCAGTACTCTAGAAAATAAGCCAGCAACGCTAGATCATCTCAAAGAAGTCAGTTTTAGTCCTTTGAGTGGAAACTGAAGCCTGCAGTTATACTAGGCAAGGAAAAAGAAGGACAAACCTATTCCCTTCACCATGTTTAACCCTACCCTACACAGGTATATAGGCTCCCCAAAGCTAACATCTCATAGCTAAACATGTGGAAGAGTTGCTCTTAGGGTATACCTCTATCCTTTTTCTCCTCCAATATTTTCTTACCCCTTGATTCTTCTTCCTCTTCCAGGTTTTTTTCCCACTAATCAATTTAAGAAGCATCTAAATTTCCTACATTCATACCAATGACTGATTCTATTTCTATGCAGAGGATTCTTTCCTGTCTCTTGACAGGAGGTTGACAGCTTACAGGTTTACTGCTGCCGCTTCTTTTTTATGTCCACAATCTGTGTTGCTTGTAATTAAACACCGGTGGCCTCTCAACTGTTTGATAAGTCAACCAGAAAAGAGATCAGAGCAGACCTGCCACAATCAAAACCTATCAACTACTCCTATTGACTCTGAGCTGAAAAAAAAAATTGACTCACACATATTGGAAGGTTTAGCCAGTGAAGTGAAGCATCTCATTTTCTGCTTTTGAAAATTGGTATTGAAATTGGCACCTAGCATAAGCCAACTCCTCTCAGGTATCCTCTTTTCTGTGTCTTAGAAATCTTGGCTAATGAGAAAACTAATGGCAAGTTTATACTGCACCTTACTGTTAAATTCTTCCCAATTGCTACCAATGGCTTAGAATCCCACGAATAACAGTCAGAGGTTTTGGGTAATCAGTTCTAGTCTGTTCCATCTCCACCTCTGCAGTACCATAAAACATGTCACTGGGATTCTGTAAGTCTTTAGAGGCAAGGTCAGCAAGGTTATTTCAATGTGTAATTATTTTTAAGACACATACAGATATTCCCACGCAGTTGGCATGAGTGTTTTACTAGGACTCAAGTGGGATTTCTGCCAGCAAATTCAGTAAACACAGACCTGATCTCCTTAGAAACTAAAATATGAAATTCATTTCCAGATTTGGAGTTCACAAATATGTGAACCTATTGAAAGCTGTAGGCTTAATTTTTATGGCATTTATAACAATGAAATACTGTAAGCAATAAAAAATTATTTTACCTAAAACTAGGGATTTACTTATGCTACCAAACAAAGCAAAATTGAGAGAAGTCAATGGATCTTTTTCTACAAGTTAGATGGTCCTTTGATTTAAAGAAGTATGGAAAAGAATATAGGTGTATTGCTGCCAGCTGCATGAGCTTACCACACACAAAAGTGGTGACTTTCTTGTAGTCAGAGAATAATGAGAGAGTTGTAGCTGCCAGAGAGACTTTTGAATAAACTGCACCAAAATAAAGAAGCCTGACTTTACTCTGTCAAGAGACAGGCCAAATGTATAGAAATAGGAATATATAGGTCTGGCTGCATTTCCTGATTTTTTTGTGCCATGCAAACCTTGGACAAATTCATAGACAGATTCACACACTGTAACTATGAAAAAAAAAAAAAAAAAAAAAAAAACAAACAAACAAAAAAAAAAACACACCACCACACCAAAAACCACAAACAAACGAACAAAAAAAGAACACAACCCACCCCAAACCTAGAAAAGTCACGTAAGGAGGGTAAGGGGAAAACATGCTACAGTTAACAGCAATCTACATGTGAGCAGTGGCAAAACCATTTATCCTAAACATACTAAGAGGTAGGTGCCTATAAACACAAACTTTTGAGATAAGAGAGTAGTTAGTGTTTCAGTATAGTGCTTTAGTGTATCATCAGTGGTAGTTTTGGTAGGGTTCCTACTTCTTACCAATAAATCTGACACGATAGTTTTAAAATACAAGCAAATACAATAACACTTAACCCAAGTTCAAGTGAGAAACAAAATACTGGTGCTTTTTTGCTATAGGCTCCACTTAGATACATATGCCCACAAAAAAAAAAAAAAAAAGTTGAAGAACAGCTGTCTCAGAACTGCACCATAGTCCCAGCCCTAGAAATTTTCAGCTGTCAGCACCTAAGGGTAACTTTTCAGTGCAGCCTGGCTTACAATGAAACAAACAGATCCTGTTTCTAGGGTTACAATTATCAGCTAAATAAATAGGATTTTTTAAACTTATCTACTAAACACATCAGTGGCAAAACCGCAATTGCTTAAGATAATGAACCAAATACAGGTGTGTCTGTGTGCAGCCAGTCATTTCTGCAAGAAAGTACATCCAAGAGGTGGAGTAGAAATTAAGCAGAATGATTGGAGAAGCCTAACACACTCCCAGGAATGTGACTTGAAACAGAGCAAAAGGGAGCTGCAGTGCCCCTCTGCTGAAATGGGAATGATTATCTGAATGTTTCCTCTCTCCAAACCTCCCCACAATTAAGCTCTTTTTATTTCTGTGCCTTGCAGACAGTTTGAGGCAAACAAACAATTCTCTCCAGTTTTAATATGAAGTACATTAGAAGTTCAATAACTAGGAGATGGCTTCTCAAAGGTAGAACTGCATGTTAGTGGAGAGCTCAATCCCCTTATGATTTCAACCACAACTTTTGCAGCAACTTCAGTAAGAACAAGACTGAGATCCTTGGAATACATCTTTGGTGCACCAAAAAAGTTTGCCTCAATTTTTTTTGAAACAAAACAAAAACAATCAGTTCTATAATGAAGCTGAAAATATGACTCAGTTCATTAAGCAAAACAGACTAACTAAAATACTGATCAAGTTCAAACATACATCCTCCTCCTCCAGCAGGAAAAGCCAATTTCTTTATCTGGCATCTGCTAGACAACATCTAAATTATAGAGAACTGCTGAATAAAATAATTTGCTGAACTCAAACACCAGTTGGTTCATACATCAAACTAAAGTCACATTTTTCACAAGTACTTTCCCAAGATTTTTGGAAGAAAAACCCAAAATTTTTATGATATCAACTTCTATGGAGATCCATGAATGACTATATGGAGAAAATGGCAGAATTCCCTTGGGAATTAAAAAATTCCTAAACCTTCTAAATGCCCTTAGAGAAGCTAGGATTATTCCAATAGCTTTCGTGTGATATGGCTAAATATAATTTTTTTTTTTTCTAAATCAAATCCAAGCTTCACATCAGCATTTAAAGTACATCAAAATTTTAAATTGTGATGAATGAAAGTAATAGCAGAAAATTGGAATTTTTTGTGAAGCATATATTCCTGTAGCAGTACAGAAATATCAATACAGCCTTTGAAATAGATGACTCAAAAAAGATTAATCAACAAGAACCAAATGGCAACCTTCTCTGCTCATTACATTACTTGACAATATGAATGTGCATTTACTTTAAGGTGATAAAACAAACATGCCCAGTATTAAAAATAAAATGGTTTGAATTTTTGGGCATTGATTTTGGATGACCTATAGCTAAAGAAAGAAATGGGAGTGCTCAGTATCTTCAGTCAGGCTTTAATGAATATAATTTTTCATGATGTAGTATCTTCTAATTTCTTTAAAATAAAAAAGTTAAACACTGATTTTGGTTAATGATAATGTTTCTATGATGTACAAGTTAATAGAGAAGATCCATGGGATTGAAGTTGCATATACATCTGAGAACTCTCAAACTCTAGGAATGAGTCTTCTGCTTAACTTCTTAAAAATCTCCGACACCTCAAAAAAAGGGCACCTTCCTCTACCTGGCCTTTCTTCCAATACGATTAGACCAATACCAGTACAAATGCTTGTAGTAGTGTAACTTCTCCCATAGCATGAATTATAACAAACACAAATGTTTGAAACGTGACTGCATGAAGTCTGTAATGGCAGTGCCAGAAAACAAACAAAAGTAATAAAACACCACCAGAAAAAAAAAACAACAACAACAAAACAAACAAACAAAAAAAAAACAACAACCACCAACAACAACACACACACACACACACAAAAAAAAAACCAACCAAACAAAACCCCCAAAATGGCAACATCCCAAAAACAAAACAAAACCAAAAAAGCAAACAAGTGTACTGGTAAGATATTTTTAAAAGTACCTCAGTTCTTATCAGCAAATAACAGGCTTAGACTCTCTTTTCTAGCTGTAGTCAATAGACAACACTGCTCTTTTTCTAGTCTAAGTACAGGCAAATCTTCAAAGAGGTAACACAACTAATAGCTGACTTCAAATATGAATAAGCTGTATTAACAAAGTTCAGACAAATTCAATTTAACATTTAATCCAGACTAATTCATCTGGCTCCCATTACCACTAGCAAATTACTGTATAAAACTTTTGGTTACAGAAAGATAAGTTAGTTCCTTTAGACTATGAAGGAAAACCATTCATCATAAAGGGGACTGCAAACATAATAAAACCTATTGTATTAAAAGATAAGTTTAAAATGTGCCTGCTGCAACACGTATTTCTCCATGCAAGAGAAAGTTCTCACACTGCAGAGCTGTTTTCACCTCGGTGAGCAGACTGATAGTTAATCTGAATCATTTTGTCCTATTCTGGGCTTCAGATCTGTTTTCATCCTTGTGCTTCAGTATTGCTGGAATGAGAACAGCTGTGAATGGGCATGTTACTATCAGCAAGTTCTCTGAAGGATCTGGACACGGCCTGGTCACATTCTAAACAAGGCTGTTCTTACTCTGAAGAAACTAAAAATGACAATTTCATAAATCTTCTGTCAGTATTTAGCACCTCATTTTCAGTGAAAGTTTTCATCATCTGTCTAGGAAATCTATCTTCTTCATTCCATAAAAATGTATTCAAAGGGAGTGTAAACTGCAGATGAAGTTACATTTTGTAATTTCTTTTTTTCTTTCCAACATACAATTTTACATTTTATGCAGAGGTTAAATTGTGTTAACATTTCTGAAATCACGACATGAGCAGTAACTAAAATAGTCATCTGTCCTCTTAAAGGCTCTAGCTTGCTCCAAAGAAAGTGAAAGAAAGAGAAGGCAAAAATTATTTTAAGCTGCCTTAACTTCCCTCCAGGTTTAGACACCCAAGGAGAAGTCATCTTTGTTGTGAATTACATTTTCAAGTAAGCTACAGGCAGGTTTGCACCTCAAGAAAGCACTGAGCCAAGAACTGTTTACTTCTTGTCCCACATCCAAGATAAGAATTCCTATAAAGCTGTAGAAGGGGAATAATGCACCAGGGTCTGTGCACATCAGATCCTGAAAAAAATGGGAATTCCTATAAATGACATTTTAACAACAAATGTTTTCTGTTCCTAACAATAAGCAGGTAAATTGGAATCTACCACTTTATTTTGACCCTTGCTGAGTAAGTTTCTGATAAAGGTTTCTATCCAAAACTTCCTACCTTGAAATAAAGTGAGGAATGGACTGCAGCATCACAAAGAAAAACTCATAGTTAAAAATATGCTGAAACAAAATGACAAACAGAAGTTGTAGTTTTCATGGGCTATAATTGACAGAGCTCCCAGTGTGTTTATTTAGGATGCACTCTAGTGGACACACATATAACAAAATCAAACAAAGATACAAACAGTATGGACCAATAAGAAAATGAAAGCAACATGTAATTAGCATTAATTTCTAGCATGTTTTAAAATAGTGTCCTACATTTTGCAGGCTGTATGATAGTTTACAGCCTTTTGAAGACTAAATGATGATTTACATTTTCATGGTCAACATGACTGGACATTAAGTGTAAATGGACATGAGTTACCAGTTTTTGAAGTGCTAATCTAAATATTAACACTAATAACAAACGTAACATGTAATAACAAATATAATTGTAAGCTGTGCCAAAATCTGTTCACTAGAACACTAACCACATGGGTGTATTCATGCCACAGGAAAGCTTTTGACTATCATAGAAATTGCAAACCAATCAGAATTAACGTAGATAGTAAAGCCTGACCACTTAGACACAAAAGTAGTTCAATTTATCATGACTCCAAAAGTTACACAACCATTTCTAAGTATTTATGCCTGGTAAGTGACATTTTGCTCTTTTGACTTTAAGGATGCTCATATAAGGTGTGGTTATTAACAGCATCCAAAAAGCAGTGTAGCAATAAAATGGGCACAGGGTTTTTTTAATAAAGGTACTTTATCTTTAAGGGGAAAAATAATATATTACTATATGAAAAATCAAGTGCTCATGTTTTTAAAATTTACTAAGATTATTTTTAGTCTGCTCTATGTGATCAAAATGTTCAGAGCAGGAAGACATTTACTATGTGATTGACCCTTGTCTGTTGAGTGTATAGGTATTTTTAAGTTTGCCAAGGACAGCAAACCCCTTAGACTCAGCAATACTATTAAAAAACTGAAGTGAAATTATCAGAAAAATCTTTCATCCCAAGACTGAAGGATGCAGTAAATGCATTAACTACGCACTGATTATGTAACGAAAGGTATTTCCATTACACAATATTGGCCATAGCCATCTAACCTGTAGTAGAAGACAGATTCAAAGGCACATTTTATTGAAGAAGCACAGGATTTCTTAATGCTGATGTCTTTTCCATTTACAGTGAAGAGACACAGAACATTCTTGACAACCTATACCAAGATACCAGTGATTACAAACATCTGTTCTTGTAAAAATGCATCTTTTAGGATTATAGAATTTTTTTTTCTAGATAATCATGAATCAAGCTAAATATTCTTCTAAATTTTTAGAAGTGAAGTTTTGAGAAATAATAACGGTATTTAGTAGAGAACACAGATTTAATTTCTTGATTTAAGAATTCAAGAAAAATGCAGAAAAGTCTTAACTTGACTAATCAAAACTAATATACAGACAATTGCAGCTTACCTAGTAGCCCACAATACCCATAAAAAGATTCTAATAATAAATCTAATAATAAATATATTTATCTAATAATAAAGCCTAGAGCAAACACCTTGTGTTACAAAGTCCACCTCATGACTTCCAGAAGACAAGATCTTCTTGTGCATACTGACTCAGAGTTAAATTTGCCTCTTTCAAATACATTTGGGAAATCTGATTGGATTTTTGCACCAAATTTGACATCCAGAATACTCTCACCATCTTTTAATCTGTAGAGCATTCCCTTTTTCTATCAGAAACCATTCAAATTCTTGGAAAATCATTTTCAAAAATATTTTACTATTTTAATATTGATTCAACCTCTCATATTGTAGCATCTATCTTCAAATCATATTGACACATTATATTTGTATTTATTATGGCTACTTTGATATGCAATAAGTAGAAAATATATTTGCTGCTTTCACTTCAGCTGCAGTTTTCTTCCTGCAAGTCAGCCATGCTAGCGACAATGGTTTAAGAACAAAAAGGAAGAATCAGTGTCAGAATTAACAGACTTTATACGAACACCTTAAAAAACAGACACTGGAAAAACAGGTATGTAAATCAATTCTATTTATAAAATACATAAATCAAGATATTACACTTCAGGATCAGCAAGTAATGAGTAGAAAACATATTTACTGCTTTCATGTCAGCTCTAACTTTCTTCTTCTGTTATTGATGGGAGACTTGTTTGACTCTGAAAAAGAACAACAAAAAAATTCTATCACTTACCAGCATCCACTGAATTCCTTTGTAAAAAGGAAAATAGGAAAAAAAACCTGCCCATGATAGACAAGTTGGTACCTATCAGTCTAATCATGTATTCTTCCATTCAGTACAATGAATGCCATCACCAGATTTCTATTATAAAATCCATCAAATTTGGATGAAGCATTGTGATTCTGAGGGCAGAATTAATAGTACAAGCCTATATCTCTTATTTTATCAATCTGTTCTTGATTTGTAGCAAACATCTCACAGTAAAACCTGAAATAACATCCCCAAAAGCCAAATGTAATCTAAAGCCTCTAGGTATGAAAACTTGATACACGTAGGAAGCAGCAGGTACTACTTACAACTCATTTTCACTTCTAGTTTTGCAATTTTCTTATTAAAGAACCCATAAAATATGCCCAAAGCCTCAAGAATATTTTAAAATACGTAATTATCAGAAAATTCTAAAAATTTGGGCTATATGAGATCTTGCATACATATCTGATTTACCTCAGTGGAATAAACACCTGTGAAAAGCTGACTCTAAGAACAGTCATAAGTATTTTCCTAAATCTATTGAGAGAAAACTTCTAAAACAAGCTGCTATTAAAAAACCCCTTACATATAAAGTATATTATTATAACAACAGAAATTCAGAGCCAGAATTACACTACTGATACCAGAAATGAAGTGATTTAGTATACATTGTACATAACTCTTCACACAGCACAGAAAGGCTGCCTCCTCTTTAAGCATATTCATCCTTTAGTGTGTAACATATCTGAATACAAAAGGGTGCTTTAAATCTTCAGAATTTAGTCAGCTAACACCACAGAGTCTTCTACAATGGCTTAGCTCCTACCAGAATGCAGCTATGGGCAGTCTGGAGGTTGTGGACAAAATACCATCCCTTAAACAGTTTTAACCTTTTGATAGGTCAGCACAGAAAAGCAAAGCTGTAAGAATCAATGATTTATAATCTCTTTCTAAACACTTACTGGTTCACTCTCATCTGGCTCCTCAGCTTTGGGTGAAGTAGGTGTTCCAGGTCTATCTGTAACTTCAGCTATTGATTTTTCATTTTCCTGTGGTAATGAAAACCAGCTTTCAGTTTCAGTCATGAAATCACATTCCAGGTGTGTCAAAATGACATTATGTATTAATATAAAGAGAATACTTCAGATAAGTACTATACAAATTTAGTGATATGGGAATGTGGTCTTTGAATGCTTAACCTTTTTTATTCTTTTTTTTATTAACAGCAATTTTAAATTTTTACACATTCATTTTTTTTGTCACTTTCAAACTCTCATCTTCCTACAGTTACGTTTTGTCAGTATTTTAACAGAGTTTTCTAAAAACTTAGGTATTTCTAAAGTACTCTGCGCTCCACAGAGTTTTAAAAGCTTTTGGGAGATAAGCAGTCCAAATATGCATGTATGTTGTTACTGAAGCAGCATTAAAAAAACCATAAACACGGATATCTGTATACACTCTTCTGTTAATAGAAATTTCCCCACTCCACTAAGATATCATAATCCAGAGGCATTGCAATTCCAAACCACAGCTCTTTTTCCAGATGCAGTAAACGGATTTTGTGCTAACACCCCGTAAAACACTACTGTCTTGATACTTAAATTAGACATGATTATTTTATAAAACTTTCTAATAAATACCATCAAGGAATGTGGAAGCATCAGCTAAGCTGACTTTATGCTGGATTTTTGTAATAAATTTATGTTTTCTTCTGGTTAAAATTCAAGTATAAAACCCAAAATGCAGAAGCCACATGTTAGACATTTCCCCCTATCTACACTCCTGTTTCTTTAATTATGTGTTCATTCAACACCCATGGGCTTCTGCTTTGTGTTTTGTAATTGATGCCTGTGTCTGGAAAAAATGGCTGATAAATGGTATTTTCAAACCACCAACTAAGCATTGGCTTAAACCTCTTGATCCTCCTGCTGCAACTGCATTTCAGCTTCTTCATTCTCTGCTTCCAACTCTGCATGTTCTTCCTCCAGCTGAGCCTGCAATCAGTTTAAGAAAGGACAAATTGGAAAGAAACCCCCCTCCACATTTATCTTTTTCACCACATTGTTTAAAATGTATTTATTATTGAAATAATAAATAGAAAGTAAGCAAAAAGCACAACTACTATGTTATGTTAACAACGAAGTCCTTTCAGTATCATCTGGTTTAACATTTTCAAAGGTTTGAGACTCTTATGGATAAAAAGCTTTACTACCACAAGAAAAAAAATTAACTGAAGTTAGTGTACACACCTCAGATACTGTCTCATTACACATGCTTTTTATCAGTCTGTATTAGTTACCTCCTGTCCTTTAGATTAAGCTCTTTGATAATTTGGGTAGTACCTAGCACAGATGGATGAATTAATATAGAATCAAATTTATAGAAAAATTTGACAAGCAATGTCATTAACATTAATCAGGTCTATCAGCAACCTTTCGTACTTACAACTGGAAATATCGAACAGGAAGTGTTTATTAATTGTGAGCATAAGTTCTATTACAGTTATTAGTATACAAAGAGCTCCAAGATGCCACAGCACCATATGCTGCTGTGGATTATCTATTATTAAGTACTAATAACCTGATGTTGTTCTTCAAGTTTCTGCTGCTTTTCTTCCTGGATTTTTAGCCTTTCAAGTTCTGCTAGAGCTGCCTCCCGTTCTTGTTCCAGCTCAGCTCTCTCCAGCATTCTCTATTTCGGAGGTAACACAGAATCAGTGAAACATAAAAATATATTAAATAACATCAACTATATTGTAGCAATCTTGTTGTGCCTAAGTTGGATCCACCTTTTTTTCTTCATCTAAATTTCTTCTGTAATTGTAAATCCAATGTGCAAGATACTCTATTGGATCTGCTGGCCGATGCTCTACAACTTCTGCCAGTCCCTTCTTCAGGCAACTTCCCAGGCATTGTTTCAGATATTGAGACTCCATCCAAATCTACTGACAATAAGCAGACAGATATTAAATATCAGTGTCAGAATTAAGTTAGAGGGCTTAAGAACTCTTGCTTCAGGCACCAAACACTGACTACGACATTACTTTGTACTAAGCTTGCAATTTATACAGGTAAGTTATTTAATAATGGTTTAGTTCTTAAAAGCTCCAGTGACAAGTCAGTTATATCAATCACAGCAGGAAAAAAAAAATGCTCAAATCCCACCTTACTCTTTGGACATGTATAATTCATGAACTACTTGGAAACATGCTGATAATTCTAGGTCTGAATGATAACAAACAAACAAAAAAACAACCTCGCCCCCCCCACACACAAAAGCCTAACAAACAAGCAAAAAAACCCCAACGCCCCCTCCCCCCCCCCCATCCAAAACCAAACCTGAAAAGCACAAGAAGACAATAGAAAACTTCTACACAGATACTCGGAGAACAGGTAAGTAGTTCTGAGGACAATCAAGGGATGATTTATAATTTGATCAGTCAAAGCTATCTTTAAGACATAGGTGCAAGGAGAGGGCCTGAAGCACTCTAACAGTTACGAAAGGCACACATCTCTGTGCACACATTTTACTAGCCCGGTTTAAGCAAACTCGAGCCTTCCTTTGGTGTCAAGGGGGCTGAATCCGTGTGGGGCAGCCACGGCCGGGCGGGGCGGCGGGGCGGCGGGGCAGCAGGGCAGCAGGGCAGCGCCCCGAGCGCCGGGCCGAGCACCTGGCCCCTCCTCCGCGCTCACAGCGGCTCTGGGGGACCGTAATGCTGCCCACCCTCTTAACCCGGAGCCGCCACCCACGCCCTCTTGCCAGGGCTCCATTTAAGCACAGCTGGGCCTCCCCCCTTTCCCTAGGCTCCGGGCGGGGTGGGCCCGCTCCTCATCGCCTACGCCTTGTTCTCGGAATCCTGGGAGAGCCTGGCCCGTTACCCCGCCTCGCCCCAGGCTCCACGATAGTCACTGGCACCCGGGGCTATCGCTGCCCTGCTTCTGGCGCTGCAGAGCTTCCCTCGGAGAGCAGCCCTGCTCCGGCTCCTCCCCAGCAGCAGCTCCCCGGCCCGGCCCGGCCCGCTCCTACCGCCCGGCCCCGGACGCGCGGGGCTGCTCCGCAACAGCGCCGCCAGCGCAGCGCGCCCCGGCGCCGCCGCAGGCGCTGACGGAGCGGCGGGGGGGCTGCTCGGAAAGGTCACCGATGGCACGGAACCGGGAACAGGGGCCCAGACCCCGGAGGATCATGTGGCCCTTGCGAGAGACCTCGACAGGCCGGAGGGATGGGCAGAGAAGAATGTGAAGTTAAGCAATGGTAAATGTAGGGTCCTGCACCTGGGGAGAAATAACCCCGAGCACCGGGAGAAGCTGGAGGCTCAGATGCTGCAGAACTGCTCTGTGGAGAAGGACCTGGGGGTCCTGGTGGACAAGATTTCCATGAGCCAGCAGTGCCCTTGTGGCCAAGAAAACCAAGGGTATCCTGGGGTGCATTAGGAAGAGCATTGCCAGCAGGTCGAGGGGAGTGATCCTGCTCCTCTGCTCAGCTCTGGTGAGGCTCTGCCTGGGGTGCTGTGTCAGTTCTGGGCTCCCCAGTGAGAGAGGGGCATGAAGATCCTGGAGCAGGTCCAGCAGAGGGCATGAAGATGATTAAGGGACTGGGGCACCTCTTACAAGGAAAAGCTGAGAGGGCTGAGCCTGAGCATTGAGGTGATTGATAGGGGCCCTCATTGATGTATAAATACCTAGAGGGGAGGTGCCAAGGTCTGCTCAGTGGTGCCAACCTCTAGGACACCAGACAATGGTCAGAAACTGATGCATAGGAAGTTCTGTCGAAGCAGGAGGTAGTTCTTTACTCTGTGCAGGTGACCACACACTGGAACAGATTGCCCAGGAAGGTTGTGGAATCTCTCCATCTAACTGAAAGCTGTCTGGATGCAGTTCTGTGCAACGCGCTCTAGGACGACCCTAGCTGAGCAGGGAGGATGGACCAGAAGACCCACTGTGATGCTTTCCAACTGTTTTAATGCTCTCTCTCTCTGAGCAGCTTCCCTTCACAACTGATGCCATCTTTTCTGGTCCCTGCCAAATTCATCGGCTGACGTCCACCTCAAATTTGACCAGCTGTCTGCTTTACTATCAACTTCTAATGGGGTATTAAAAACCCCTGCGAACAACTGCAGCTGGAAGAACTAACTCCGTGCGTTGATTAATTCCGACGCCTACGTGCACTAACGTTATCTTAGCCGCTCCCTGGCAGAAGTGGAAGGCGGGCTGCTTCCCTGAAGGAAAGGCAGCTGGCGGAGGTGCCGTGACCGGGTAGGAGCCGGCTCCGGGAGCCCGGGGATGGAGCGGTGAGGAGCCGGCTCCGGGAGCCCGGGGATGGAGCGGTGAGGAGCGGGCTCCGGGAGCCCGGGGATGGAGCGGTGAGGAGCGGGCTCCGGGAGCCCGGGGATGGAGCGGTGAGGAGCCGGCTCCCGGAGCTCGGGGAGGAGCCGGCCGGGGGGTGTCGCTGGCGCCCCGCGAACGCTCGGCGCAGGCCGCAGAGCGCAGCCGCCCGCCCCGGCCGGAGGGGCCCTGCGCCGGCGCGGTCATGGCGGCGGAGCGCGGCACGGCGGCCGAGGCCCTCGTGGGGCAGGTGGTGCTGCCCGGGGACCTGCTGCTGCTCCCCGCGCACTACGACGAGGACGCGGAGGGCGAGCGGCTGCGGCTGAGCGCGGGCGCGGCGCCGCAGGGGCGGCTGCTGTGCGGGCCGGGGCTGCGGCGCAGCGGGGCCGGGCTGCTGGTCACCACGTGCGGGCTGCTGCGGCACCGGCCCGGGGGCGGCGGCGCCTACTGGGTGGACTCGCAGCAGAAGCGGGTACGGGCGCGGCCGGGCCCGGGTGTCCGTGTGTACACGGGTAGGTGTGCTAGCTCCCGTCTGGCCCGCGCTCCCCTGACCCTCTGTCTCCCTCCCCCGCTGCAGTACGTGCCGGTGAAGGGCGATCACGTCATAGGGATCGTGACGGCCAAAGCGGGGGACGTGTTCAGGCTGGACGTGGGCGGCAGCGAGCCGGCGTCCCTGTCCTACCTGGCCTTCGAAGGCGCCACGAAGAGGAACAGGCCGAACGTGCAGGTGGGTGCCTTGGTTAGCATCGTTAGGAGGCGCTTCTCTTGCGTTTCAGTAGCTTTTCTTAGGGCAAGTGTTCTCATAAGCCCCCGTCAGAGGAGTTATGCAGGTCTAGCTGTAATGGTTTCGCCTTGGTTCTCCTCGCAGGGTTTTGCACCGTTAGGCCGCGGCCTTTCTGGGTTTTCCTAGGACTAACTAGCGTGGTTTGCTCTCTCTCAGGTGGCTGGGTGCTTCACTCGCATGTTTTTGTTTGCTTATAGTGCTGCCAGGAGCAGATGCGATTCACGAGTAAGGTGCATCCCAAAGGGCACTCCGATGTTAAGGTTTTAAAACGTGACGCTGGTGGAAAATCCTGAGTGGGGCTTTTCAACAGCACTATTATAAATAGTTGTGTTGTGCATGCATGCCACAGTTTCTGTTCTTTAGTGAAAAGCCATTACCAGAATGTAAAAGGAACTGTAAAGGAAAACAAAATAGGCTGGAATGCTATTTTTTAATTGTTGTCATGCTAAATGATTATAAGAGGTTATTCTCTTGTTCTTTGATGCTGTTTTGTATAGGTGGGAGATCTTATTTATGGTCAGTTCGTTGTAGCAAATAAAGACATGGAGCCAGAGATGGTCTGTATAGACAGCAGTGGAAAATCAAGTGGAATGGGAATAATTGGACAAGATGGCTTCCTCTTTAAAGTTTCCTTAGGTCTAATAAGAAAGTAAGTACTAAAAAAATGTAAGTAGTCATTGTCACGTGTAAGATTCCCACTGCTGTTTTGATGACTTTGGAGCAGTGTTGGCAGTTTGGTTAATCAGTGTCTGTAATTCTTGTGGAGAGTGCATTTAAATCAGATTTACTGAATAGAGTATGGATTGATCTAGAAGGAAAGTTTTTTTCCTCTTAAGAGGCTTAGAAGCTCTTTTGTATGGTGTTGCATGACCTGTTCAAAAAGTGATGTGGTTGCCAAGGCAGTGTGGAAAATAAAAGTTGTGACCTGGGGAAGTCAGACATTCAGGGTAGTGTTTCAGGTATGTGCATATTACCACGGAGTTTAAAACTTAGCAATGCTTATTGTCCTTTTTTTGTTTCATGGGCTAGTGGAGGGTGTATGTTTGGCTGACAGCTGATTAAAGGGATATTAGCACATCAGTACACATTATTTTCTGACTTCCAAAGAAAAATAAATAACATTGAAATAAAGATATAGATTAAAAAATGTAGGATTTTAGTTTAATACTAGCACTGACACATTAATCCAGGAACTGTTTCATAAGCTTTTAAATGTATTGTGAACTTCAGAGTTGCTTATACTGATGTAAGTACAAGATTTTTTTTTTGTGACTGTCAAAGAATACCAGTTTACATGGATAAACAATAGTCAAACTTTGTTGTTGCTTCTGGGGTGGAATTTTTTTTGTTTGTTTTTGTCATTCTTTGGATAAGCAATCTGGCAGTGCAGAGCAGCTTTTTCATACCTGCAATTGTCTGATTTATATGTCCTATCAGAAGTCAGTGCAAACTGATACAGAATTTTACAGCCATTGTTTTTCAAATTTTGTCTGTATACAAGTTAAAAATAACAGCATATTACAAGTAAACTGGTAAATCCTGATATGCTTTTCGTTTTTGTGAATACTTGTTCGAGCTTGATTTAATCCTGGATGTATTACATTATTTAGTATGCTGTCATCTAATAAATATGAAGTAGTCTTTTTATTGCTGTTAATACTGTTTCCTGAAGTAGAAGGGAAGTCCTGTTCTGAAAGATGTCTCTAGTGTGTCAAATTCATAAATAGCCCTTCAAAAATGTCATTTTATCAAACAATGTTCTTCTAGAATTTATTAGATCATAGACTTGTTGTAAATGTATTAATTCACTTTAAACTTGTCAGGGATTGTTTCTGAATCTAGTGAGGAAAAAACCTAGATTTACAATGGTTTTATTTTTTGGGTGCATGTATTTTATATCATACATCTGATACTGTATTGCTATTTTATTTTGCATGTATATGCAACTTAATCATCTTTCAGTGTTTCTTTTACACACTCCCATAATAGCAGAACTGCTGGAGTTACTGGTCAATAATAATGTGATGTCTGTAAGTGTGAGCATTTCTTCCTCTAACTTTTTTTTGGTCTTGTTCACAGGCTCTTGGCTCCCAAATGTGAAATAATTCAAGAGTTGTCACAATTGTACCCATTTGAGCTGGTAATAGGAATGAATGGAAGAATATGGGTAAAAGCAAAAACAGTTCAACAGACTTTAATTATAGTAAATATTTTGGAAGCCTGTGAGTATATGACTGCAGAACAGAGAAAACAGGCGCTTGCCAAACTTTCAGGGAACTGATAGGAGAAAACCTTGAGGATTTGTTTGTGATGACTGTAGGGTGTTTTGGTTATTTTTGTATTCAGGTTTATATTAAAAGCCTTTTTAAAAATGAAGTACTAGACTTTGGTTGTTCTTTATTTTTCTTCTTTATCCGCTCAGCTTGTTTTTGTGTTTTTTAAGGAGTTTTTGTCTCACCTTTCTGGTTATGAAGCCCTGTTTATGTTCATGAATTTTCTGACCAATGGGAAGATGGTCTCTAGAAGCTTTCAGTAGCTCTGAATTTTGAAGTGTAACTACTTAGGTCTTCTTTAAGAAACTGGTGATTTTGTAAGCTGCATGTATTTGTTTTTATAGTTACTAAAATTTCAAACAATCCACGTTTACTTGGGGTAACAAAAAGTGTCCCATGGGTCATTAATTTTGGTCAGGTGCTCTATTTATACAGTGACATGAAGTAATTATTTAATGTATTATGAAATTTGGGAATAGAAATGCAGGTAGAGAATACCAGAAAATAATTGCAGGGTGTAGTATAAAAGAATCACAGGGTGGTTAAGGCAAATGATCAGATAAGACCAAAAATACGTTCACAGGGACATTACCACTTTCCCTAAGAGGTGACCTGCCTAGTAGTATTAAGGACACAGTGATTAGGATGTCACAATAATAGCCATGTGTTTTGTGATTCAAGACACTGATTTCTTTAGTAATAGCATAAAGATGCCACAGAGCTTTACTAATATTTAATAAAATCAGCATTTCTGAGAAAAGCTATGTTTGGCTTCTTTGTGTAACAGTCCCTCTGATGCATGTAGAGGAGATGCTGACCTAGGAAGGGTAAGCTCTCAGTGAATTTTAATATGTAATTTGATACTGTTCTGAGAGAGAAAGAGAGCCCTGGATTAATGGAAGGGTAGCTACAAATGCCTTCTTCCTGTGGGAGAAAAGCTTGATTGTAGGTACCTAATGAACTGCTTGAAGCTGTTAGGCAGTCATTTATATCTGTGGTGTTCTGTGGTTCTTAATAAGCTGAATGGTCTAATAGCAATAGTTAAAGGAAATTACTAAAAATTAACTAATTAAGGTAAGCCTGAATACCATCTTAATTAAAGTGGAAACATACTTTTTCCTGTTTATTCTGTATTTCATCCAAAGCTCAACCTAAGGCATTTTTTTTGATGATAGGGTTGTCTTTGGCATCTGTCATTTAGAAATTGACTCAGGTCAGAGCCAGCTCCTCTGAGTCATCTGTAATGCTTTTACCTTGGGCTTCCCCTGGTTCAGCAAGAACTCAACTCTAATGGTTTCCATGCAAGTCAAATGGCTACAATTCAGAATTCTTTGAATTTCACTGGTCTCCTTATTTAGCATCTAGGGCATTGATCATCTGGCTTGGTAGGTCTTTAGTCATTTTTTTTCCACCTGTCCTCTCCCAGCTGAAGTGACTTTCATTCATATGCCATAAACCTTTTGGGTCTGTAGTCTGTCTCTTACTACACATGAGAAGCTGTAAATTAATCAGGTTTTCAATAACTGTTCTTCTCTAGAGTGTTTTCAATTTCAGCTAACCAGAGCCTCTGCAGGTTGTCTGTTATTGGAACAATAGCTCAGGGTGCTGACTTTTTTTTTTGGTGTAAATTGTTCTTGGATCATAATAGTAAAACTACAGAAATGGGCAATGACATGGATCATTTCCTGGATAGTTGTGGCTTGAAATTAGCCTTACCACTGCCCTTTACCTAGGCAAACGCCTTTCCCTTCCAAAATCCTGCATTCCAAGCTTAACCTGCAAGATACAAGTGAACAATCCCTGTTAAAATGCTGGCTTTGTAGCGCAGCACAGCAAATGGCAACCTTGAAAGTTCTCAACATAATCAGCACACTAGTTCATACCACACATCAGGCTGTCCCACTGTCACCCACTTCTTGCTCAAATACAAATTTAGTTAAATCAAGAACAGGATACAAAATGCAGTAAAATTAGGCTTGTTATTAATTTGGCAATATTAAATAACCAAAAAGCTCTTGGGTTTTACCCCCTACGCAATCATTTTAAATGTGTGCTACACGTAAGTTTGTTTGACAGCTTATACAGTGGAAAAAAATTATAGTGGATGTGAACAAAATGGGTGTGGGGAAAAATGCTTGAAAGAAAGTACGCTTACATTGCTAACAAGATGATACATTTTGTTGGGTTTTTTTAATTGGACAAAAAAATCTTATCAACATTCCTCAAGCCAATTACAATTTGACAGGCTTTATCTAACAAACCAAACATTCAGGAAAAATCTAAACAATATCTTTGCAAACTTTTAGTTCTATGTTGGTGACTAAACCAGTTACAAGGAAGGGTTATGAATTCTGCTGGAAGTCTTCCACATGCCCATTAAAGGCACATAAACCCATATGTTTTTGGAAATAGGACTTGCAGAAGGGGTGCTGTGGACTTGAAGTGTACCTTGCTAAGTAAGTAGAATGTATTTTCTGTTGCATTTCTCCATGATGTTCACTCTTATCAGGTTAAGTCATTATTTAGAGTTGGTCATTTCAGATACTCTATGATTGTGCATTGGATGCTTTGTTATACTGCTTTTCTTTCGAGCTGTTGTGATCAAATTATGTAAAAGTGGTAGATAACATGAAAGTTGTTCCTATGCCCATGAGAGATGAGCATAACCTCTCAAAAAGAAAGTTCACAAAGAATTAAACAGAAACCACACATTGAAAATATGAAATACATAGTTTGTAGCCCTTCCTAGGTTGATATATCAAGGCCAAGAAAACAAATCGTATCACAAAATACAGAAATGCAGTGTTGAAATTCAGTTTCATAGTAACACATTTGTGTTTTGCTCTAGTAGAAGAAAGTTACACAGACAAATAGCTCAATGTAATAAGAGGATTAAGAGCTCAACTCTAGGGCTGTGGTTAGAGAATGTGGCTGTAGCTCTGCTAGATTAGAAGTTTACTGTGCCTAACTACTCATTACAGCCTTGCCACCAGGAACTGAGGCTTGCTGGGATGGGTATTTAATTCCCAGCCAAGTTCTGTCAAAATGACCCACATCAGCATCAACACTTCTAATACCATAATTATTTTCATTTTAGCACATGGGTGTTCTTTAGCAAAAGAGTTTGTGGAACTTTTCTCCCAAATTTTAAATATTAAGAGCAGGTCATCTACTGGAGAAGGTCAATTTTGTTAGAGAAAGCCCAGTTTTCTGCTTTATAGCTTGGACAAATACTTCAGAGTAACAGCTAAATCAACAGATTTTTTTTAAAACCTTAGAAATTGATCACCTCCAATGCTTACATGAAAAATATTTACATCAGATTTTCTAGCTAAGTACAAGTACCTTGGTGAGGTACATTATTTGACTGAGTACAGTAACTTGTCTTAAAGACAATGTAGGGCACTTAAGTTGTATTAATAACACAAGGAATCTTGTTCATACTCAGATGTGTAGCTACTCTTGAAGTCCATAAGAAAGTAAAAAATTAAACATGCCAGTTTTACCACAACGACTTGTAAGAGAAATAGCCTAGAAACATGTTGAGCACCTGGATTTTAATGGGAACTACACAGTAGTTGGAGGTGATTAACCAGGATCACTGCAGGTTATCCTCTGATGTCCTGATTTTACGGAAGTGCAGTTGCTGCGTTTTCAGTGCTATCTTTTTGGGATGTTCAAAAGCCTGGTTTTGCTTGTAGAGCCTGAGGCTTGATCACTATTCTAGTGGCTTGAATAGTCATTAAAAATAACTTTTTTTTTTACTGGTCTTCAGTGTCCTACCTAATACGAGAATACTAAAAATATCAGAGTAACTTTATTTGCAGTACTGTAGTAAACAAGGGACAGACAAACTATAGGCCACATACTCTATTTTGCTTACACTTAATAAACAAAACACCTGACACAGGGATATTTAAAGACTGAAGGACAGTGGGAGGACTAATGACCTCATCTGCACTTTCCAAGTTCTGTGATTCACTGTTTGTTAGGCTTATTGCAAAAGAGATTTGTTGTAAGAATATATACCCACTGAAAAGACTTACTAATTATTTCTTCCTGTTCTTGTCCAGATGGAGGGTATTGCACCAATCTCTACTTGGTGTCCCACAGTGAACCGCTTATGTGAATGAACTAATTTCGAAAGATCTGTGTTTGCTTTTGTTTCTTCTGTGACTACTGCACCCTGATCTTAGCTAAGATAAATCTGAGGTTCTGTGTCTAGGCTGACTGACATGTTTATTTCCTGAGAATCAGGATGAGGCTGAGAACACCCCTACACGGGTAAATGTCACTGTACAGCCTCCAAACAAGAGACTGCTTCTGCCTGGCCTGGTGGAGATCTGTGTCCGTCTGCATCTGTGTGGCTTTGCTTTCAGTAGCATGGAGGTGAAAAGTTCAAGCTGTACTTTTTAATTTTTATTTTTTTTTTAATTATCTGCATCTAATCTTATTGGCTTGGTATCAAAAGTCTGGAAGTCCTTTTACAGACCTAGGGCCTAGATCCCACCACTGTCTTGTTGCCCTAGAAATCTCCTGCTTCCTCATAGAGAAGACAGTTTCCTTTGTATAAGCCATTTGTCTAACAATGTGCTTGGTCTAAGGCTGATCTACAGAAGCATGATCCAACAAGAAAAAGAAAAAACTCCTAAAATAACGCACAGCTTTGTCATTCTGTACATGAATCGAAAGTTTCGTAATACTAGATCATGTTTTAGCATAGCTACTAATACAGTGCATTCTGACTTACAGGCATGCCAGGGAAATTTAATTAACTGATGAACAAGCAGTTTACAGACTGATTCTCCTCATTCACTGCTATAAAACTGAATTATGAAGGCAGGAAGAGAGGGGCTGAATGTGTTAACAACACTGTTCAGAACCTGGGAACTTGGAGACTAAGTATCAGTGTCTGTTGCTTTGTGAAGTGAAGTGCTTTGTTAATCTCTTTTTTTTAAGAGGAAAAATATATGAATAACGTGAATAGGTGCATGGAAAAGCTCAACTATAATAGATCAATCTTAATATGATTTTATCAAGCAGGAAAACCAGAAAAACAAACAAGTCAAATTCCCAATTTCCTGCCAAAATTTCACTACTATTCTGGAGCAATGAAGGCAAAGATATTCTAATAATGACAGAGTTGTTGCTGCAACTCCACTTAATGCAACACAGTAGCTTTTCAAGGAAAGCAAGCTTTTCTGGAGGTGTGGGTAGGGAAGGTTAAATTCCAGTATTTTCATGACAGAGTATTTCTTTGGTTTCTGTGTCTATTAGATGTATGCATGCATTCAGAGGATTTTGCTGCTCTGTTAGGTGGGAGGGTATTCCTGGATGGAACCCAGATGTGTGGGCTCAGATTTTGCTGCATTTTTTGCAACATTTTTTACAATAGGGACAAATGAAATCAGAGTCACTTTTGAGATTAATTGTTAATCTCAGATTATAATAGTTGTTAACTGATAATTGTTACCTTGTGGTAGACTCCTCCCCAGGGCAAAGAATAAATAGATATTTTAATTTTGTGATAAGTGGGTTTTTTTTTCCTCCTCAACAATATTGGCTACTTTAAAATTGTGATAGGCCAGCTGCCAGGTTGTTAAAAGGCGTAATGTGCAGAACTATCATTAAGAAAAATGTTCATTTTGCGTGCTTACCATGGAACCAAAATAATGGAGCTGCCCTTCTGCCATTGCCAAGTGCTGTCAGCTCAGTCCACAACCATGGTAAAATTCAGAAGAAAGGAATCTTGACTGTCTGCAGAAATTAGGGTCTTAATTATGCAGTGATGAGTGACAAAATTTGCCAATATTTTTTTTTTGCTCATAATGTTTTTCTAAAGATTGCTGTGTCAGCATGGCAGATACGTATGTCCTAATGCTGAGTGAATTTTTAAAAAATGACAAAGTCACTTCAGCATATTATGTTTGGTGTTGACAGGGAACTGATGCACACTGATTAAGGAGAAAAAGCAGGGATATTTTTTTCATGTATTTCCCAGGAAAAATACAGCCACAAATTCTGAATCCTTCCAAATTTGCAATCTTTTTCAGGCAGTCTGGTAATGATGGTTTTGCCATGAGGTTTGCTTAGGTTTGTTTTTTGTGGTGTGGGTTTTTTTTTTTTTTTTCTTTTTTCTGCTAAGACTTTACTGCTTTTCATAACCCATTTGATTTCTGAAAGAATGTGTGTAGATAAAAGCATAACTACCACAATCTGGGGCAAAAAGATCCAAAATCTTTTCCTTGCCACTGCCCGAGCCCGTGCCATACCATTGTACATGACATGTACAATGCAACACGGTGTGATAGGCTCTGTCTTGCAGAACTTGCTGTTCCATGTGGCTTCCCGGCACACACGGCTGCTGCTGTGCTCTGCTGTGGGAGCAGAGTGATAAGAAAAGGCTGTTTTATCTAGTTAAGTTTGGAACGTGGTGAAGAACAGCGGTTGGTGGAACATAGACACGCTAGTACCATCAAAAGGGTTATGTTCTTTCTCCTGAGCTACTGCTGTGTTACAGACCAGACTGTTCTGTCATTGCTACTACTTTTTTTTTTCTTTTCTTTTCTTTTTTCTTTTCCCCTGGTGTTTTTTTTTTTTTGTTTTGTTTTGTTTTGTTTTTTTTGGATTTTAGTTGCCAGGTTAACAGGAGACCTCAGGAAACAGTCCCAAGGTAGTGAAGACGAGTCCTCTGGGTTTGTGGTTGGAGGAGTGCCTAATGACCACAAGCATCTGAAGAGCCCGTTTGTTAAAGATGTTGTGACATGTTATTGGCTGGCTTATCTGAGCAAGTATATTCTTGAATGCAATATATATGCAAGCATTTTAAGTGCCCCATTAATCAGATTAGTTGAATGGTAAGATCACTACATTCTTGGACTCAGGTCCTTATGGGTTGGGTGCTTTTCTTGCCTTGCGTATTTAAGCACTGTATCCCATAACGTGTTTCTTTCTTTGCTTAGTCAGAAGCTGCAGTAGCCCCCGAGAGGAGATTATGGGTTCCGAGAGGAAGCAAGAGGCGTTCATCCGTTCCAGCCGCTAACGGCGGGGCTAATCCCGCCGGCCGCACCGGCGCAGAGCCGCCGGGCCGGAGGGCACCGAGCGCGGCCGGCAGCGGTGCGTGCGCGGAGGGCGCCGGGGGCGGGCCCGGGAGCGGCGGCGGCGGGCCGGGAGCGGCGGCGCCGTGAGTGCGGGGCGAGTGCGGGTGCGGGGCAGCGGTGTGGGTGAGCGGTGTGAGTGCGGGGTGCGGGGCAGCGGTGTGGGTGAGCGGTGTGAGTGCGGGGTGCGGGGCAGCGGTGTGAGTGCGGGGTGCGGGGTAGCGGTGTGGGTGCGGGGCAGCGGTGTTGAGTGCGGGGCAGCGGTGTGAGTGCGGGGTGCGGGGCAGCGGTGTGAGTGCGGGGTGCGGGGTAGCGGTGTGGGTGCGGGGCAGCGGTGTTGAGTGCGGGGCAGCGGTGTTGAGTGCGGGGTGCGGGGCAGCGGTGTGAGTGCGGGGTGCGGGGTAGCGGTGTGGGTGCGGGGCAGCGGTGTTGAGTGCGGGGCAGCGGTGTTGAGTGCGGGGCAGCGGTGTTGAGTGCGGGGTGCGGGGCCGCGGTGTGAGTGCGGGGTGCGGGGCCGCGGTGTGAGTGCGGGGTGCGGGGCCGCGGTGTGAGTGCGGGGTGCGGGGCCACGGTGCGGGGCCGCGGTGTGAGTGCGGGGTGCGGGGCAGCGGTGCGGGGCAGCGGTGTGAGTGCGGGGTGCGGGGCAGCGGTGTGAGTGCGGGGTGCGGGGCAGCGGTGTGAGTGCGGGGTGCGGGGCCACGGTGCGGGGCCGCGGTGTGAGTGCGGGGGTGCGGGGCCACGGTGCGGGGCAGCGGTGTGAGTGCGGGGTGCGGGGCAGCGGTGTGAGTGCGGGGTGCGGGGCAGCGGTGTGAGTGCGGGGGTGCGGGGCCACGGTGCGGGGCCGCGGTGTGAGTGCGGGGTGCGGGGCCACGGTGCGGGGCAGCGGTGTGAGTGCGGGGTGCGGGGCAGCGGTGTGAGTGCGGGGGTGCGGGGCAGCGGTGTGAGTGCGGGGTGCGGGGCAGCGGTGTGAGTGCGGGGTGCGGGGCCACGGTGCGGGGCCGCGGTGTGAGTGCGGGGTGCGGGGCCACGGTGCGGGGCAGCGGTGTGAGTGCGGGGTGCGGGGCAGCGGTGTGAGTGCGGGGTGCGGGGCAGCGGTGTGAGTGCGGGGTGCGGGGCAGCGGTGTGAGTGCGGGGTGCGGGGCCACGGTGCGGGGCAGCGGTGCGGGTGCGAGGCCACGGTGCGGGGCAGCGGTGTGAGTGCGGGGTGCGGGGCAGCGGTGCGGGGCAGCGGTGCGGGTGCGAGGCCACGGTGCGGGGCAGCGGTGTGAGTGCGGGGCCGATTGTGCGTGCGGCGCGTCGGGGGTGGGCGGGCCAGCGGCGCTGTGAGTGCGGGGCCGCAGAGCGGCCGGCCGGGGGTGGGAGGGCCACGGGACCGCGTTGAGCGCCCGGGCCGGGCTGTCCCCGCCGTGGGCTGTCCCCGCCGTGGGCTGTCCCCGCCGTGGGCTGTCCCCGCCGTGGGCTGTCCCCGCCGTGGGCTGTCCCCCACGGCGGTGCTGTCTCCCTCCCCGCCGGTCCCGGGTCGCAGTCGCAGCGCGCAGGCGATGGGGATGGCCGGCTGCTGAGCACCGAGGGGCGGCCGGGCAACTCTGCCGGCTCTCGCTGTCTCTGCTGCACATCCCGAGCTGCCGAGGTTTGAAATCCTGCTTATACCTGCCCTCGTGGTCTTTGAGAGATTCCTACTTGCTAGGGAAACTTGTCCTGTGTGTAAGTCGGCACAGCAGGATCCGTGAAGGTCCGCGCTTCGTTTCTCGTTTCATTCGTGATGTGCTGGTTGAGTGCAGGGTGCAATCGCTGAGCTCAGGAAATCCGCCTTTGAGCTGCTCGAAGGACCAGCTTGGGGCTCTCGCAGCCTTTTATAACCATAGGGGTACTGTTCCCATCAGTCCTGGTTCATAGCAGGCGATGAAAGGAGAAACGAGGTTGTGGGGAAATTATTCTGCATTGGGTGGGTGTATGGCGATGTGTTACAGCCTCGTTTAAGCATAGAGCCCCTCTGCCCTATGGGGTGGAGTTGAAACGTCTCGATTTTCTTGCGTCTTTGCTTTTAGTAACAATTTTGTTGTTATGAATTGTATAATGTAAGAAATGAGAAAGTTAAAATATAAGCAAGGCCTAAGAACCCAAAAAGGTGGGAAAATCTTAACATAAGCTTAAATCTGCAGGACTTAGAACTCTTGATCTGCTGGGTGGGAACAGGAGGATCATTTGCTGCCTAGCACCTGCTGTGCTTTCAGTAAATGCTGACTTGTGTTATCAGTGGGTCTGTTGCTATTCCCTTTCCTCCGCCACCTCTGCAGTCTGGCACAGGGTGCACCTTTCCTGCTCTGCATCACCAGCAGACCAAGCAGTGAGTTCATCCTATATTCTTTTCAGATAGGTACTTTTTGCAGTTCTGTGCTCCATGAAATGTCTCACATCTCCATGGCATGCATTCACTGACTGATCAGACATCTGAATTTTTCCATACACAATGCCTAGCTGCCTGTTCCCTCTCAATATACCAAGAGAGCTGGAAGATTTCCAAAGTGGTGTGCCAGAGCTCTTTGCTCTCCCTTGCTCAAAAGAAAAGGCTTGTTGAGATGTTCGGTTTCTTTAAAACAGTCTGAGAATGGGGGTAACAACTAACTTCCTTTCAAAGGAAGGAGTATGATTTGTTTGCTTGACACAGCAACTTTTTCCACAGCTACACAGCCAAGATCACAGAATTAGGTAGTGACCCATGCACAGATTGGGAAGAAACCTAAAAAGATTATTGTTATTCTTGACACAATGTGTGGTTTGATAGGTCTCTACAATGGTGAAAAGAAAGGAAAATAATCCCTTGTGTTGTGAAAATTACATTTATGCCATAAGAAATGCGAGGAGGCTTCTCTGTGCATTGATTTTGGTGTTTACAGGTCAATTTCAGTTGGAAGAGTCCTCCTGGGTTTCTCCAGTCAGATCCCTGCTTTAAGCAGGGCTAAGTTTGAAGGTCTGTCAGGATGCTGTATTTTGTAATCCTTAATGGTATTTAAACACTCATGAAATCTTGATGAGCATGATACCAGATTATTGTGAACTGTTAATTTTCTTTATAGGAGTTAGCTTACAAAGGTATTTGTAATCATGACTTTTTTTGGGGGGGGGGCGGGGGGAGAATGTCTCATTAAAAAATCAGCTCAACTTGTTTGGGATACGCAAGTTCTGACAAAGCTCTGAAACATTTTTAGGCTTGATATGGAATGTCTTGGGGAAGCTGGAGTGGAAGGAAGAACAAACAATGGTCAAAGCCGCATTAGGCTAGAGCGTATTTGCCAGTGCAAGACATTTTTCTTTTTAGGAAAAGTATGCAAGGAAATCTTTTTGCTACTCTGAGTCTTACTGGCATCTTGAAAAGCGGCTTTCTTCTATTTTTTTGGTTTCTGTTTTGGACACAGCTGCAATGGGTCCTGTTTACACTGTTAAAATAAATGTTTAAAGACAGCTCTCCTCTCAATGACAATTCTTTCTTTGGTTGTGGGTGGGAGGGAAATGAGACATCTAGAAAACAGCGTCTTAACTGCTCTTGACAAAAGTGAAGACCATCCACTGGTCCTTAAAACAGGATTTAGATTAAGCTTGTTTAAATTCTAGTTAACTGAGTACGGACAGGCCATAAAATAACTCACTGTTATTATGTAGATCTCTTGTGGTCACCACAAAAACATACACCAGAAAAGATATTTTAATTTTTTCTTTGGCCTGTTCGAAGAGGAGTGTTCATTCTTTTCGGGAAATTTTAACAGAATTGAGAGACTGAAGATCTGACAGTCCCAGAGAAAAGGATGCTTTTTAGCAAAGGGAAGTTGCCACTAAGGCAGGTAACTGACCACAGAAACACTGGGTTAGTTCTCTAGTACAGCCTCTATACTAATTTTTTTTTTTACCCTAATATTGTGCAATGTGATGATTTTTTAATTTTTTCCAGGGTTTTTTGCATTGTTTTGGCATACGGTGTGCATGTGTGAAGGGGTTAGATGTAGAATAGGCTGAAACACAGGGAAAACGTTACTTGTAGAAATGCCCAGTTCTACAGAAGAGCACGGCTTAGCACGCAGATCTAAAAGTTTTGTGCTGTGTTCCCAGCTTCAGAAAAGCTTTCCGTAACTCCCGTTCCCTGCACCTGCCCACCCCATAAAAAGGCTAACCGTGTGTTCGGTTTAAAAAAAAAGACAAAGCCCCAAGGCTGGAGGCTGCCGATCCCTTTAAACGCGTCTTTCCCCGGACTGGGCGGTGTTACCGCGGCTGTGGGGAGGCAGGGTTGGCGGAGCGGGGCCGGCTGCCCCCCGGCTGCCTCCCCGGCTGCCTCCCCGGCTGCCCCCCCGGCTGCCCCCCGGCTCCCCCCCGGCTCCCCCCCGGCTCCTCCCCGGCTGCCCCCCGGCTCCTCCCCGGCTCCTCCCCGGCTGCCTCCCCGGCTGCCTCCCCGGCTGCCTCCCCGGCTGCCTCCCCGGCTGCCTCCCCGGCTGCCTCCCCGGCTGCCTCCCCGGCTGCCTCCCCGGCTGCCCCCCGGCTGCCCCCCGGCTGCCCCCCGGCTGCCCCCCGGCTCCTCCCCGGCTCCTCCCCGGCCCGGCCCCGCTGCGCTCCCGTGCTGCCGGCGGGACGCGGCTGGGGCCGGCGCTCCGCAGCCCGCATGGGTTCCGGTGAGTGCTGCACCTGGAAAAGGCTTGCGGGATGTTCTCCCGTCCCTTCGCGTGGGTTATGCCTCGTGGGATGCTTTCCTGTGTCTCCTTACTGCTGCTCGGTGCTTGAAAACTCGGTGACAAGGCGGTTGTGTTGGTGGTGTAAGGTGGTGGGGGGAAGGGTTGTGAAGTCCTTTCGAGCTCCAGATTTCTTTAATAAACAGCAGCTAACCAGAAATGAAGCTGCTGGTTGCAAATGCTCAGCTGTTTTCCAGTCGGTCTCGCCACTTGGGGTTCAATGACAGGGCTCAGCCTGCCTCGTTAGCAAATGTTTTAATAATCCTGCCTGCTGCTTCCCATGCATATTTCTCAAAGTGGCTCATTATGGTGTTTGCTTAGCAGGGGAGGAATTTAAGTGCCAGTCTGCAGAGCTGCATTTTCCATTTTCCTATTTATATAAATAGTAAAAAATTTCCATATTTGAATAAGGTTGGGGTTTTTTGTCACTGTGTGGAGACCAAAGACTCTAACTAAACTGATGAGATGTGTTAACTACACTTACTGAGCTCCTGGATAAATAACTACAGATTGGAAGGTGACTTTTAGACTTTCATGCTAATAAAAATGAAAAGCTATGTGAGAACTGCTCATTAATCACTTGCCACAAATTTTGTAACATTATTTGTACATGGATGATGTGCGCGAGGGATTAAGACTTGGGTCTCCCTCCACTGCCCGTCACTATAAGTTAAAAAAAGCCCCGAACCACTTCTTTACTTGATGGGACTGAAATCCAAATAGTTGGGCAATCAAACTCTGGGAGGGAACAGGGCTTTAGCCTTTTGGGTATGCCATAGAGATTTTAAGTCTTAACACAAGGCTATTGCTGCATCACGTACGTTTGGAGTTACATTTGCATCATTCCAAAGGCTGGGATCGGGATGGACTCTGATAGGTGTCAGAGGCAGATACAAAAAAATGTCATTGCAACGTGACTTCATGTTTGAAAGAAGTATGTTAAGAAAGCAGATACGGTCAAGGAAGTTTTGCCTTGGTTAAGAATAAGTGGTGAAATAGAGTAGGATCTGTTCTCTTATCTGCATGATGTTTGTGTAAACTGGCCTTGTTTCTTGCTCAGGATCATGGATTACTCACGTCTTTAGATACCATGATACTGCCTCCCTTGAAACCAAGT
This sequence comes from Hirundo rustica, assembly GCF_015227805.2. Lineage (NCBI taxonomy): Eukaryota > Metazoa > Chordata > Aves > Passeriformes > Hirundinidae > Hirundo > Hirundo rustica. The sequence continues at coordinate 10,979,591 of NC_053457.1, read as the reverse complement.
ATGCTGTTAAAAGAACAATGTGATCTTTGTTTTGTTTTGTTTCCCAATGTTGCATTTGTTTATCAGTAGTATTCTGGAGCTGGGTTTAAGGATAGAAAGAGGTTTTCTCACAGAAAATTGTGGGCACAAAAGTGAGGAGCTACTCCTAATTGTTTCTGAATTCTGGCAACAGCTAGCTGTGGGGATAAAGATGATGTGTACGTCTGGGTTATTGCCAGTCATAGTTCAAAAGAGTAATATTTTCTTGCATTTATTGAGATGGGAACCTCACCCATACAAAAGGATATCCAGACAGCAATCTTTACCAAAATATTCTATCAGGAAATAGGGGTTTGTGGGGAAAAAAAAAGATTCTCTGTAATATGTAATGCTACAGTTGTGAGTCAGATATACAGCCCTTGTGATGTAAGTGTACAGTGACTTCTTATACTGCCAAAACTCCAGTGACTCTTGTGCCAGTTATTACTCAGAGCTGGATCTTGAACTTTGTCCGTGAGGCAGGGCCTTTGTGATTTCCAGCATCCTCATGAACTGATACTGCCAAACTGAAAGCCCTTTCCAGGCTTGTGAAACACTTGCAAGGGTCAGGATTGGGCTCTGGGGGGATTGTGGATGGAAGGTGATTAAACAAAATTGCCTCCTAACTCGAGCCACCAGTAACCACAGGCAGGGTTTGTACTTTAACACTGGAATATTTGTATGAAATGGTTCCCATTGCAATGCTATCAGTTCCAGCTGGTGGGTGTGAGTTTAGGCTGTTTGTTCCTGCTGTCCTTTCTGCCTCAGCAAGAGTGGCAGTGAGTTAGCAGAGAGGAAGAGGGTGCTGTCCCGGGCATATTTGTAATGTTGGATCACTGGGTAATAAAATGGTTGCAAGTCTACATTTTTCTGTCTCCAGGCATGAGCTCTAAGTTTGGCTTTGTGCCTGCTTTGGTTCTCAGTGGGGAACTGTAAGGAATGTAAAAGGTCACCAGTTACGATGAACCAGATATAGAAGGTTAAGATTTTTTTTCCCCCAAGTTTTGTATAGTATATTTCTAAAGTTCGCTGTTTAATATAGATTAGTGTGTGTAAAATATTTAATCTACAAATGCTTCTCTTTTTTTGAAAGAAACTGCTGTCTTACTGTAATAATTTAAGTTACTGGCTAATGTACAGGTCATATTGTTATAGGCTCCTTATTACACACATACACTTTGATCATCTTTCTCTGCATTGTATCTGAGCATTAATTATTAATGTTTTTGTCTGGTGGCAGGGATGGATAAGAACATCTTGTTAATATCTAGTTTTGATGTGGGTCAGGCACAGAACTGGAATGTTATCTCTATCTTTTAAACCCCATTTCAGTACATTAATAAATATACAGATCATCTCCATTAAACCAAAAATACCTGCATGAGCTTTTAGTTGTTTTAATCCAATTCCTCCTCCTCTGGCATCATTGATCTCCAGTGTCAGAGATGTTTTTTCTTTCTCTTTCCAGAAATGTCCTTCCTGCTTGACTTGGGGTCCTTCACCATGAGCATGTGGTCTGTTGGCCTTGGAGCCATTGGTGCAGCTGTGACAGGGATCGTCCTTGCTAACACTGACTTATTTTTGTCCAAGCCAGAAAAGGCTACATTGGAGTTTTTAGAGGAGATAGAGCTGAAAACTTTGGGACAAGGTAAGATTCTGGCTATTTCAAACAACATTCTTCAAGAATTGTACTTTTATAAGAACCTTTCTAAGGCCAGGGTTGGAAGAAGTTTTCTTAGTCTTTCCTAGTTATGACATGTAATTGAGTGTCCTTGATATCCAATACTTGTGGTGAAGGAGAAGCAACCAAAACTGTTATTTCTGGATGAAACAAGACACACTTCTAAAAATCAATAATGCAGTAATCTCCTCTTATACATACAGGTTTGGTATTTTTTCCTGTTAGAAGTGTATTTGAATGTGGAATTCTCTGCAGTGCTTTGTGTTGGTCCATAAAGTATTAATTGTTATAAAGAAGAATGGCTGATGTTATTGTTGGTGTTGTTTCTCCTGTACTAACAGAACAAAGGACGTTCAAAGCAGGTGAACTATGGAAGGAGAATGGTGCAGTGATCATGGCTGTACGAAGACCTGGATGATTTTTGTGCAGAGAGGTACTTGCTGGGCTTGGGGATTAATTAAGAAGAGTTGAGGTCTGCTTGCATAGATAGTCTGTAAATAAAGGGAGGGGATGAATAGGACAGTCATCAAATACATCTAAAATACCTGAAAGGTTTTGTTTCACGGTTCAGGCTGGTCACCAGCTGCCAGCATACTTAGTTTCCTTTCCAGCTGCTTTGTATGGTCCAGGTCCTGAGCTTTGTCCTTCTGAAGGTGATGGTTACATGATTTTTACATCTGCCAGGGACCTAGCCCATGGTAATTAGAAAGGGAGATTTGCACAAGATTCAGTCGGTAATGAGTCTTATGAGCTATTTAAACTATGAGCTATTTATAGTCCAAAATAAGTCTCTGTGAGCCAGGTAGTCTCTGGTCAAATACAGCCCAAGTCTGGATTGGCAGAAAGCCATCAGACAAAGCTCCTCTGCAAAAAAAGAGGCATGCATAGAGGGAGTACCTCTGTTCTGGGTGCTAAATGTGAGGCAGGAAGCTACAGACTCTGAGGATAAGGAGTTTCTGTTCCATAACAAGCTCAGTTGGAAAACAAATTTTGATCCTTAAGCTGACATCAGGCTCCTTGGGTGGAGCTCTTGAAAGACAATTTGAATGTACCGAGTGCCTGGGAACAGCCATAGCTTGTGCCTTGGACATTATGTTTCTCATAGCTATGGGGAAAAATAGTTATTATGTTGTTACTCACTACATGGAGTAATTAATACTGTAACCTCTTCATTAAGGCATCTGCTCCCATCAGTAGTAACTGCTTAAATATGTGTAGAATTCATGGAAGGTTAAAGTGCTTTGCTCTCTGAACAGGTGTAGCATAGGTGGGAGGAGAATGCACTTACATGCCTGCCTCTGTAACTTTCACACAGTCAGGAATCCAAGAGTGACTTTTTACTAGTAGTAGTATTACAGAAAGGTTCAAATTTTCCTGTCTGTTCATCCCTATCTGTTTGCTCCTTGGTACTCAGTGAATTCTAAATGTCCTGCCAGCCTTTCAGTTAAGGCATTTCAGTTAGGTGACTGAGAGTGATCATGTAAAATATGTCCGTGTTTTTAAAGTGTGAAGTTGAGTTTTTTTTGTGGGAATTCTGTCCAGTAAAAATGACCTTTCTCCATGGGAGATAGGAAAGATATTTTCAGTGCACACTCTGATCTGTTCAAAACCTCAGGGATCTTTGTACAAACTGTGGGGACTGTGATTCCTTTAGGAGAACAAAAAACCCAGCAGTTGGGTGGTGATACCTTACACTCTTACACACCAGAAAAAGCTGTTTTCCTTCTGGGATACGGAAAGTCTATGAAGAAATTCCCTGTTTCGTTTTTTTTTTAGTGGGGGATTTAGGAAGGAGAGTGTATCTTCATTACTTACTTTAAACTTATATAGCCTGCTCCTGTGCAGAGCCCTTAAAATACTTTACAGAAGGACTGGTAATGATGGATGTCAATTTGGATAAAAGGATTGAAAATTCTGAAAAAGTTAAGTGATGTGCAGGCATTATATTTTTACCATTCTCAAATACTTCAAAAGATAATTGAAGCCCTATTATAGGCAAGATACATCAACAGCTTTAGGTTAAAAGTATGTTTTACCCAGTAAATGCTCAGAAGAATCTGCTTCCTCCATGTTTAACAAAGAAAATCGTAGTAAATCTGATGAAGAGCTGCCTAAGAATACAACTAGCTTAAATGTCACAGGTCTGTTTCTGGTTTGTGCCTCAAGCTAGAATTTGTGTGTTTCTGATGGTCTTGAAATTCAAGGTGAAGCTTTCCAGCCTCCCTTTATTGACTGAAATGTTTGGGTTTTTTCCCTTTGCTTAGGAGGCTTCTGAGCTCTCCTCTCTGAAACCCCAGCTGTCCAAGCTGGGTGTCCCTCTCTATGCTGTTGTGAAAGAGAAGATAGGGACTGAAGTGGAGGATTTTCAGCATTATTTCAAAGGAGAAATCTTTCTGGATGAAAAGGTATAGTGAAGTTGGTGTTCTCCTTTTATTTAGAAACAAATCTATGAATGCCCTCTTCGAGGAGCTTGTATAAATAAGTAGAATGTAGTCTGAATGAAAAAAGGATTTCGTAGCACTGTAGTTTAAGAAGTTAATTGGCTTTGTTTTTCTATATTTATACATCCTGCTGAGCTTACAAACTGCAGTGTAGCTATACACTGATAATATGCTGTTGCAAGATTATTCCTCCCCTTTAACAGGTATGGCCTGTTAATATTTATTCCATTCTTTCACTGGCTGTGTGACTTGCTGATGTTTATGATGTGTAAATCAGGGTTTGAAGGTGACATATATAATTAATTTCTGATGTGCAGGCCAGATTGCAGTGATATGGCTTGTCCTGGTACACTGGCACGTGCTGGATTGCCAATCTCATGTCCTACAGAACCACCGCCCTGCTTTCTCCCTAAGCCAGGAGACACGTTGAAAAATCATTTGGGTTCTGAAGAAAAAAGAATATGCAATACTCAAAATCTACTATACAATCCTTTTACTTTCTCTTTCCCCTCTGCCTGTGTGAAAGAATTGGGCTGAATTTTAAAAAAACCCCAACAACCAACCGACCAAAAATACGTTAATCACAAAGCACCGCTGTTGCCAGCAATAGGGATGTAGGTGTACATGGGGCTTAAATACTTGTGAATGAGCTTAAAATGCGTGGAAAATCCTTTCCCTTTGTTTGCTGACGTATTTTCTGTTCCCCTGCAGAAAGGCTTTTATGGTCCACGCAGACGAAAAATGATGTTGTCAGGCTTTTTCCGTTTGGGAGTCTGGCAAAATTTCTTCCGTGCTTGGAGAGGTGGATATAGTGGAAATCTGGAAGGAGAAGGATTCACGCTGGGAGGTGTATATGTGATTGGGGCAGGAAAACAGGTACTGCAGGCCGTCTAGGAGGCTTTTACCTCTCGTATAAGATCAGAAGTTTGTTTCCTGGAATTGTTCAGTTGGGCAGTGGATCTCTTGTAGGGAGATGTGTCTGAATTTCTCTCTTGTGTCTTTGACTAGGGTGTTTTACTGGAGCATCGTGAGAAAGAATTCGGAGACAAAGTCAGCCTTCCATCTGTTCTTGAAGCTGCTGAGAAGATAAAACCACAAGCTTCATAAGTGGAAAAACAGTTGCACATGTTTCTGATTAGAGCTTGAAATGTAGAATGTATCCATGTCTTGAATGTGTGGTGTAATTGCTTGACTATTTAGGGATCAGTGCACAGGAAAGGTTCTCTAGTCAAACATAGAAATTGATGAAAACCCTCTTGGACAGTTTTTGGTTCCTTTGCTCCGGGTGGTCAGGGTTTCGACTTGTCCTTTGTATCTGACTGCATTAATGAAGGGCTGGGTCTAAAGTCTGACCTAGCCTCGATGTTTTCAGTCAGAGACAGTCGGTTGAAAATCTGTCTACCTAGGAAAACAAAACTCTGCTAAGGCTGTAGAAATGGAGCACCAGCTGAGGGAAAAAGATAATAAAACTTTATGTAAATGAAATGCCTTTGGTTTTTGCTTTTTCATTAACATGTAAATACATCCGTGTTTCTAGAAGACTACGCCTTGTCAGTCTAACTCTGAGATTTTTGCATTCAAGACATGCCACTTTGTCTGCACAGTGAATTTCTTGTTAGTTCACTACTGGCTCTAGATCTTCTAAGTCCATGTGGTTCCCTGCAAGGAAGATGATTATGGCTCAAGGGCTCTCTTTTGTATTTAAGAGTCTTAAAAAAAAATTAAATATATTCTTATGGAGGAAATTCTTATTAAAAATTATTTTAACAAAAAGTATTTATATGCTATTTAGAGTCTGTTCTTCACAGTTCCCAAAGACACTACTAGCAGTGAGGATTTTGAGTGATTCATATGTTTCATTTGGAAACGAAATAGAAATTGGGCTCATGCATGCTACTATCAGCTGAAAATTTTGTTTCACTATTTTGAGGGATAGAGGAAGGAACAGGTTTTGGGGAGTACAGCAGCAAATTGACTCTGTGGACTTCCTCCATAAAGGTTCTCCTCGGAGCCAGGGACAGCTGCAGAGAACCATGAAATAAAGAATTGTGCCTGAGGGATTCTTTTCCTGGGTTTTACCGCTGAAAGGCAGTATTGGCATCGTGGGCTGACACAAAGCCCCTAAAAAGTTCAAGGCATTGTGTAAGTGCCCACTTGTCTGCAGTTGGCATATGGATACTTGGGAGTGCAAGTGGTAGGAAACACAAGAGGTGCTAAAAGCAATGGGTGTGAGCTATGATTTCCTAAGGTTGCAAGATGCTATGAATAACAAAGATCTTACAGCAGGAGCATTCTGGATCGTGGCTTCTGTAGAGTTCTGAGTTTTCTTTCTCATGGGAAATAGAAATCTTTGCCATTTGCAGAGAACAGATCTTGCACAAAGACCAGCAAAGGCGGTACTGATCTTAGACCTGCATTTCAGGCCTTGTCCCAAGGGCTGTTTGTGCATTTCACATAAACGCGAAACGTGAAAGGCATAAACAGTCCTTGGAGAACGGGATGGAAGCCAGATAAATTCCCAGAAATTGAAGACAAAGTGAAGTGCGTGTAGAATGTGCTGGACCTGGAAAGTATCTCCTTACAATTTTGTGTACGGGCAACTGATGTTCCACCCACTGTCAGAGCTGGCTGCACAGAACTGCAGGGAGCCTTAGACGATGGCGAGGATGCCATGGGGCTGCAGCCCTGCTCTCAGCCTACCCAAAGGGCGAGGAAACTGGAGCAGGAAGCTGTGTTGTCCAGCATTTGGAATGTTCATTGGAAGTATAATGGCTATCAGACATAAATCACTAATGCTACAACATGCTGAAGTGTTCCTGTAGTGTAAAAACTTTCAGACCCATGAAATCTTTTTAAGTTTATTGAAGTACTCATGGAAACTGATAGTTCCCTGTTCTGGCAGGTTCCTCAGAGGGATGTGTACTTAAACCACATCAGACCGAGGTCTTCTCCTGCTCTAAACAGCATTATTTCCCATAAAGAGTTAGTGCAGTTCTTGATTTGAAAGTTTCATAAGCTTACCTGCAGTTCAGAGTTTTCTAACCCTGTCTTTCAGAAATCAAGTCAAAATTTGGAGCCCTAGAAGGTCAAAATGACATTTGAAATTCTGAAAAATGGTTATAGATGAGCCTGATTATTTCTTTCAAGCTAACCCTGGGATTATTTGGAGTTGACTAATCCTTTCTGAACCCCATATTGACAAAATAAAAATAGAAAGGATAGAAAATAGGTGGTACCTAGGAGCTAGGAACAGATAATTACCATTGGAAATGGGCTAACCCAAATAATTAAAATTAGAGCAAAATAGTAGAGGAACAAATTAAGTGAATTTCCAATTCTGAAGACTGAATTTAGAATGTCCATTGGAAAAAAACATTACAGTTGTTGATTTTGTTGTGCTAACAGCTACCTCTGCTGGCCCAGTTCCTTGTATGCATTTAATGCTTTGATTTTTTTTCTTTTAACACGACATGTACCCAAACTCTAAATCGCTTCTCAGCACATCAGATAACACATCATACTTCAACACTCAGCTGGTTACTGGAAACTAATCATTAAAAGTTTGTTTGTTATTCTGAGATGTGCATTTTGCACCCATGCAGTGTCATATTCTATTTATGTTCATTTTTAAGGTTGAAGATGGATCAGGTCAGTAGGGAAGTGCACAAAGTGTAAAGCTTGAGAAACAAAATTCCGCTGTTGTAATTTCTCTTCAATCAACTTTTCCTTGTTTCTCAGCCCATTTATCTTTTTTTCAGCACATAACCGGGGCTAATAAAAATATTTTCAGAATAAAAATTCTGTGAAGTCAATAATGTAGGTGTAATATAGGAAAGTGTGTTTTATTTCAACTTTAGGGACCACCAGTTGTGTTTTCTATTTGCAGTGTCCTTTTAGGGCCAATAGAAAGACCGGCGCAGAGGGTATTTTTGTTTCCCCATGCGGGTTAGCTGTTCCCACGGCTGTCAAATTGCCTGTCCTTGGTGCCATTCGCGAATGTGCACGGGAATGCCAAGGGACCCCTGCCATGTTCCCAAGCGTTGCCGGCGATGCACTGTGGGGAAAAAAAAGAAAAAAAAAAAAAAGAAGGCAGCAACTTTGTCTTTCTCTCCGCGCCGCTGGATGTCACTGCTCCCCAGCCAAAGTGCAGGTGAGCGGTGAGCCCGAGGGGTTTTCTGTAGTAGATCTGTGTTAACCGGTTCCAGGAACTGACCGCTGTAGGGTCCGATTCGGCTGGAAGAAAGCTGTCGGGAAAAGACATCTATTCCTGCGATCTTTTTGTATGGACGTTTTCCTTTTAAGAATAAGGACCTTGCAGGAAGGATATACTGTATTGACTGACACAGTCTGTGGTCTATAGATATTTCTAAGCGGAGGGAATAAATTATTAACAGACTCACTGCAATACTCACAAAGTTTAACCTATCGCGCTTTTGTGGCACTAATTCCCGCTCCTGCCGGGGTGTGCGCGGCCGCCTTTGTCGCCCGGACTGTCCCGGACCCATGGAGGGGACCGGAGCAGAGGTGCGACAGCCGCTGCTAACAGCAGGGGGAGGTGGGGAAACGCTGTGGGACTGAGGACGAGCTTAAATCACGGATTCAGCCTCATCCCTTCCGATTTTGTTGGGTATCTGACCAGTTCCATCCTGATTTATTATTCTTCGGATCGATCTCGAACGTGTTATAAAGGCTTTCCCTAAAATATTTCTGCTTTCTCTTTTAGATCCAGCTACTGATTTCTTTGTCTTTGAAGTTGCTTAAGATCTCTCACTAGTTTCTGTTGGGCTTTATTTCCTTTCACACCCCTCTCTCTTAACCTCCTAATTATCAAACCCACATGACAATTCCAACTGTAACTCTGATTTCTGGATGCTTCCCTCCATAAATAGACTTCTTTTTTTTTTTTCTTTTTTAATGGTATTTGGTGATAATGTTGCACACATACTCTGGTGAACAGCTCTGGTCAGGCCATTTTCCACCAGCTACTCCTTATGATGATTTCATTAATGTTAGAAAACATTTTGCAGTAGTCAAAGGAAAACAGCATTGACAATCCATACATGAACATCAGCCTGCACATGTCCACATAAAAAAAAAAAAAATCAGATTTGCTATTTTCATTCCTGCAGGATTATTATACCTTTTACTGCTGAAGTGACTGTCTTCTAAAAGTGTTCCAATTTGCCCTAGCACTTAGTTAATGGTTTCTGTGATGGATGAGATTTTTACTCCAGTTTTCTTGGCAACAGTGAAGCACTGTGTGGAGATAATGTCAAAGGCAAATAAATGGGCACAGAGAGGCTGCTGGAACCAGCTCCATGCCAGCAGTGAACACAGTCAATTCAACTATGCTGTGAACTGCTAACACTAACCACTTTACAAATGGTAAATTGCAAGAAAACCTTATTTTATTGACAAATGCCCTTCCTAATTCCACTTTCCTTACATCCTAAAGCTGCTGAATTTCCCTGAATTTTCCTATTTTCCCCGTTGCATCCTAGCAGTTACTATTGCACCATTTTACTGTCTCTTACAGAATCATCATGCTAGAGCTTTCTGCCTTGGCTCTAGACTTTCTGAAGAGGTGACTCAGTGCTCTCTGAGATTACTTCAGTGCTTCTGAGATAGAGAAGGGATCTCTTCTAGTTCTTCTTACTATTTGATAATCCTGTGAGCTTTCCGAGCTCACCTTCCCCTGTTAGATTCTGCTTAAAATTCAGGTTCTTACAGCATCTTCCATCAGCTTTAACACTCGGTTCGGTTTTGGTTTCTACGAAGTCTTGAGCAAGCTTGGGGAAGGCTGGCAAATACTCCCTCCCCCCCCCCCCCCCTTAAAAAAAATCAACAAACAAACACCCAAACCACACCCAACCCCCCATTTATTTAAATAAGTGCATGTGGGAAACGAGAAGGAATCTTGATCATGTGGCCGGCGAGTGGGTGACACAGTGGTGTGTATCTGCTTTGTCAGACATGAGAAGGCCGTGGGTGAGGGGGACTGTGCGTTCGCTATTGATTCTAGCACGCTTTTGGTTGTCAGCTTTGATGGGCCGAGAATTAGCACACAAGAGAAGCGCTAAGCTCGCACCATTTGATTGCTCCACAGTTCCTTTCACTTCAGTGCGATTGCTGCTGCCTTTGTGAGCGGGCTTGTTGCTGATCCAGGGGGAATAAGGAATTCCTCAGTGTCCAAGGGCCGGAGCAGGTGAAGTGTAGTCGCTATGAGGCAGCCTGTAAGAGAGCTGCACCACCTCCCTTGGCCTTGCCCTCCTGCACACAAATGTACTTTCAGAGTTAGCGCGGCACTGCAGACATTAGTTTTGCTCTACATACGAGGAAGGGAATGAAGGTGACAGAAATGTCTCCCGGTGTCAAGAGGCGTGGAAAGGGAACAGAAGGAGAGCGTGGAGGTTGGGAGCCGAGCGAGACGGCAGGGGAGCATTTCCCACTGCCAGGCGGCGGCTGCCTCAGGTGGCAGCTAGCACTCGCTAACTACACGGGTTTAATCAGCTCAGCCCTCCCTTCCCCTCCTTCGTCTCTTCTCAGCGTCTCTCCCGGGAGGTGTAAGAGCCCTGGGACGCCTGAAGACTCAAAATACTCTTCGGGGTCGTTTTATTTTATGCCTTTCTTTCGCCTTCTGGCTCTCCAGATAGGCTCGACCGTGTCTTCGCTATCGCTCAGCATGTGCCGTCCCTGACATGCTGGTTCATGTTCCGAAGCCCTGCGGGGTACCAGGCGTAGCTGAGGGCCGAGCCCCGTTCGCAGGGTCGGGCGGGGGCCGCAGCTCCCCCACCACGGAACGAGTCCGAGATAACAAAGCCGCGGGCCTCGGCGAGGGGCCGCGCCCCCGGGCTGCGGGGGAGGCACCGTGAGGGGCGGGGGCCGCTGGCGCCCGCAGCCTCCGCCCGGCCCCGGGGGTGCTCGGGGGGAGCGCCTGCCAGGGGCCACAGCGGGCGGGAGCCGCGGGCTCCGGGGGCAGAGCCGCGCTTCCTGCACGCCCCCTTTGTGCGGAGCACGGCTGCGTGCGGAGCGGGCGTGGCCGCGACATTCATTTCCGCGCTGCCTCGGCCCGGCGGGAGAGCGGCGGGGCGGCCCGGCACAAGGGCACGCCTGGCGGGCACGCCTGGCTGCACCGGCCCAGCGGACGCGGGGAGGAGGCTCCGGGAGCGCCGCCGTGTCCATGGACTAGCCGAGGCAGCCGAGGGACCCCCGCCGACGCCGACCGCCGCCTCGCCCTCCGCCCAGCTCGGCGAAACTTAGCGAGCAGGCTGCTGCCCCGGTGAGTCCCTGCCCGCCCCGGCCCGGGCATCCGCCCGCCGCCTGCCCCGCGGGTCGCGCCGCACGGAGTGCCCCTTCCTCTCCCCGTCTTGAAGCGCCGGCCTTTCTACCCCGTCTCCCCGGGGCAGTCTGCTCCCTGCAGCATCCCCGGGGGCTGGCGGCCGGCGCGCCCGCGGGAGCTGCCCTCCGCTGCCCAAGTTTCGCGGCAGCGCGGGGCTATGGCGAGCCCCTGCCATTGTCCTTGGCCGATGAAGGAAGCCGGAGGGGCCGGTGAGGCTTCCTCTGGGAGTTCACGCTAGCTTGTCTCGTTGAGGTGCCACGAGGGAGAAAAATAATAGTAATAACAAAAATTAAAATAACAGCAAAAGGCCTTTCGGAGCGCTGCAGCGAGAGTTTGCCCGCTCCGTTCTCCGCCTTCGCCCCGGCTGCTACCAGACCCTGCCCTGAGCCCAGGCTGTTCAGTGGGCGCAGCGGGTGTAAGGATTGAGGCCCGTAACTTAATTTTTACAATATTTTAGCTTTAATTGCCTGTACTAGTGAGCGACCTCTCTGCCCCCCTTTCGGCCTCCTGCCGTAACAGGCCTGGCCGGGGAGCGTGGGGGTACCAGAGGTGATGCTCCGCGGTCACTTCTGGTTTGGCTCCTGCTTTACTTTCCGTGCTCTATGTAGACTTAGCGGTTTCATTTTGAGGCGTTCTGACTGAAAAAGAAAAAAAAAAAAAAAAACCACGAAGAAACCTAACGCATCCTGTAAAAGAAGCCTCTTGTTTGGGTGTTTTTTCCTTTCTTTGGTGGATCTTCCAAAGGAGGTGGTGGTGGAGGTGTGAAAGATCTTTTAAAATAACTGACAGGACAAAATTCTTTCAGTACTGCTTTTTAGTTTGATTGGGGTTTTGTTTGTTTGTTGCAGTGCTATGAGCCGTGTAACCTAGAGAGCTCTGGATAAAATGGAAGGGAAGCAGTTCCTAGAGAATGGAAGCACAGGGTGTGTTTTGTTCATAAGTGCTCTCTGGTGAGATGATCCATCTCTTTCCTGGCTGTCTCCAGCAGGGAGTAAGGCATCAGTGCTGAGACACTGTATACTCACAATAAATGTGTGAAACTTGAAATGCTTTGCTGTGGAAGGTTGAGGTGCCAGCGCTATCTGCTTGACCGAAGAATTGTATGCAGAGATAAAGAGATCAGGTGGGAATTCAAGTCTAGTCATTGGTATGATGAGGCGCACCAATGAGCTAGGAATGAGCTGTGGCAGAAACTACTTTGCAGCTTTTGATTTGATTTGTGTGTTTTGGGGTTTTTTTAGAGGAATTCAGGACACTTGTGTTGGTAGAATGGTGTTCTTTATCCTTTGGTTAAGGGCACTGAAAGAAAGTACTTTTAGGATGTTATCTATATCCTTTTAGCTCTGTTCTTGGAGGATGTAATATAGTGGTGTTGCCTGTCCTTAGGAGGTCGTCTTGTTCAAAACTATAACGCCACTGAGACAGGAATTTTTAGAAACAGCTTTCCAAAAGTTTGGAAGCGCATTTATATTGAAAAAACAATGTGCAAATAAGTTACATAGTTGGCATTTTGTTTTGTGTTTGTTGATCTTGTTCCAGGTGGACTTTGCTGAAGGTTGAGTCTAAGTCTAAATCACAATCATGGGAAGCTGATTTTTTGGGTGGGGTGTGCTCTGTGTGATTTTTTTTTAGTGTATGTTGATCCAGTCAGCTTTCTTTGTGTTGTAGGTTTATCTCCAGTCCCCAGATGAGAAGAAAACTCACTTAAGACTTGTTTCTGGGCACAGGCTTTGCCTGACATTTAGCGCATTGTAGACAAACTGATCTTACTGTTTCCTGTTTAAAGCCTCTTTCCTGTCCTTCCTGCCTCCTTGTGGGGAGTGGGAGGGTGGCAGAAAAGAAGGAAAAAGTGTGGTATTCTGCCAGGAGCAGTGTCTGCAGAGCTTTCACGTAGGTAACATACCCAACAGGACTGCAAGGGGTGTGTTCTGGACTGCCTTTTACTAGCGTTAGGCCTTGTAATACTTAATGAAAGTACCATGAAAAGCCCTTGCTCTGAGCCTTAAGATGCTGTTTAATTGGGATGCTTTCCTTGGTGTTGAAGGCATAAGTTTTTGCTCTTGGGTGTAGCGAGAAAATTGTTGATGTGGTGTCTTATGAATTTGGTTATATCTGGATGATGAATGAGTTTATTGTAGGCTTCAAATGAAAAACTGAGCAATATTGGATTGCTTTGTTTTGAGGCTGACCTCTGATTTTCTTAGAGGGTATTTTTATTTAGTTTATGAAGCTTTAGTGTATGGCTGCTAGAGTGCTATTACCTGTAAATGGGTGTTTGGAAAAAAGAGGAATTTTTCTGCTGACAAACTGCTACAATTGATTCTCACAGTCTATCAAGTTTCTCAATGTGGATTGGGTGTGGCACAGTTTGACCACTGATAAGTGTGAATAAATTAAACTCTTGTTTTGATCTCCCTGTGTTAGTTCGGAATTCTCATTGGGGCGTATATGAGGTGAAGCAGAGTTCACAGAGCGATTGTCAAAAGTATTCCACAGATCCTGCCTTTATTTTTTTTGCTTTTACTAAAAGCTTTGCCTGGGTGGGGTATGGAAAAATCTGTGGATTTCAGACACGCTTTACTTTGAGCTCTCTGTGCCATGTTGCTTTTGCACTGTGGCTTTGTGTGTCAAAACTTCCTGTTTTTTGGTAGAACAGACTTTCATACTTTGCCACCTGTGGTGCATTTCTAAAGCTATGTGGGCTCCAAGTCACAAAATCCATGAATGTACTGTGGTTCTCATTTGCTTCAAGCTGCAGTAGCTCAGATAAAGTAAGTTAGACCCTCAAACAGTGAATGGTTGCAGGCTGTTACTAGAGCTTATGAAGGTTAGGTATGTGTGGGTTTTAAAAAGTAACAGTTTGGATCTTCCCAAGAATATAGGTGATGCCTTAAGTTTGAGCTTTCATGTTTTTCAGGTTCTGTGCTGCCCAGGGCTGTGGTTCTGAGCCTCACATGAAGTGCCAGTCAGCTCCCTTCACAGAGTAGGGAGACAAAACAAATCCTTTTCCTGCTGAGGACCAAGGACAATGGTTGCAAGTTTTCAGGCCCAAAAGCACAAACAACAGTGGACCAAAGAGAGAAAACAAGAAGGATGGGACTTCATAATCTGAAGCTGTAATTGGACAATTAAACCCCAATATGCAAATGGACCAAAACTTATAACCATGTGAGACCTCGTGACCAGCTGTCCATTTTGTGACCATTTTCAGTCCACCTTGGGTGTAGCCCTAGTCAGGCTCTTGTTCTGCCCAAGGTGTACCCTTAAAGGCCTTTTAATAAATATCTCCTTTATTCTCTAGCTCTGTCCAGTCTCTGTTCCAGGTTAGCCTCACCAAGCCATCACAGGAATCTAAATTTTGATTTAGCAATCTAAAAAGAAGGGGAGGGGCTAAAATGTCTAAGATCTAATTACTTAATTTTAAATGCACAATTTAACTACTTAACTATAGCTGAATGTCACATTTGTGTTGTAAAACAGCTTTATTGTGGATGAAATCTGCTTTCAGATGGTCAATCAGTTGAAAAATTGTTGTTGGGCAAATTCTTCTATTTTGGGAATGTCACAGGTAAGGATAGTAGAGTGCAGGTGTTGAGGATCAGCTG
The DNA here is from genome assembly GCF_015227805.2 of Hirundo rustica. NCBI lineage: Eukaryota > Metazoa > Chordata > Aves > Passeriformes > Hirundinidae > Hirundo > Hirundo rustica. The sequence continues at coordinate 10,964,507 of NC_053457.1, read as the reverse complement.
CAAAAGTGGTGATCCTTAAAAATTGTGTAAGAGATTGTGATGTTTGCTGTTGAAACTACTGCCTTCAATGGCCAGACTTTTGCTAAACGTTTTGACCAATCTGACATAAGTCTTGAAATTGAAGCCCTTTGAGAGAAGAACCACTCTGCTTGATTATTCACATGTGAATTTTGTTATCACTTGTGCAGAAAGCCTTTAACAAATGAAAATAAAATGTTCTGGCCACAGGAGGAACTATATCCAACCCCAGGGCTCTTAACTGCGTTTAAAAATGAGTTTATTTTCTTTTCTGGTTCAAAGTGTTCCTCAGCCTCTTTGGCACTGGGGAGGGATCTGCACTTGTTTTGCTTCAGTGTTTCCTGCCTTTCTTCAACTCTTTGGGAGTTTTCATTGTAGCACAGTTTATGTATGATACGTGTGGGCGGAAGAATTTCTGCTCTTGTCTAGGCTGAATGATTACCTGTGTTTCTTCTGAGAGCTCTTTCTGTGTCATTGTCTTTAGAAGCTGTGCAAAAGCTGAAAATCTTAGGCCTGTCTTGATCCTTAATCTGAACCCGAGTGGCTCAAGTACTTGATGATCTTGTGTATGCATGTGAGCTTTTGGCTTTAGGGGTTCTCTTCTGGCATTCCCGTTCTGTTCAGGCAGGTTGTCAGTTTACAACCCCAAATATGTTCATGTGGCCCAACAGCCTTTTCCAAAAATCTTTTTTAACAGTTTGTTTCCTGCTCAAAGACTAAATAATTGATACTTGAATCTCTCTGGAAAGGAACTTTTCTCTAAATAATTGATGGACTTGAAAGTAATAAAGTCAGATGTTTGAGTTCCTGCACTTGCAGCTAAAGGATGAAACAGAGTATTTGGAGGCTGTGAATTTTAATATTTTAAAAAAACTCATTTGTTCAGCTTGGTATTCTATTCTTGCTTTGGGCATAAAATGGGTGCTGAAATATGTTAACTGACATTTAGAAACTTTTGGTATAGAAAACAAAGGGAATAGGCTCAAGTAACTTGGATCTGAAGGGAGACACCTGAGAGGTTGGACTTTGGTCTTTATGTGACAGCAGCCTTTTGACTGCCAGGGGATGGAGCTGATTTTTTTGGTGCATATTGCTTTTCCCTCAACGGTTGGATATTAGATGGTGCACATGGAAGGATTTCATGGGGGTGAAATATGCCTGTAGTGGTGTAACTGTATCTAATAAAGGGTAAAAACAGCAAAGCTTTCTACCCTGCTCTGAGCACTAAGGTACTTCAGTATGCCTGCATGGCAAGCCTTTGGAGCAGGAGGGTTCATCAAAAAAGTTGTCTGACTTGAAACTAATGGAAGGCAATTAGTGAGATGACTCTTGGAAAGCAATTGGTGAGACGACTCTTGGAAGACAGCAAGGCGATTTCTTTGCTGAGTGTCCACCGTGCTGAGCTTGCAGAGGGTGTTTTGACAAAGTGGTCATAGCACTTGTGTCACTTCTTGCAGGAGTGTTCAACTGAGAGAGCCTGTCCTGCTGGGGCAAGTGAGAAGGGAAGATGCAGGTCAGTGCTGTGGTGTTGTTTTAGCTGAGCTGTGCTGCTTGTGTAGCCACTCACACTGTGCTCTCCGCCCATTCAGATGGCAGTTTCCTGTGCTGTCACGTTTTTTCCATCAGGAGGTATGCTTCTCGCTTTCCTGAAGGCACAGGTTAGTGAGTATTTGTGTCTAAGCTCTGCGCCTTCTAATTCTGCTGGTGTGTTTGTAATTAGCTGTTGCAGAGACTGAGGCCTGTGCTGGAAGGAGCGCTGACTGCGTCCCTTCACAGCCTTTGTTGCCCTGATCTCTAAGTGGCACAGTGTTGTTCTTGGCATCATCTCGAGAGGTGGAAAGCCTGTTTTTCCTCCTTCCCCAGGGGCGGATACAGAGACTTTGGGCGAGACGGTCAAGGCTTTCTCACGACCTGCCAGAGCATTGGCTTTTGGGGGAAGGGCTGGAGCTGTTCAAGCATGGGCTTGTCCTGAAGCAGCATCGGGTTTTGTCTTTTTAATCTTTTCCCTGTGGTGTGGTAGCGTGCAGGGTGCTCTGCCAACCTGCTTGCTATAACTCCTGAAACATTAACTTGTTCCTGTGTGTTTGGGATGAGGCATTTATTCTGCTGAAGGGTTGGCAGTGGCTAGGATTGTGAGACATTGATGAAGGCAGTTTTATCACTTCTTTCAGATTTTCCAGTGCTGCCTTGGAGGTTTATCTTCTTGTTGGCTTTTGCAAGTTTCCAGAGTGTGTTTCTTTACCAGAAGGGTGGTAAAGAGATGAATTACATGGTAGTTGAGCTGTCTATGTGGCCATAAAGAGCCATTTTCTCCTGTGGTTTGTAAGCTGGTGATTGTGGCCCTTGGCAAGTAAAATGAGGCTGTCCTGGTTGTGCTATCAATGCAGTTGCTGGAGGTGGAAGGCAGCAAAACAAAGCTTTAAGAGCATTGTCCCCAAACCCTCCATGCCTTTCCCCAAAAAGTAGCGTTCCCTGGTGCCTCATTTAAAATTAGTGTTCCTCTGGTGTTGAAAGCATAGGCCCTGGAAATTAGGGTGGGAGGCGGGGGGGAAAAAAGTGGTTTTATGGGTTGAATGCCACATCTTGTTTCCATGTTGAGGAGTCAGCATTGTTTAAACAAAACAAGTGGTGAATGTAACTAGTATTATCCAGATATTGCAGTCACATCTTAGCGTGCTCATTACTAGAGCTCAGATTTGAACCCTGGAATTTTTAATTCTTTTAAACTAAGAAATACCTTGATCTGATTTACACTGTTAAAATAAATATCTGTTTTATTATATGTAATACATATTTCTATATATAAATTCATATATAAGAATATTCAGTGTGAAAGCTAAGAAATAGGGTGTGGATGTAGACAGACTGCAGATTATATCCAAAGCAAGGGACATTTTTAAGAAAACAAACCACAAAACCCAAAGCAAATTATATGCTCATCACTTCTTTGTTGTATTTTGCTATAATCAGTTTCCTGGGGTTTTTTTCTTATGAAAAGAGAAAATGAAGGTATAGTCTTTTTAGACTTAAATACAAATGGAGACTGAACAAGTGGTATTCCTGGAAGTGGAGAAAAGTCACAATATGTATAAAAATTTAGGATGCTCTCTGAATAAAGAGTATATTTTCCAACAAAGGAAGTTGGTGGCTTCCTGTCTTATTTTTTATGATATGAAGTGGTATAGCTAGTGGAGGGGCCCATTCTGTTCTTGAAACCTTTTGGTCTGTGTGGAGGCATGGGAGGGAGCAGACAAAGTGTATGAAATAGGTTCTGTTACTGTTGGATTACTAAATAGAAGTAAAAATATTCCCCGAACTGGAAGTTCTTGCTCCTCAGATAAGATATTTGCTTTGTAAGGCTTCCAAAACCTTCTCTTAGAAGGGGGGGAAAAAATCAAATTACGTACTTTTAAATTAAGACTGAGTTTTGCCTTGCAACTGGTGATGTTACAGAGAGTGGGTGTGTATCTGCTTTCATGAGAGGTAGTAGAAAGCAACAGAACTTTGGGTCAGCTAAGATTATTCTGGTTACTTGTTCTGGCATGTTTTGCACCCTGGGGTAGATAAATTCCTGCTCAGAATGACTAACTGGCTTCTATGTGTTTCCCAATGCCTGAACTTGCTGTGAAGTAAAAGGAAAGCATGACTTGTGGCTTGTTGTGCAGAGTGAATAAATTGCAGCACAGGCAGGGTCCTATTCAGATGAAACTGGTCAATAGCTTTATTAAAGAAAGTTTTCATAGACACAAACTATTTTTCAAAGATGTTAATGAGGCATCTATTGAACTGCAGTGATAGTATCTAGTGGTGTTTTCACTTTGATGTAATCCAGCTGCACGTTAACTCCAGAGGTTTATCCCCTGGTGCTTTTGAAGATAAGGTCAGTGAAGGCCCTCCATCCTGTGTTCTTGCTCTTCTCTGTATTTCTTAAATATTAGTAAAGTGATGGATATCTTACAAAAGGATCAGTCTCGTTTCTACTGTGTTCTCCTTGAAAAATTGCTGATTTTTAGATGAAGTTTACGTGTAACATTTCCTTTTCTCTGTTTCCTCTGCTATGTCTTGCTTTAAGTCAGAATGTGGAGTATATGCTTTGTTTGCAGAGAGCTACTTTGAGCAGATTTTCCTTGAACTAGGTAAGAGATCTTTGCCTTTCAGTTGGTACCTTTGTCAAGCGCATCTGTATGTTGAAGCAGAAACTACCTTATCTGTTCAGTTACTTCTTCAATGAACCTGAGGTCAGTGGGGCAGAACTAGCAGAAATGTAGTAAAATTCTGTGGATAATTGAGTTGTGCCTCTCCTTAGTGTCAATAACTAAAAATATTTGTAGTTTGAATTTACATTGGCAAGACTTCTCTTGTACAGTGTCATTGACTGGCATTCTGACCAGTTTGTATAGATGAAAATATGGCATCTTTGGAACTTCTTTTGTTTTGTGGATTTTTTTTTTACTTTTTTTTTTAATAAGAGTAGTAGCTTTTTTTTTTTTTTTTTGCTGAGTAGGAATAAGTACTACTTCACATGGAAGCAAGGCCAGCCAACTGTATCTTTTGTAGCTTCTGTATGAAAAACAGTGAAAAGTAATTGGTAGAACTGCTGTTGTCCTCTGTTACAGCTTTTGAATTGCTGTGGGAGCAGTACTGAATTCTGTTTGCCTTTTACAAGTCTTTGGTGTAGTTCTGTTAGCTTAAGAAATCAGATGGAGCTGAAAATATTCCATGAATCATAACTTGAATGGCTCCTTGAATTGCAGTTGTGCAGTGTAGAGCCTTTATGCCAAATGATTGGTCATGGTAGTCAAGTGGGGAATTCAGAAGACTGTCTTGATGACCATGTAGCTTATTCCCAGAGATGTGGAGTGTCCACTTTGTGAATGTTACTCTGAGTTCTGAGCACTTACATGGTGTTCTGGATGCAGCTTATCCATGCAGAAGTAGTGGCTTGGCCAGAAGTGCAGCATAACGAGTGTGAGGTATAGAGACCTAGAGTGCAGCTGTTTTGAGTTACTGCTTTCTTGTTTGGGTTTTGGAAACGCTGGTGTTTGTTTCTGACAAGTTTTCCTAAGCTGTAGTTTGTGATCCAGTAATAGAATAAATCCTGGTCACTGGAACATGAAACCCTTCCCAATTGGTCAGGGATTTGTTCTTTGAGGTATTGTTTTTTAGTGCTTACAGTGGAGCAAATTCTGCTTGAAATGCTCTTTGAGGTATTTGTGTCTTCAGCACAGTACAAAATAAGGGTGTCAAAAGATGATGTCTTAGGAATTCTGTGTGGCTTTGGCCATGTTTTACATTGAGTTCCGAGATTTGTTACTTGCCATTATTTTTCTGGTGAAAGAGGGATAAACTATTAATGATATCTGTCTTTCATTATTACCCTTTCAGGTTAAAAAAATACCCTGTTATTGATTAATCCTCAGGTTTCTTCTAAGGGCAAGCAAATATTTCTCTGCTCATCTGAACTGCAACAGAACTAAATAAACTACTTTTATTCCTTAAGAGAAGTTTGTATGTTCTTTTTGAGGCCCTAGTCTGAGTTCCTTGGAGACAAAAATGCAAAATGACACATTTGCTTGGAGTTCCTGAGTCATCAGCAGGACTACTGTCTATTTCCAGGAGCAGATTAGCCTGTAAGAGCATCAAAATCCTGTCAGTTTATTTTGCTTTTTTGCTGTACCAGCTCAGCCCCTTCATGTGAAGATTTGAATGGCTGGCACCCACGTACTGTTCTGAACATTAGGACCCCTTTGGTGTTCAGCTTCTCTCTGATGCTGGATGTGGAAAGAGCAGTCTATAGGTGCCTCTTAGTTGTTCCATTTTTAGAAGGCCTGAAGAATATCTCTGAATTTTGCCTGCTCAGGGATTAGGCTGCCTTTTACCTTCACAAAACCCCCTAATGACTGAGCAACTTCAAAGATTGACAATTGTTTTGAGTGACACCGTGTCTTGAATGAACTGATGCTTTTTGATATACATTTGGTCTTGATGGAATGGAATTGAGTGTTGTCATAGAGCAAAGTACAAGTAAAAATTTTTGCTCCTCAGCGTCTTCTCCTTTGTCCATTTGCTTCACTGGCTTCATGTAGATGTGATACTTTGTATGGATGAACGGTGGTGGAGAAGCCAGCAGCTTGGCAAATGACATTTTTTTTTTTCCCCCAGCTTCATCTGTTTGAGCTTGCTGGCTCCAGGTGTGCTGCTGGTACAGGCTGGCACTAGAGGAGTGCTGTGTTTCCATGGGCACACTCAGCTACCACTGCTTTTGCTGTCCCGTCCTTGTTCTCCTGCCACCTCCTGACTGCCCCACACTGGCATTTGTACGTGCTTTGGAAAGGTAGATGGGAAGCCTTAAAACTGCTTACTTATTGGTGTGAGGTACAAGATTGATCTGAAGGTTTGCTAGTGGTTTGCTGTGTGGCTGTTCGCTCCACTGAGTAGGTTGATTAATAGTTGTGGATTTTAGGAGGAGCAGGGAAGGGGATCAGGACTCTGTATGGTGGTAGTATTGGCTGAGCTTGGAACTTCAGTGTGACTTGGGTCTGCCTTGTGAAGTAAATGTCCCTGGAGGATTAAAAGACTTTTTGGACCTAGATCTGGAAACTTACTTTGTTTCAGTTGTTCTAGACTTAACATCTTATCCATGAGGATTTCTCCGCATATCTACATTAGATTAGTTAATAGGTCACGTCATAACTGCTGTAGCATTTTGAAGGTAAAATTGTGGGTGTTGAAAAGCTTTGGAAATGGCAGTAGCCTCTTGATGAATGACTACATTTTTCTCCTCTCACTAAAACTGTAAACAACAAGACAAAATTATTTTCTACCAAAGCAGCAGTGCTCTGTATTTAATTTTTAGAAATTCCTGTTGCTGTGAGTGGGTGATAACTGTCAGCTGACACAGTGTGACTTGCTTTGTCTGAAAAAACACAGTGGAGAAGATTATTAGTCTGTGCTGCCCACATGCTGCTTCAATCTTCCAAGTGTTTTTAGCATTGCCTAACCATAGCTATGCAGCCTGCGCTGTGAACGAAGGGAATTACTGACATAGCAGATTTCCAGACTGGTAACAGATGCCTTCTGTGTTAGGAAACATGACTGCTTTTAGTATAAACACAGGGAAGCTGGCTGTGTAGTCTTGAGTGGACTGCTTCATTTGTTTGTAGTGTTAGGGGGGGAAAAAAATCACATACCTGCACTTCAGATTTATTATGCCACTCCCATACCAGCCATAAAGTGTTCAGTGGTCTGTCAAGAACCACCAACAGAATTCTGATGAAGGTAAGCACAGAGCAAGCCAAATCAGCTCTTAAGACAGGCATGTGTTTTGGAAGGTAATATCTGTCTGAGGGGCTGTGTGCTGTTACAGAACAGTTTCTTGCTGGTACTGGTAATAAACCCCCCCATCATTTCTGAGCATTTAGAAGTGTGCATGTTGAAAAAGGTATTTTTCATTCTGCTGAAGTTCTGTGATTAGTATTGGCTGGGGCATCCTAGCAGTTGTTTGCAGCGTGGAGAAATGTCTTGCAAGCTGGTGGTCAAAACAGTGAGGTAGGTGGGGAGTAGTGCTTATCAGTAAGGAAATTTTTAATGCTTTTATTCCTGTGAATAGTTTCAGCGAAACTGGAGCTGAACAGTTCAATGTAAGTCCAATGCCAGGGAGGGTAACCTAACAAAAAGTAAGTCTTCAAATGATATTTGTACTTCAAGTCCTGAAATGATGTGCTTACCTTTTTACCTCAGGTTATATTTTAAGACTCTTTGTCTAGCAGAATCTAATTTTTGTGAAATTTAATGATGTGCTAGCTAAATGCAACCTGCTGCATTCTCTTTTGCCAGTGTAGCGGCACCAAAAGCAATGCTCTTTATGTGCATTTTGCAGTTGCTGCTCCTGTCTTTTACCAGGTTCCTGATTTTCCTCCTGATAGGGAGGAGGTAGAGCAGTGATGGAGGCCTCAGTGTGTGCATGAATTGCCGTTTGAAGCTAGAAACTGAAATTAAGTTGGGAAAACCAAACTTTGTTCCTTCTCTTATATTCACTCAGTTGTGCACTTAGATAAGCAGGAGAATGGTGCTTAAGCAAGAGTTCTTTGCTATGATTCATAACAGTTGTAAAGGTTCCTAAATTCTGTACCATTGGGGGAGTTGCAAAAGTCAGTAACTAAATTACAAAACTCATTTTACATGGTACAACTGGTCCACGTGTAGGAAGGTCCTTTCCAGTCACTGCCTATACTACCATAAAGTACAATTTCCTTTGCTTTAGCAAAAGTTAAATCGTTTTTTGCTATGAATGGACTGTGTGTATTAGAGTTTGTAAGGTGAAGGAAGAAAACTCCAGTGTTTGGTTAGAAGTGATATGGAAACCACCATCTGAATTCTAGATATACCAAGCTCAAGTATTAATTTACACTCTAGTCTGTATTGGATGGGATTCTCAAAGCTAACTTCTGTTTCTGCTATAAGTGGGAGTGGTTTTTGTACTCGGGTGTAGATTCCTTTCTAGGGAAAAAAAAAGCCACCACAAAACCTAGTTTACCTTCTCATAGCTGTGGATGTGGTGCAGTTCACTGTCCATTCCATGGTCTGGATTTCAGACTTGACTGGGTAGGCTTGGTTTTACATGCTGTTTGTGAATGACCAGGGTGGCACAGTACATTTTCCTAGTCAGGAGGTGTTTGAAAATTCTGCATTCTTGTTTCCTTGCCTTTGCAAACCTTTCACTCACATTTACCTCAAGGAAGTGGAGGATTGAAATGCTGCTCATCTGTCTTAGGCAGCACTCAGCTGTCCAGAATGTGAGGGCTGTGCAAGCGCTCACTCCTGCTCTGAATTCACAGCTTGTTCTGTTTTTCGTACGCACGCACGGCGTTTCTGCAGAGGTGGGCGTTGCGGTTGAACCTTATCTGATTGGGGGGTGTGTGTAAGGAAGAAAGCCAAACTCCACAGAGCAGATGGGTTTTAAATGGTGGGACTTTGGTTCTTGAGAATAAAACCTCTTACAGGAGATCCTCTGGAAAAGGAGCATGCAAGTATGGAAGAGCTGGGTACAACTACCTTTTGTATTTAGCAATCCATAGACACTGAGAGTTTCCAGGTAACCACTTCGGATATCCTGCTAGCTGGATTGCTGGGTGTGCAATCCACTGGGTTTGTGGATAAGTCCAAGCAGTAAAACGGTTTTGAAAGAGTGAGAAGGCAGATGAGTGTTAACTTGCTGATGTAGATCTTCCTAGGCTAACTGTATAGTGAGTTTCCTTTGTGGGTGTGCCAGCCCTGTTACAACACTAGGGTGCTTAAAGATAAGATTTAAAAGCAACAGATATTGAAAAGAAGCGTAGGGTCAGTGGAAGTTTGAGCTGACTTTGAAAATGCCTCTGGTTGGCATATGATACAAATTACTGTACTCCCTTTCTCAACAGAGCAAGGGAGACCTGGGGAAAAAAACCTTTATTCATGAAATCTTTACCTAATCCCATCATTCTTTTTCTTCTGTGCAGACGCTGTGCTTTAGAAGATGCACTATTACCGATATTCTAATGCAGAAGTCAGCTGTTGGTACAAATACTTGCTCTTCAGCTACAACATTGTCTTTTGGGTGAGTACAAAATTTAGAGGCTGAAATAGTTCAGACATAGCTAAATTTTATTAACTTCATTGCTCTCTTCAAGAGAACAAGCTGAAATAGCTGCCTGAAGGCAGGACATTGATGGATTGTATGCTCCAGGTGTTTTGTAATTGAAAAAGCTTATTCCATATGAGAAATTAATTATTATTGAAAGTGTGAGGACTCAGTATCCATATTATCCATGTCAAGTTGCTTCCTTGTTAAAAGAATCCTCCTATAATGTTTCCTTTCAGATCATCTTTGATCTTTGTTGGGTGGTGTAGCTGTAAATACACTATGCAGAAGAGAAGAGCTTCCTCAGACATGTGTCAACAGCTGGCAGCACGTGTGATGCTCTGTGGGCAGCTGAATTGTCTGATACAGTCTTGAAATACTTAGCTATGGACCAACCTGCCTATAATGTTTCTTTAGAACTGTGGGTGTGAAGAGGCACAGTAAAAGATGAGTGGTTTTAGATGTGTATGATGGTTAATGAAGCACCTGCCTTGGAAATGAGGGCCCTTTAAAGGTTAGTGCATAGTGCTGCACTAGAAAGAGTTAAGATGTCTGTGAGGGGAAGCTGAGGAAGCAATTCAGATAAACTTAATTCCTTTTGGAACTTTCAGGTCAAATATTAAGAGTTTGCACCTGAAGTCCTAGGCTCTGCAGTCATGGAAAGGCATGAGTAGTCCTGGAAAAGTGCAGATGCAGTCACTTGTCCTGTGCTAGCAGTAAAGTTGCTGAAAACCACAGAACTTTTTGTCACCACCCTTTTTTTACCAGTGCAATGCTCAACCATGATTCTATAGCATTAAGCCACAGGAGAGTTATCCTTGTATGGATACTGGGGCAGAAAAGATGTGTAGAAACTTTTGTTCCATTAAAGGTTAATTTGCTACAATATTGCATAGTGCCAGAGTTCATTAGGGATGATATTTTCTGTGCTGCAACTGAAGATGCCTTGAACAGGTGAAAAAATTATGTTTACGAGCCACCAGCTCTGCAGTTCCTGTTCTTCTGTATTGTACCCATGTACCTTTAGTGGAGTGTGGCACAGTGAGAAGTGATACTTACCAAACTGTTCTGGATTTCAGAGAAATCACTTCCTAACTGTGTGGATGCTCTTCAGCAATTCATCGTGTGATATGTGAGAAATTGAACTCTTGTTCATGAACGTATTAGGATTCTTCTAGATCTCTGCTTTTTTTGCTAGTGAGTGTCTCATGAAGTGGGGTCTATGACTGTTTCTGACAACCTTTTAAAAACTGAAATTTTTTGTCTTCACTGTAAGGAGAAGACTATCAAGAATTTGCCTGTTTTTTCACAGGAAGCCATTTTGTATCTTTTTTCTTCTCTGCAGTCATTACATTTTTTTCACTTATTTAAAACTGTATTCTCTTGAGAAGAATGGTGAAGATCTAAAGATTTTTCTGTTCTTTAAAGAAAAACTTTTAGAGATGCCAAAACATTGAGGAGAATTCCTAATTCAACATGTGTGCTTCAGGTGATCTATTGGCTGGAGGAATTAGCTTTCTGAGCAGGTAGCTGTAGTCTTGGTAGCTTCCTCAACAAAAGGGTCTGGTGCTTCTGTTGATGTTATCAGGCTGACCTAGTAAATGATGTGCAGCTACAGCTCTCTTGATAAGATTTTTGGCACCTTTAGTTGTAGAACAAGCTATGTAAATGTTGGAGGTAGACACCCCTATAGGCAATCCATGAATCATTTAGCTGACACAAGGATTCAGGAGGCTGTGAAATCCTGCTGGCTGGGATGGCTGCAGATCCATCATTTGTGAAGTAGTAGATTTTCTGTGTGCCTTAAAAGAACTGAAGGACTACAGAACCAGAAGGGGAAATGTAGCCATAACTCATAAGCAGCATTTAAGGAGGGAATGTTAGTTTTGATTTACTTTCCTTGGTGTTTCTGGGAACTTGTTTGTGAGCATTTGTTAGTGAGCGTGGCTGCTGTAGAGGTGGACGAGGGATGGATTTAGCTAGGTGTCAGAGGGCCTTTTGCCCATATAGGCTATTAGAGCTCTCCTGTTTTTCAACTCAGGACAGTTTATACACAAACCAGGTAATGTGCATGTAAATAGCTACATTTGTTCTTCTGCCATACTTATTAGAGGTAAATGTTGACTTTCCCATTGTAGCTCTGAAGATATTGTTGACTGTATAAACCTTAAAGCATGTGGTGATGTAGTAATTCCCAGAATTTTTAAACTTTTCACTGAGGGGTTACTGCAGTTTGTGTCATGCTTCAAATACAGTTTACATAGATTGGGACAAAACAAAATATTGAACAGAAAGAGGGCAAATATGACTAATAATGGCAAGAAATGCCATTTAGAAATGTGTAAACCTTTATTTTTTGGAAGTCTTTTTTTTTTTTTTTTTTTTTCAGTGGGTGACCTGAGAATAGAAATTGGCTTTTAGTTGTGCACTGCTAGCTTGTAATATCACTTCTCTCTTTTAAGAGAGGGAAGGGAGGCCATAGGAAGACTCTGCCTAGGTATGACTTTGATGTGGATTACTTTGTTTCCATCTTGCTTTTTAAGCATGCTCACAGGACTTGTCGGAGTACACTCTTGTTAATGAGTGGTGATAAGGCGGCACAACCATTAGATCGCCCTGCAGAGAGCAAGATAAGAAGGCTGGACCTTTTTGTGCTTGGAAGCTTTTGTTTTTTTGTCAAATAACTTCATTTGTCATGGTGCATTTTAAAGACTGCATCGATGCCAAGTGAAGAGCTTGGTTTTGGTACCTTCCTGTTCTGAGTCATCCTGCATTGAGTGAGCTCTTCTGTGAAAGCTCTGGTGCTTGCTGCTTTGCCTGCAGTTGAAAGGATTTTTTGGGGGTAGGCTGAGAATTGCACCTCAGGTGGGCCATGGCTGTTTCAGTGAAGGGAAGGATTGCATGTGTGCTCTACCAAAGCCTTTTAGATTGCATATGAACTGTGTCTCTCATGAATTGAGAGGAGAGGGTAAAACAGCTTTTAGCTACTGTCACCTGGATTTATCTTCTAAAGGTCTGTAGTTGTGTGTGACTCTTAAGGGTTATTGGAGACAAAACCAGAATTTGTCACTCATCCTATAGGAGATGTGTGTCATTTTGCCCTAGAGGACAAAAATTCTCTTCAGTTCTGGAAAAGAATTCTGAGTTCCTCCCTTTGAAAAATAAGAGAAAACCTAGGTTAGCATAAGATTTTCTTGGCTTTGCTACATGTGTTGTTTTCCAGGAACTTGTGAAACAGCAATGGTGTGCCAGGAAGAGGAGAGAATGTCCCACCAGGTGGTTTCCTGACCCTGAGAGGAAGAGTCTCTGAAGAGACAAGGATGGGAAGGAAGGGCTGCAGGCTGCTGATTGCTCTAGCATGGGTGGAGCTGCAGTGTAAGATAGGATTATCCAGGAAGTGGGAAATGTATTCTCTGTGGAGTATACAAAAACTGCATGCAATTCCTATTGCTGCTGATGAGACCTAGGGACAGACTGACCCACTGTCAGTTTGTGTGCAGGAGTTGTCTTGGAAGAGTCACTTAGCTGCTGCCTACATTTGAGAAACAAATTAGCCCATTCTCTCAGTTGGTAGTGTGATTCTGACAGCACAGTCACAGGAATCCTAAGAATTCAAAGTGTAGTTGGGAACGGGTAAACAGGCAATGCTTCAAAGTGGTAATTTGGGTACAGTGTCACTGAGTTGGCATCAGTATTGTACTTCTGAGCAGAGCCTAGTTTGATGCAATATGTTAAAAAAGTTGGTTTATCAGTTCTAAAGCAGGAAATAAGCAAATTCTGGTAAATAGTGTTTCGGTTTCCTATTCAAAGGGGCACAATTGAGCTGCTTTGAGTATGTTTCCATCTCACTTTTCATGCAGTGTATGGCTTAAAGGACTCTCCAGCACAGTAGTGAATTGGGAAGTCCAGTTTGAATTGGGAAGTTCTTGTCACCATGTCATCCAGATTGTTGTAAGGCAAATTTCAAAGTGTTGTTCTTTGAAATGTTGAAATAGTTGACTAGCCTACTCTCACCCTGGGAACACTTCTGGTTGTCCTTGCTTGTTCTCAGCTGCCTGTTGTCCCATTCACTCAGCCATTTAGTTCAGTGAGCTGAAGAAGGTTAAAACTTGGCCTTTAGTTTAGGCAGGGTCTGTTCCCTGGTGTGCCTTGTAGCCATCCCTTGGATGCCTTTGTGTGCGTGTGTTAGAGAGGGTATTTTCCTGGGGTTAGTTCTCTGTAGAACTCTGGGCATGCTCCATCACACCGACTTCTGAGCTGGTTTGGTAACCACGGGGTGTTTTACAATGGTTTTCAGTGAGGTACTTTAAAGTACCCTGCGCATAGTCTTTAAAGCAAAAGGATTTCATTTCATTTTTCATTTCGCTGCTATTTTGTTGCAAATTGGTTGTTTTGGTAATTGCACCTGTTAATGTAGTGGCTGATGGCTTTGCTTCTCCAGTACATTGTACTGGATTTTTGCTAAAGAAACTTAATGTATCTGGTTTGGTTGCTTCTAGTGAAACTCATGAATTGCTTGTCTTATCTGAATTCAGTTCTAGATTTATCCACACTGGTTTAGTGAGGATAAATATTTTTCTTCTGATAAACTCTATTTTACTTGTAAGTAGATTGCATAGATGCATATGGAAATAGCTTTGCAAAAAATAGTATAGTTTCTTGAAACTGAATACTTTATAAAAACATGAGAGCAAGGTTCATGTTCAAAGGTGAGAATAATGCATGCTAGTGAAAAATCTACTTAATCAAAAATCCATTACAATTTAATTAAGAAGGTAATTATAATGAAAGGCAGAGTAGTCTGAAGAGGTCACCCTATTTACAGATTCAATAGCACAATATTAGTATTCTAGTACCCTTAATTTGTATACAGAGAGTGGAATATGTCTTCCCAATTATTTTTTTTCAACCTTATTTTCAGTAGAAAAGTTTCCAAAGATCCAGCTGTCTGTGTAATTTACCTTGATTAGTGCAAATTATACCAGCTGTCTTCATCTGTCTCCCAGCATTCCTGGAGCATTTGGAGTGAAAAGGATGAAGGATGCATCAATTAAATGCACTGTGCAACTTAATGACCTACAAGTTTGATTACTGACTATTTTCTGTGCTTTTTTTGGTCTGAAGGTCATTGGGTTAAGATCTGGGTCAATATTCTGTTTATATTGATGTGGTTTTTAGTAGTATTTTTCAAGTTATGTTTTGATCCAAATGATCATTATAGATGTTCTTAGCTGATTTAGAACCCAAGGTGAGTTCTAAAGTGATTTAGAGTTCTTAGGTGATTTAGAACCCATTGTGCTGTTGCTTATTTAAGCAACATCTGGGAATTTATTTAGCACTCCTTTGTCCAGTGGTGGTTTTGGTTGCTTAATCTTTGTTTAAGACCCAGAATATGGCATATAATAATTCCTGCCTAGACAGAAGTATTTAACATAATCTGACTAATTTTTACAGACCAACATGGATGATGCTTGCAGCTTCCTTTGGCTTTGCTTTCTCCCACTCTGCCCCACAGAATAAACCCAGAACAACTTCACTTGCCCTGAGTGATCTTAGGGCAAGCAGCCCATGAGCCCAGCAGTATTTCACACTCCCATATCTGTTTTCTTGTGTGACTGTAGGAGGGTTCCGTTCTTGCTTCTTGCCTGTGCTGTAGAAAATTGCCTGTGGCACCTATTTAGTTTGTGGGAGGTCCTGCATTTCCTAGAGGTGCTGCAGTAATTTCTACAGGATTATCGAATCATTTAGGCTGGAAAAGATTTCTTAAGGTGGAATTCAGCCATTGACAGAGCTGCCAGGTAATCCATGTCCCTAAGTGCCTTGTCTGTGCATCCTTGAAATATGTCTAGGAATGGTGACTAAGCCACTTGCTCCAGCATCTGTTAACCTTTTCAGGAAATAAGTATTTCCTAATATCCAACTTAAACTTCTCCTGGTGCAAGTTGAGGCTGTTTCCTCTTGTGCTGTTGCTTGTTATGTGGGAGGAAGGACTGATACCCACCTCACTACAACCTCCTTTCAGGTACTTGTAGAGAGCTGTAAGGCCCTTTACAGGTGACAGCAGGGTTGTTGAATGCTTTTTGAGTAGTGAGGAAGAGCAGCCATTGGGTTATGGAGAGGTCATTTTAGTTTGATTATTGAAATTTGATGTTGCCTGAGCATTGAAGAAAGGGAATAAAATATTAGAACAAGGAACTCTTGCTTTGAGTGACCATAATTCAGAAGTATTTATTATACAAACATATGAGTTAGTGGAGGGTTTGTTGTAAGTTAGATTTGTAAGCAAATGGACCATTAATCTAGCTTGATTCAGATGGGCTTAAACAAAGTAAGGATTCAGAAGATGAACTGTATCTAATCAGAGAAGAGGCTAATGTAGAGAGCCTTGACTCTGAGAAGTTAAAAGGAGCAAGCATGGCTACTGTCATAGCCCTACTATTGGTACTATAAAGTAACTAAATAGGGAATAGCCTCAAAATGCATTAAATATTCTGATGTCTTCATTAGTGGGCAGGCAGACATTTTGTAGCAAGTCATTGGGACAAGAAAAGCTCCCACTTGTGTGGTGCTCTGTGGGATTGTTTAAGCACTATGTGTTTCTTGAATAATCATGAAGAATCAAATTAAAATACTTTTTAAAATGTAATTTATAAAATGCATAAATATTGTGGAATAAATGATTTTCAAATAATTTTTATAAGAGATTGACTTATGGGGAGGAAAGTCCCATTACTATTGTCTCAAATTATAGGCAATATTTGTTTTATTTGAGCAATAATGCTACTAGCTAAGGTTTTCGGGAACATGGTTGATTAGTAGATCTAATTTTTTTTATTATTATTATTTTAGCTAGCTGGAGTGGCCTTCCTTGCAGCTGGTCTGTGGGCATGGAGTGAAAAGGTAAGAATAGAAATGACTGGTCTTATTTCAGTGGTTGCCCCCTCCTGCTCTAGTAAAACTACTTCCGCAAGAAGCAGCAGAAGTTAAATGTAGTATCTGACCTCAGGAACATGTTCAAATAATCTAAACTAAGTTCGGTCAGAATTAGCTTCTTGTCCTTGATCAGGAGTTAAGCTGTGACTCTTGATATTCAGAGTTTCTTTATGAACTTGTAAGAAGAGGGAGAATTTAGCCTTTATGAACAGGTTCTCTTTCAAAAGCATGTTTTCTAAAATCTATATTTCTCTGCCCACCTCCTTTTATTACAAACAAATATTTGTGAGTTGTATGAGCTGTTTTTATATTTAAAAAAGCACCAGTAAATCTAAACATGCATCTTTGAAATACTTCAGGAAGATGCTCCCAGTCTGTTGGCCATCTGTTGTCCACTTTATTCCCCATGGAGTGCTTAGGTTATTGTGTTTTGATGTAGAGGAACAAGACTGGGGAACATGATGTAGTTGAATAACTCTTATTTTTAGCAAAGCTTTCTTGTAGCTAAGAGACTTCCTTAGCTGAAGGAAGTTATATGCACGTGTACTTGGAGTGCTCCTGTTACAAGAGAGCAGAATGATACAGGTATGGAAATGAATGGTTCCCCCCACTGAATGGCTGTAAAGGTTTAATGAAAGTGCTCATGACTAGATTCACTGATCTGCATCTCAGTCAGGAGTGGAGGGCACGTGCCCTTGCTGTTCAGTTGTGCCACCACGTAGTAAGACTTCAATTACCATCATATGTTCACTTTCCCTTAATTGAAGTGGTTACACACAGCAGCTATCCACATGCAGAGAGGTTCTGAGATTCCCCTGTTTTTTGGAGATGAGTTTTATGGTGATTTTAATTCTGAGGTATTCATTCTCCTCCTCCCTGCTCCCTGTGTGTTTGCACACATTCTCATAACTAGATTAGTGCTGTCATGGTTATATAGTAAGCAGCCTATCTTGACACACAAATGCATTTGCTTCCTATATTGTTGTTACAAAAGAATTTTTTCCAACCCTTTAAGGAAGGTTAAACTTGCCTTGAATTTGTGTTCTCTAGTGTTCATTCTTCCGTTTTGTAGACAAGCACATCGCATCCGTGTGGTTGGAGGCTGATATCTCCATTTGCCAAACTGGCTTTATGGTACACTGAAGTTACTAACAGGCAAAGGCAGACCCTTTCTGTCTTTTTCTTTTTTAACTTTGCTTGAGCTCTTCCTGCTCTCTGTGCCATCTTCAAAGCTTTTCCTGTGGTTTTGAGCTTCTGAATGGCTCATGAAATCTGTTAGTTATTTTTTATGTCAGTTCTGTGCTATTCTGTTCTGTGTTTCAGTCTTTCAAGGTAGTGCCATTCTTAAGCCCAATAGTGCCTGTATTTTACAGATAAACATCTTGGTGGACAATAGATGGGAAGTAAGAGAAAAACATTGCAGAAACTGCGCTGCAGTGGTAAACCCAAAGATAAACTACAGGTGGTGGAAGAGTTGTGAACATCCTGTCTCTTACCACAACATAAAGTACATGAGCTCCATTTCATTTCTCTGCTTTTGTCTCTTTTCTTCGTGCATTAGGACTACACTTCAGATAATTCCTCAGCAGTCTTTTTCTCTGTATGTAAATCTTGTGCTTTTGGCTTATAATACATTGAAATGAGACTGCTGGTTTGTGAGAAGTGTTGAAAATACTACATGGAAAAATACTACCATCCGGACTCCTGTTATTTGATTAAGATCCAGTCTGTCTAACTGGTGTATCTAATTGGCCTATCCTTAGGATTTTGTAAGTGGCTTTTAGTTATTTGGAATAGTCATGTAAAAGTTAAATTGCATAAAATTTTAGGGGTCAGTATCTGTCAGACAAAGATACTGCAGAATTCATGAAGAGTGAATTATTGTAAAGTGTTGGTAGAAACAAGGTGAATAACACTGAGCCCTCTAATCGGGAAAACAGATTTTGTTGTTAGAATGGTTTCAAGGAGGACACAAACGAAGATCTGGGAAACTAGAGGCTAGTCAGCCTAACTTCATTCCAGCAAGTTGATGGCTAGTAAGAGTAGAGGGGGAAGTCAGTTTTCAAATCAAAACTGTTGCTTAGAGGAGCTTCAGGAGCATGGAGAAATAAGTCACTGTTCCGTGTGACTGAAAGAAAGACTTGAAGTGTGAGTTTTGTTGCAGAATGTCTGACATTGACTGTAGGTATCAGGCTGCACTGCTGTGTACCTGAGGAAATCTGTTTTAAAGGCAGCCTGTTTGTACCAGGTGCAGATGGCACAGGCAGGAGTGCCTTTACCAAAATGGGTATGGTGGCTTGAGAGTTTTCTGAATTCCATTGTTTCCTTCCTTCAGAATTTTTGACTTAACATCTTTTCTTAGGCAAAATCCCATAACCTTCTTTTTAAAAGAGTATGTTGTAAACATGAAGAAAGTGTTGTGAACCAGTGATATGAGGCTGAATAATAAAGCTGAGTTCCTGCCAACTTCTATTTGTAACGTGCTTTGATCAGAGGAAATTGTCTTCCAAAAAATGTTGCTTGAGCAAGTGAGATTGTCTGAAAACCAAAAGCTTGAGTTTGGGAAGGAGATAGCTAGCAATAGTTATGAACATTTCAGCATCCTGGTCACAGTGTTTGGTTTCACAGCATGTTGATTGTACAAGGATGCTGCATTAGCCCATCTGATCTTGACATGTGGTTCTTGTTTGTGGGGTCTGAGCCAAGGTTTGATTAGGTGGGACTCTGATAATTAACCAGGTAGATCAAGTTTGTTAGCTGTGAGGTGTAACACTTTTTTAGAACGAAAATGTGTGACTGGTAACACATTATCAACAAACCAGGACCATTTTCTGATAGCCTGTTTCAGCTGTTAGTCACCAGCTGTTGCGAGGCAATTCTGAGTTCTACACTGCAATTATTTTTTTCTTTTCATCCTATCAGCCAGTTTTGATGAAAACAATTGTCTTGCTGTTGCCAAATTAACAGCTCTGACACAATCTGTTGTGGTACATGCTAGGAAAGAAGATGGAGTCCTGTGGATCACTGTATTACTCTTAATCAATGTCTAGAGCGGATGGAGTTTCTCCAAGGGCACATTTTCTTCTAATGCTGTATTTTGAAGATTTTCACCTTTGTTAAGTAAACAGTTGAATAAGAAGTGATAGGGATTTTCCAAGCTGTTGTCCTTAGCACTTATGTCTAGAACAGGTACCTGGGTAGAAAGATGGGAATTCGCATTTTATTGTAAGAATTACGCAGCTTATTGCAAGGCTCTCTGATATTTTTCTCTTACACTAAACATGATTAGCTTGAGAATATACTTTATAAAGGAAAAAAAATAGTGAACATGTGGTGATGGGATGTTGTGCTGTGTTGATTTTTGTTATTTCTTTGTTTCAAAAGGGAAAGTATTTCCTTATTAAAATATTCTGTGTATTCTTGATGGTTGTGTGATGAGCACTCAGACTGCTGCAGGGCTGCCTGGGTGTCCTTAGAAATCATTCTCATGGAGAGTTTCCATTGTTTGTCGCTTCTGTCTTCTGCATGTTCCATCCTGTTCTTGCACATCACATGAGAATCCTGTTATGTGTATTTGATGGAATTCTAATGGTAGCTGGTGTAACAAGTTTTTAAAACCTAATCTAGAAAGTATAGGGAAGGTTTTCACTGTGTTAGCATTACATTCACATAGATTTAACAATCTAGGCAGACAGGCTTCATAGCAAAGATTATTGTCAAGATAAGTGGTGTTGGCATAGTTAACAAAATATATAATATATAACTTCTATATAAAATATTACTCCTATGTTGGGCAAATTGCAAATATAGAGAATAGGTAACTCCTTTTGATGTAAGGTTTTTTTAATCAGGTGTGGAAGGGGAGTGTTTAGACTATACTTTTATATTTCTGAAAGAGTTTGGAGGAGCACTATTAAGATTCTTTTGCACTAGAAGGGTTGTAACTAAGAGGAAAGGAAAAATCTGCTCCCTTGAAAACCAAAACAAGGTTATTTCTGTCTTTAAAATGCCATCCGTAAGGTGCTTTGTCCTTAGCATGTCTTTCTCTTTCCCCCACTTAAACGTTAGGATTGGAAAAATTTTCTTAATTTATTTTTTAGACCATCATATTGGATTGCATGCCCTTCTGATTGATGCATTTCAAGTTAATATAGAACAGTAATTCTTTTGCCTTGAAGCTAAATGAACATTCAGTGATAGAATTGAGCTTTTGGCACCATCTTGTGGAATTCTGTTTGGCAAATAGACCTTGGAGGATGTCATCTGAGAAAATTACTTATTAAAAGAATTGTTGGCTATAACTTTCATACTTCCTCTGCTGGGGTGAGGAAAACTGATATTGTCACTGATCATTTTACAACGTGACTTTTTTTTTTTTGTTGGTGTCACTGTTGGCAGGTTCAAGGGTATGTAACCAGTTCATTTGGAATCATGTGGAAATCATCCAGAAGGAATGCTGAATGAATAACATGCTTGCAGTGGTCACATTCTGTGCTGGTTTTTCCTTTCAGGGTGTATTGTCTGACCTGACAAAGGTGACTGGTCTTCACGGTCTGGACCCAGTGGTGCTTGTCTTGGTGGTGGGAATAGTGATGTTTACTTTGGGATTTGCTGGTTGTGTGGGAGCACTGAGAGAAAACATCTGCCTGCTGAAGTTCGTAAGTAGCATCATTATATGAGGGAATTATATGTGTGAAAGCTGCAAGTGATGAAGAACTGGGAGCAAACACAGATAATGAATGATAGAATTTGGTTTGTGACAAAGTATATGGTAAACTTTCTGCCTTGACAAACCTCTGAGTAATGGTATTGAAAACAGGGCTGATTCCAGCTTATCTATTTTCCTCTCTGTGGAACATGTTCTTCCTTGCCTTTTTAAATTTATTCTGCTCTGCAGTGATGTTATAGTAGGTGCATCAGAATCTAACATAGTGATGTTATGGAACATGCTCAGTCAGGAATTACTGAGACAATATCGTACAGGGGAGCAAAATCACTTAAAAACTTTAAAGTTGCTTGTAAATGTTTGCAAAACTTTGTGACTTCGGTGACTGATGTAAAATTTCTTAAATGGTTGTTTTTCTTCTGAGGTGTCTTCTTTGCTTTAGATCTGAAAGCAGCTAAGCTGGACAAAAAAAGTCTAAAAAAGTAGTTATAAAATTAGAAACAATCCAAGAGGATTGTTAAATATCCAAGAGGATTTTACTGTCGAGACTTCTTTAGCCCTGTGTTTTACAAATTCTCATTCATTGCTGTTTTCACTGCTGTGCATGAGGACAGTGTCTGATGCTATTTTTACTGTCAAGTTGAGGTGACAAAAAGAAAAGGATAACTCTGCCTCATGGGGGTTTCTTTACCTTGTATTCTCCCTGTGCTCAGTGTTTGTACTGAACCAAAATTTGAACCCGGTTCTGTGTCTGTCCCTGGTGGTATAGGGATACATTCCAAATGAATTCATATTTTTTAATTTAAGACTTTTGTTTTTTACAGTTCTGTGGAACAATTGTGTTTATATTCCTCTTGGAGCTGGCTGTAGCAGTTATGGCTTTCCTGTTCCAAGACTGGGTGAGGGACAGGGTAAAAGAATTCTTTGAGAATAACATTAAATCCTACCGAGATGACATTGACCTCCAGAATATCATTGATTCGCTACAGAGAATTGTAAGTTCACATCCTGTCACTTTTTCGATGCCTTCTAGGAGAATAAAGATTTAAAAGTTTTCAATTTTTTATCAAATTATAATATCTTGTAGCCAATACTATTGTGTTACAGATGTAGTGTTTTTCTTCCTTCTGTATTGAAAGGAGCAGGAGGAGGAAGATAGCCTGAGATCCAGGCTTGGATCTCCATTGGATGTCCAGTGTGAAAGCTCTCTCAGGCATGCATCTGCCTTTGACCTCTCTCATTTGCTCCCCAAGAAAAAGCTTTCTCTTAAAAAAAATTTGCAATGGAACTGATTGTATGTGACAATTACATCTAAAGTGGTAGTTTTTATGATTTTTCTTGACACCTGTTTCCAGGAGCAGTATTCCAGATATATTGCTTTGATTTCTTAGAGCCCTCTTAGTGTCTACTCATTTTTTTTACTCTGCTGTTGTCATTGTTTCTGCACAGACTTAGGGATGGTGAAGATCTGTAAGCAAACACTTATTGTTTGGAGGTATTTTTAGAGGTATTTTATCCACTGAACAAATGTCTGGAATGAATGTATCTGTTGCAGAACCATTGCTGTGGTGCCCAAGGTCCAGAAGACTGGGACTTTAACATATACTTTGACTGCAAGAGTGAAAGCAAAAGTCGTGAGAAGTGTGGAGTTCCTTTTTCCTGTTGTATACCTGATCCTGCTGTAAGTTGTTTCCTAGCTTTGTTTTTGCTCTGAGGTTGTAAAGTTATGACAGGAAGTACTTCCTGAATAAGGTGTTGAAGAGCTTTGAGGTGTCCTAAATGACCAAAAACTACTCTTCTGCAGACAGATTTTTTTGTTGTTTCTATTGCATTTTTTTGGAGTCTAAATGTGGCAACCTGTTTGCTTGAAAGCATATTGTTACCAGGAATTCAAGGTATTTTAGTATGGTTTAGATCTTGAAGCACTGGTGGCTGCCTTTTTTTATTTCCAGCATGTGAAAATATTCCAGTATATATTTCCTTTGATATCTGGCCTTTATTCCTGGCTTGTAAGGAGCTGAGAGCTCTAAGCAGTGTGTCCCAGTTGGAGTTAATGTTTCACCACCCCTGTGCCAGACAGGCAGGAGTAACTCCATTTGCTGCTTGTTTGTCAGTAATTAGTAAAGTGCTCAGGTATGAAGTGCAGAGCTTCTGAGTCCTTGGTTTTAGCAAGGTTTAGGTGCTTATTGGTTAATTTGTTTTTCTAAACGTCATGAAACTCCGTGAGCCTTCCAGCAGATGCCAAAATGTGGAGGTAGGAGCTAACATGTAGTGCTTTATGGTATTAGTGGGAATACTTACAGCTCAAAATCCATCCAGCAATCCTTGTGCTGAGAGACTGTCATTAGTAAATTTTATTTAATATCTGGTGGGCTTCTGATTGTATTGGAAATCAGCCAAGGAAAGACTTTGTCAGGGACATACTCCATATTCAGATTCCCCAGTAATTACTTTCTAGTTTAGTTTGGAGCAGTACTGTTTTACTGCACAATTTTCTGGTGCTGTATTTAAGGCGGCAAAAGGATGCTTAAATCTGTTTAATGTGAGGTTCTGTCATTAATATTTCAGTGTAAGTTACTATGCATTTTGTAAATGCAGATGTCTTCCTTGTGTGCTGGCAATGCAGTTTTCATGTTAAAAAGTTGAATGCCAAGTGATAGAAGCAGCTGAGATTTCTGGTGCAGGATATCATCTTGTACCTTTCCTTTGTCATGAATTTTCTTGTATTCTGCTAGGACTTTGCTTGGTTTTGCTAAAAATGCTTTTTAAAATGGTTGGCTCTGACAATTCTGATATTCTTATGATATAAAAGAGAAAAAAAAATTGCTGTGAACAGAAGGGAGTAGAAGTCAATTGATTTGTATATTTAAAGTCTCTTTTCCTTTGCAGCAAAAAGTTGTGAATACACAGTGTGGCTATGATATCAGAAAGAAGGTAAGGTGCTGTCTGTTATGTAAAATTGTAAAAGTGGTGGGATTGCTGACAGATGTGTCAGCTCAAAATTCTAGGATCTGATGGCTGATAGATCATACTACAGGTAGAGCAAGGTAGACACTGTCCTTTGTTCAAAGTAAGCTTGTGCTGTGGGAGGGTAGAGAAAACAGCTGGGAATGGGTCAGGGGAAAATGCGATTCCAGAAAGGGCGGGACTTGATTTCAAATGTGCATTACAATTACCAGTTGTAATAGTCTAACTCGGCTGATCTATTGTCTGCTAATTTGACCATCTGCTAATTCTGCAGCGTTTCTAATAACAGGATTTTCAGGAAGATACAAATATCGATGTCTGACATTCCCTGATTCAGATGGGTATTTTTGAAGCGTGGTTAAAACTTCACTGCAACTTTACTGCAAAAGTGACAAAACATTAGCTTAGCTAGATCATGTAATTTAACTTACAATAAACTTGAGCAAAAAAAATAATATTCTTATTCTTCCTTTCTACTTTCAGAGCAAAAGTCAATGGGATGATCAGATTTTTGTGAAAGGATGTATTCATGCTCTTGAAGCTTGGTTACCCCGAAATATCTACATTGTTGCAGGTGTCTTCATAGCTATCTCACTGCTCCAGGTTAGTTGTTATTGTTATGATTTTTTGAAAAAACCTCATGTTTGCAGATAAAAACCTGCTGAAGGTAAATGTAGTTATGGACAGAGGTAGAATAAATATTTTGAATGTGGATTTTTAGGTATGATAAGAGGATGGCAGAAACACCAGTTATAGTAAAGGGGAGTTAGTGTGAAAATGCCTGTTGCACAAAGCAGTGAAAGTCATTCTAAAAATACAATGCAGTAGTAATAATGTGTGATAATTGGGATACATTGTACCATTAATTTGGTCGTATGTAATATATGATTATTATATAAACTATTCCTTGTGTTTCAATATCATTAAGGAGGGAGGATCTGCTGCCTGTTCCAGTAGATCTGAGCTCCAGCCATCTATCACAGCCCTGAAGTTACTAAGATACTGCCTTTTCCTTCATGCTGAGGTTACCTCAGGCAGCTGTAAGTGGGTATAGCATGCTGCTTAAAAAGGTTGGGAATGTAAGAGCAGGGAAATAGGTGAGCAGGTTGCAAATGTTAGCAGAACCAGATGAAAGAGTTGCTGTGATTTCTGTTACCTCATCAGTGCTTGGTACATCAAAGAGGGCTGAAATCCTCAAGGATTGCTGCTTTCAAGGTGGATCCTGTTTCCTTGTGGCAGTTGTTTGCACTGCGTTCATTTCTGTGCTATGAAATTCCTTCACTTCAATGGGAAATAATTATCTTGTAAATCCATGTAGTTGAAAACAGTTGAGTATTGAGTGCTTGCAACAGACCATTCTCCAGCCCTGGTAATACTGCCCTCTGTAGCTTAAGGTTTGATACATTTTTATCATCATCATCTGGTGATGGTACTTCCATGGGTTTGAGAAACACTGTGCTAAGGACAGCGCCTCTTGCTAGGAAGATGGTTAAGACACAAAGTTTAATCTTTTGGCAGTGTGTTGATTGACAATAACTTCACAATGTTGTTCTTTATTCGTGTCCCAAGGCTCTGTGAAATCACTTTGTTATTTGTATTTTCCAGTTGGGCCTTTCTTGTGCATTAGGCTGTTTCACAGTGAGACTGAGAATTAGATATAACCTGACTACATTTAAATGAAGTCTTTTAGCTTTCCAAAAATTCACCCCAGTTTTATATTATTTCTAAGAATGCTGCAGGAAATTTGCTGAATTACCAATTTATCCTCAATTTGTGAAGAAGATTTCCCTGACAACTGACATGAATGTTAAATTTCCAAATTTGAAATGTCTCTGAACAATCTGGGACTGCTCTAACCACTCTCTTGTCTGTCACAAGAATTTCATTTTGGTACAGGTAATTGTACATTCTGTCTGTGTTTAAAAAAAATTGATCTGAAAACTGACTGGGTTGTTATTTAAAGTTGCAGAATGAATGCAAGTGTCTGGTTTGTAGCTTTAGCAGTAGGTGAGCATGGGTGTTTATGACACTCAAACTTGGCTAAATGGATTTCCTCTAACTCTGAGGCATCAAGGCTGATATTATGAATGCTGCTGAAGTTTTACATGAAAGCATCTTTCTCATGAGTTTTATTACCTGCAGGATTCTGTTGCCTTTATGACTTTTTAGTAATAGTTGTGCTTTGATGGATGATCTTGGCTATGAAATGATACCTGAACCTGCCAACAAACATCTTGCAGGACTGGTACATTACAAGTGTTTTATCTCACAAATGGTATGTTTTTTTATCTTTTTAGATTTTTGGGATTTTCCTAGCCAGGACATTGATTTCTGATATTGAAGCTGTAAAGGCAAGTAATGCCTTCTGAATATGAAAGCAGAAGCATGTTACAAGACAGTAAATGCTAAGATTATTGATTGGACACCAAGGCAGGAGAAATGCATGGACCATGGAGTACTCCCGTTGTTAAAAGCCTTATGTGGATTTTTTTTTTCCCTCCGCTCATGCTTTTTGTTAGAAGCTGTTACAAAAAAAAAGTCACCAAAGCACGTGCTGTCTACCTTTTTTCTAACAAGACAACTCAGTGCACCACCATTGATCTCTGAGGAAGAAATGGAATTTTCCAAGACATCAGCAGAAAAGATTTTAAAGACTGTAGCAGGGAGACATGAAACTGCTGTAAACCTTTCCTTGAAGGATTGCTATGAAGATTGTTCTGTCTTCACTCCTGTCATCTGTCTTAAAATGTGATCTTTTCAAATGTCGCATGCTGATTTCTTCAGAACGTTGCAATCATGTTAATCTCTACCGTAGACTTATCTGGTCATTTTTGGCAACATATCCAGCAACCATCGTTGGAAATTGGAAAGAAAAAAATCAGTCTAGATCTTTAATTGATTTTGTTGTGCAAAAAAACCGCAGGTTTTGCAAACCCCATGCTGTTTTGAAAAATGCAAGCCAGTTCCCAGGATGGGAAACATCTGACTGTCTTTAAGTCTTACAAATCTCTGTTTCGGGCAAGAAGGGTGTTAAGCCCTGATGCTGTTTCCTGTCTGAGAAAAATGTAAATATTCTTTATTTATAGAAGAAAAACCTCTTTAAAATCCTTTCAATGATCAGTAATATCTTTAAAAAGTGCTGTCTGCATTACTTCAGAATGCAGCTTGTTTCAGTAGGTAGCAAGCATGCTGTGCTAGCTGTTGATGGCTTTTGTTATTCCTCTAGTTTCTCTCAACTGCTACATTGATCTTCGCAGGTCTTAACAGCCACTACCAGGATTGATGAAAGGCTTACAAATTCAGTGTTAATACTAACTGAAATACGTTTTTAAATAAGGAAGTACAGATTTAGCAAGAGGTTAGAGTTGTTGAATTTTTAAGCCTTGTATAAAGCTATTGAGCAATCAGTTCTACCTGGTTCAAGTGTGAATCGAAATACAGTGAACCAGAATGATTTCTTTAGTCATTTTCTACACGAAGCTGAACTAGTGCTTCTCATATCAGGGTTTTTATTTTAATCAAGAGAAAAGTAATCTCTTCTTCCAGTCCTCCCTTTGTGGGGGGGGTAGTAGATGGATCTGTGGTTCGGTAGGAGTTCCAGTCTCTTCTGTAAGACTTTGGTGCTGTATCCTTTGCTTTAAGGTAAAAGTGTGTGGCTGAAAAGTTCTTGGAAGTAGCTGTAGCTCTCAGTTTTACTGTGGGCTGTATAGCTAACATCATTTACTGCTTCCAGTGACACCAGGTTTTTCAGGGAGAGCGGGTTCATTTACAGTGCCTAACACAGTGTAAATTTTAGAAAAGTATCTATTTTTATAATAATATTTTACTATATGTAGTGTGCCTGAAGGATTTAATACTTGTATTTCTAAAGTATATGGCTTGCTTTGGAAGCCAAACTTTTAAATATCTTATGTCCTTTTTCTTCTATTATGCATGTATCAACCAACATTTCACTGGCAAAAGTTGATCAACAGTAAAAATCTTTGTGTCTGGTTGATTGTCCAGACATCCTTCTAGCTTGTGCTTGTCACTTCAGACAGTGCTGATGTGTACTTCAGCTTTCATAGTTCTTTTTCTGGCCGGTGATTGAGACACAACAGGAAGAGGAAGCTTGTCTCAGGATAGCTGATTTCCTTAGAATAGCGGAGAATCTGCGGTTAACTCATCTGAAAACCTGAAAGTAAAATGGGTAGAAGTACACTGTGACTTTTTTAAACTCTGGTGTACAACAAGAAAACAATAGTAGTAGATCACTGAGGGGAGAGCAAGAGGCATTTCTTCTGTAAAGCCGTGAATTTGTGGTCTGTATTACTCCTTTGTTGAATCTGAACCATGAGGAGCATGGTGAGAAATGTGTGATTGTACTACAACTTGGCCAGCAAACTTTGCTTTAAATTCTGGTGCTTGAAACTTTGCAACACCTCATCAACCAACTTACTTGGTTAAGGTTATGTGTGATGGTCTGATATATGTAAAATTGGAGAAGGATGCTTCCTATTTGGAGCAACTTAGTCGTAAAACATTGCATTGAAAACACCAGCTAGGGAGTCTATTTCCCTTTGCCTGTTTTTGACACAGCCAGCTCCTAATGCTAGGAAGGAGTTGCAGTAGTTTGGTGAAAATTATTCTGGTGTCAAAGATGGCTGTGGACTTCACACACTGAAATTAGCTGCTGACAAGAGCCAGCATTACATGTTAGGATTCCAGGGTCTGCAAATTTGCCAAGTTACCCAAAGACAAATGAATACTTGTTGTTTTTTTTTTAAAATACTGTTTATATGTGAGCCAGAATTTAACTGAAGTATTATCTTTCCATGGTTTGTTCTAAACGGCTTTGGCCCTATGGACACCAGCCTTTGTTATCAGTGTTTCAGTTATCTGGAACTCAATTTGAGAGAAGTTCAACTTATTTGAGGATCTTTAAATTCATGGAGTGATTTTCTTCTTTTTTTTGCCACGGTGGATAAACTTGTCTGTGCTTATTCAGTGTCATTTTTAAAATCCTGGGGCTCTAGGTTGTTTTGCCCCTCTATGTTCTGAAGTACGCCCATACATGACTAGTGTAATTTCAGACTTGTAATGGGAATACTTTCTATTTAGTTTTATTTAGCACCTTCTCTGTGGACCTGCAGTGACTTCATGGGTAAAGATTTAGGTTATGGTCTAAAAAAAAGCTTTGTCCGCAAAGCAGCTGGGTGTGAGCCTGCCTCTAAAGCCTCAGAGGAAAACCTCTCTCACAGAGGGGTTTGATACATTGTTGATGTTGAGATTTCAGCGGTTGCATTTGGAACGACTTCACAAACACTACAGTGGAACCAGGGTTTTTCATGAAGATGTCAAATGAGGTCAGACTTGAAGAACTGGACTGAGAGAAGCAAACTTGAATGTGATCGCTTTTATTTCTGAGAAACGAGCGCAATTTATTTCCGTTACGCAACGTGTGTATTTGTCAGTCTGCTTGACAGTGCAGCTGCCTCTGTTTCGATTGCTATAACTGCATTTGGACACAGTTTCCCTGTACGTGAAGAGGAGGATGAGTACAAGCACTGGAAAAAAAAGTGCAGTGACCAAAGGAGTTTGGGTTGCCTTGTGAAAACCTGAATGTTTCTTCCCGAGAGGTCTTTAGCTTTGGTGACCTCGTGCAGTGCCATGTGGACAGACTTGTGCTCCCAGTCCATGGAGCCTGATGTGGCCATTGATGTATGTGTAGAATTGCCTTGGATTTTCTCTCCCCATCCCCTCCTTCCCTTTTTCTTCCCCTTACTGCTAGTGTATTGTCATGTAGCTTGGACATTGTTCAACCACTGGAAGGGCAGCTCCTGTCTCATCTTCTGAGGTGGCTTTTCTGAGTGACTTTCAATATATTTTTTCTCAAGCCTTAAATTTGATTAAATAAAATTGAATATTTTCTACTCCTGGAGTTTGATTCCTGAGATTTGTTGCTTCCAGTCACTAATATTTCACTCTCTAAGGTTTAAACTGGCTCCTGAGACTGCACTTCATGGCTAACTCAGAAATGGTGAAGGTCCAGGGGTACTTGTTTTTGTGTTTTGCTGAAACTAATTCTTGATATTTTTTTCTTTTCAGTTTGGGCTTTTGAATAATAGTTAAGACTGATGCTTTTCTCTGCATTGTTAATGGAAAGCCATGAACAAGTTAAGAGCTGCAGAATGGTGTAGAGTAACTATTAAATCTCTGAACATCAAAAAAAGTTAAAAGTGCCGTGTTTTTTTTCTCCTGTTGTGTGGTCAAAAGTTGTTTGTGTATTGTTGTGACATTTCTGGGGTGGTTTTGTAAAATTCCTTTCCTCAAGACTACCCCTGAGAGTGCTATTTGGTGATGAGGGTAGTGGGCTAAGTAGTGCTGCTGGGTTTTGCAAGTGGCAAAGCTTTTGCAGGAACAAAGTTATCATGGTTGTTGGCAAACATAAGCCAGTAGTTCTCAAACTGAGACAGTGAGGCCTTGTTCACTTCTAAATACAGGCTGCTTTAAAATAGGTTTCTGAAGATCAACGCTTGTTTATTTTTTTTTCTCAATAGCTGTTCTGCTGGCTAAAAAACAAGTAATTGCTCCCAAGCTTTTGAGTCTACCACTTCATGGTTTTGAATTTGATCTCCTAGGTCTGGAAAACATGACTCTGGAAGTACCTTCAGCTGCTTCAAAAAGTTCCCATAAGAACAGGCTGTGGAATAGAATCCGTTACCTTTTCATCTAGTGACCTTTTAAAATACAAAAGGATTCCACAGAAATGTTCAGAGACACTTGTTTTACTACATTTTTTTCCCATGATTAAAAGTTAAAACCAGGTTCTCTTAAGGGTGATAATGGACTGCTGGCTGCTTCCACATCCTAACCCCTGCCCACTTGTAATTTGTGACCAGCTTTTTTTCTGTCTTGTCCAAGCACGGTGTGTTCACTGACTGCTGTTTCTTGTAAACTTTGCTTCTGCAGAGTCTCATTCCAGTAGGTACAACTCTAATTGGGTAAGAGTGCAGCCTCAAGTATTTAGGAATGTAGCTTGTGACCAGGAGCAGGTACAGTTTGAGAGATGAGCTTTAAAGTTGGAGATTGAAGGAGGAGTTTCTGCAAAGATAGTTTTGGTTTTAACACATTTATCTAACAATTGGGCTTGCAGTGTGATTCACAATGTGCAGATGTTGAATTGGTGACAGCCCTTTGCATTGTTTAAGCTACAGCTTTAATCTAACTCATGTTTCAGGTTGCATGATAAAAGCTTAAGACTTATAATTATTGAAAAGTCCCATTGATACAAGAAAAATTGCAACACCAAGCAGCTGAATAATGTATAATGAACGGTAGTTGCCAGATGTTTCTCCTGGCATGTTTTTTGACACCATTAGCTTGACAGGAGTTTTTCCTGTGTTAGTGGCTCAGTGAAGAGCAGCAGTGGTGCAAAGAGATGTGCTAATGAGGGGTTTCTATACACAGCTTTCAAAGCTGCACCTGGGCTTCAGCAGTGTTGGTTGTGCAGCAGCATGAGAAATGCAAGGGTTGCAGAGCTGGTGTCTGCCTCAGCAGCACGTGGGGAAGGGAGGTTAGTGGGGTGTCTCTCCTCTCAAAACCTGTAATGTTGTGATGGCTTCCTTGACCACATTTCCATTGCTGTGACTGCAGAGTCGCTCAAGGGTGTCTTGGATCTTCTCCTCTTCTATTTCTTGTCTCAGATCACCTGAATGGGAGATGAAACAACAATTGTTGTAGGATAAAAGTTTGGAGTACTTGCTGTTCATAATAAGCTGCTTCAATTAAAATATTTTTTCGATAGATACCCTTTCAGCCATTGGAAGTATTGGACAGATTAAGGTTTTTCCTCCTGCTTGACTACCAAGAGCTTATTGACAGGAAAAAAAAGCAAATTTTGAAATTCTAATGCAGGACAATTCCTAGCACTTTCTGCCTGTATGATTTTTGCTTCCATTCCATATTAGTAAGACTCTTAGCCTTACAGTTAGTCTATAAAATGCTAAGTATATACATCACTGGAAAAAAGTCTTATAGGTCATATCTGTTATGTCAGTGCTTCATAGCAGCACTGAAAGCTGCAAGTTTTTTATCCCTATTCCAATGTCTGTGTGGCTACAGGGATAAAATTGAGAGTACACTGCAAAATCCAGCTTGATTGTCAGTAAAGGGTGGCTCCAGGATCTGAAAGGCAGCTCAGGATTTGTAATCCATCCTAGCCTAATTACAATTGTTGTTTTCAATTGACATAATTTTTGTGTTAAGATGTGAAAAGCTGCCACGAGGTCTTTGGACTGCTGGTTTCAAGGTGCTCCTTTGCATTTAGTGCTACACATCCTGGATAGTCCCATCCTGCCTGAAGCATTTTAAGTCTTCCCTGGCCGTGGAGTGAAACTGAAATCGTGCCCTTCAGGTGCTTCACTGAAAGTCACTGTGTGAAGGCAGCGTTGCTAAAATGGCTGCTCTGTCTCAGCTTCTGGTTTGCTCACAGCACAGGCAGAACAAATGTATGTACTGACTGTTCCCTTGGACACAAAAATACTCGGGGACCGCCAGGCATTTGTGCAGGGTGAGGTTGGACAAAGATGCCTTTACTCCAAAACTAATTTTGCTATTTTGGAGCTTGGTTATGCCACTGACTCACTGGAATAAAGCCTTCCTCTCTTTTTTATTGTATTCAACTGATGCTTTAGTCAGCTTTTCAAAGAGAAGGAAACTACTTGACTATGATTTTTGGTGATCAATACAGATTGAACTTTTAATATCCTTTGCTCATTCACTGGAGCATTGCAGGCAGCATATTGTGGTAACAGAAGCCACTTGTCTTCATCACAAATATTCATCTTCCATCACAGACAGCTTAAAATGAAGTTACCTGAATTAAGAAGTCTGCACAAAAGGCCCATTGAATTGTATTTCACCTCAGGACTTGTATTATCATCTTGTAGAAGTTTGTGTAAGCTTTGAACTAGCTGTGATTCTTTAAAAGATTCTTCAAGGGTTTCTGAAAAATAAGCAAACAAATAGTAACTCTGAGCTGTTACCTGAAAAGAAATTATAAGGTGGATATGCTTGCTGTTTAAAACAAAATTCTGAACTGGCTTCATTTCAAACTGGGTATACAGGGATGTCTTGAGCATCTGTCTTCTGCCCTGATGAATTTCTGTGTTCTTTTCTGTACAGAATTTCTTTACTGGCCTTATTCTTGAAGACAGGAGCAGTCTCCTATTGACTACATAGTTCATCTCATAGTAAACTAAAACCTGCAGTATTCAGTGCTAGAAATGTTGATTGCCATTAGTTGCCCCAATGAGTTTGAGAGTTTTAATGGTAGACAAGCAGTAAAATGGGCTCTTCAGTCTTACTTGGTGGTATAGGAAATGACAAATTTCAAGTTTATTTTCCTTTTCAATCTACCTTTTGATGTATGTAGATTTCTGTGGTGTCTCTTTTTTTGTAATAAATTGAGATTTATTTTCAAGTTATACAGGAAAAATCTGAAAAAAATTTGTAGTTAACTCTGCATATTAGCTCAGGAAAAGTAGTTTGGACCTTTACAGTTTTCTCACTTGCTTCATTTGCAGTTTCTATAATGTCTTTATATTTGTACTTCTGCATTATTCTTTCTTGATGTCTGTTATTTGTAGTCCTCAGTGACCGTTTGAGTATATAATTTGTCCTTCATTTAGCCTTTTTCATATTTTTATCTCCACTACCTTCGTTTGCCCTCTTCTTTTGTGTGTGTAGGTTTCTAGCATCTTATTATGCTACTAGATAGTGCTTGTTCACACAGCATGATAATTTGACTCTATCCTAAATAATAATAATAAAAAAGTCAGGCCATTCCCAAAGCCTATTGATTTTATGATCTGAATGGTGACAACCTTTTTTTTCATGCCAAGGAGCTAAATCTAGAGAAGAAGCGTGCTTTTGTGTATGTTACCTAGAATTAACAGCACGACCAATGTTTCTTCATCATTGAGGATCTTGCACAGATAAATGCTTTTAGGAGGAACATACCTAAATCGATGGCAGATGCTATTGCCAGGGCTGTCAGTGCCTCGTTCTGCATGGCAGCATGTTCACTTGTCGTCATGGAAACCAGATGCTTCACTCCTTGTGCTGCCTGGACGGCTTTGACCACTTCCTGCGAAAGCAAAGGTAAAGCAGATGGAACTCTGACGCAGGAATACGGTACAATGAAGAGGGAAATGAGATTGCACCCTGCAGCTTCTGAATAGAGGGAAATTATTTGCTGCAGTGCAAACTGACAATATTCAGAGACTAGAGCTAACGTTGCTTTTGGCACTGATCATACGTGTCTGCTTGGGTCTAATATACCTGGAATATCAATACTTAGAATTAACTATAGATGCATATCTGTAAGATAAAAATATATTTTGTCTTGTTTCAATTTGTCCTTCTTCCACTCTTTCATTTCAAGCCATCAAACTAGCAAGGGTTAGTTTTGCTTTCTCAAAGCCTGTGCAGAGAGTATGTGCTATGTTGGTCACCACCTCACAGTAAGGCATGGCTGGGATGCCTGTGTGTGATAGCACAATTTACAAAAACCAGAAGCCTGTTCCAAAATGCCAGTACGTAAAGATATGCCAGATTCTTCCATCAGGGGTAAGTGGGCTCTTTGGAGCTTCCAGAGGACTGACATTTAGGACAGCTCTGGGTTTGTTTTTTTTTTTTTTTTACCGTTTTAATTTGAATTTTGAAACGTATTTATTGCCATAGAAAAACTTCACCTGCTTACCATTTGGCAAGCCTTATTCAGGCAGGGTCAGTGTTGACAAGTGACAGTAAGTGACTGTGGTGCTGGTTTCTGTGAGGTGTCTGTGCTCATGGAATGGACAGGTTTCCCCTTGCTGGTATCGAGGCAGACCGGAGAGGTTTTCAGTGTGAGCCTTCATGCTGTTCATTGTGAAGCTGTATGTGCTGTTTGACCCCTAGCTCTGCCTACAAGCTTTAGAAATACTTGAGGAGGGTGCAGTAGCAGTGTATCAGGGCAGTGGCTCTCTGTACCTGGGATCTGTTGTGGTGCAGGATGGATGCCAGGAGGCGGTTTGCCTCTCCGCAGATGCCGCTGGGGTCGCTGGCGCTGCACCACTGCACCAGCCTGTTGAGCAGCAGGGCGTCCTGGCCCAGGAGTTCAGCTGCATCAGCTGGGGAGAAAAACATCACCGAGAGGATTCAGAGTCAGACAGTCTGTCTGTCACAGGAATGTGAATGCAGAGGTGACTGGGGCCGTGAACCTGCACTCAGCAGTCTTCAAGAACTCTAATTGAAGCACTGGGCTTTTAAAAGAACTTGGAGGTATTTATCAAAGTAAACTTTACCAAAGGAATCATGCAGGGGAAGGACAAAATAAGCTGCTTCAATAGACCTATCCTTTTAAAGGGGTTGCTACAGTAGGGCTTAAAATAAGCAGCTTTCTGTCTTTGAAAACAAATAGTCTGTTGCAATACTTGGGGAGGCCCGTCCCTTTCCCACTTGGCTTTTAGCGCTTGCACTTTGAGCCCTGCACAAGTGTGATCGTGGGCTCTTGGGGGCTGTCTGTGCTGTTTTGGTGATAATTCATTACTGGTGGTAGTGTGGGCAGCCAAGTCTTAGTACAGAATGGCAGCATGTCAGTAATTGGATGACCTGACTTTTAAGAATGTGTGTTAAACCAAGTATAAGGCATTTCAGAAATTCCCCTTAGTCTGCAAGGGCCTTTTAATTTGCATTCCCCTGTGTTTTAGGAACCCTTCTCTCCAGACGTGCTAGAAATATTAGTGTCTGTGGTTGACATTTGAATAAACCTCACTAGATAACTTTTCCTAGGAAGTGGAACTCCAATTCTGTTAACATCTGTGAGAGAAGGGATAGGTTTGATAGAGGCATCACCCAGCTCCTGTTCCTTTATTTGTCCCATTCTCTGTGTGTTGCATTTCTTTTGAGATTCTGGAAGAATCAGATGGAGCAGGTACCAGGTCAGTGTCAATAAACCATATGACTGCTCTGGATATTTTCCAGAAGCTGTAAGTCAGCTGTCTGTTTTGGGGGAGGCAGATGGGGAAGTACACACACTTGCTTTTGCTTTTTAATTTGTCCAGTATGCTAAGGAAAAATCCACAAGTCAAAAAGAATTTGGGACCTTATGGCCTAGCTGATGTCCTTTGTTTTGAGATAAAAGTTACTGGGCATTGCACAGCTACCTGCACATTATCTCCTGTAACACAAGATTTGTTTCTAGTCAGATGTCCCTCGTTAATCTGCAGAGATCACAGTAATCCAGTTTAGTACAGAAGGTTGAAGTAAGAGGCTGAAGGATGGAGCCAGTTTAAGAGCTTTGTTGTAAAGGCAACAGTTTGACAGGCAGTAGAGCTCTTTGAGATAAAACCCAGTTAGTTATTCTTAACAGGAAGACCTTTTAACTTACAATTTATTCAATTTTATAAATTCGTAAGTTTGAATTTTCAGTTGTGCTGAAAGTCCTTTGGTTACTGAAGTACACCAATTATTTTGCTCCTCTGTAGCCAAATGGTGGAAGAACTGGGAGTTAACATCTCCTTAGAGTAATGAAGCTGACAGATCTTCCTGCAGTTTTCTGTGGTTAGGAAAGAAGCCTGCCTCTTCTAGTCTGTCAGCCTCAGCTTGCCTGCTGATAGTCAGAGTAATGAATTTATACTAGATAAGGCAATTAACTAATTTAGTGTGGACTTCTCAGTAGAAGTGTGCTCATAAGACTTTCTGGCTGAGTTAATTAAGGGCAATGTTAGCTCATGGGTAAACAGAATAGAAGGTAATTAAAAGTGGGAGAATTGTTTGTTCATAGGTGGGAATGGATAAACATTGAGTCTCCTAAAGATTTTATTCTACTTTGCATTTTGATGATTATGCTACTTCAGATTCGGAAGTTGTACCTTGTGCCAAATTCCAACTTTGTATTACAGCTGGTAAATAAAATAAGATAATCTAGCGTTTGATAATGTAGATATATGTTACTGTGATGTCTCAGTTTTAAATGTTAAATGCTGTGTCACAATTGAGATATAACTTTGGAGAAATGACCTTACAATGACTTCTTCAAAGCCTCAGAACAAGAAGGTGCTATGTTTCTATGTATCTTGCAATGTTCATTTCCTACCATGGAAATGTAGGTGAAAGCTGGACTGGAAGTAGTGCAAATTAATATAAGGACTAGATCTACATTTTCTATCATGCAAGCTAATTTTATAAAAGATGCACATAGTTCTCATATTAAGTGGTCTCTGCAGTAGTGCAATGGAGTGCTCATGGAATGTTGCAGAGTGAGGTTTGATCCTTTCCCATGTAACTAATGAAATGATGTCTGTAATTGTCCTATGTCAGTTACCACTTCCCATCACAAAATGATCCTAGTTATTCTGGTTTTAACTTAGGTTATTCCTGCATGTCAAGGAGTCACTGCTGATTGGTGCTCTAGAGCAGCTGGCCTGGAATGTGAAAGACAGTACCAAACCACACAATGCTTGATTTTGTGTCGTGGTCTGGTGAGAGCTAAGTAAGCCAAGGATAAATGAAGACATTGAAGTATAGCTTAATGTAATTCTAACATTGTGCATGTTTCTCAAAATGCAACAATGTGCACAGAAAGATTATTGTTGCTTTTGCATACCCCCCCCCCCCCCCGTGTTAAACTGAATGAAGCGCAAGTAAGTAATCCAATATGTTAACATGCAAAATAAATTCAACATTTGAGCCACATGAGCAAGATAAATATAGCAATGTGTAAAGAAAGACTGGTAGAAATTAATTTCTCCTGCCTTGCTCCACCCCAGATCCCTTTATTCCTTTTCTCTAGCTCTTTATTGATTTGCTGTCCTGTGATTTGACACTAAAACATGTCTCTTTTCATCATGCTCATGCTGTATCTCTGGTGAAAAACATCTTTCTATGCCTTTGCCCACTCTCACCGACTGCTGCAGATTCGTTCTGTGTGGTTTGTTTCTCGACTACCTCAGAGGCTGACTGGGGCGGTCTGGAAAGCGTGCAGCCTCTGGCAAGGATCTCTGCTGGAAGCTCTCCAGATGGAGTGGAATTGGGTTAGCAGGACAGGCAGCCCTTAGTCGTGCACAGCCGTTGCTCTGCAGGCTGAGGGAGGAGGGGAGCTCTCAGCTGGTGCTTACCTTGTCCATCTGCTAACATCCGTAGTGTTCCGAGGAGTTTAAACTGCACAGGAGGACTCTCGGACCTTAGAAGCGCCTCGATGCGCTCTGCGACACCTTCCTCCAGCATCTGAACCTTGCTGACAACTAGAGAATGGAAAAGAGGTCTTGATGTGAGGCTCAGTAATGGCACAAGCACCTGAAAATGTAGATGTGACCTAACTGTTGTGAATTGTGTGCTGTGCTAGGCTTCTAGTGAGAAGCCCCCTTGTTAGAAAGCTCAGAAATTAAGTCAGGACTAACTGATTATTTAGAATTCTCTTTCAGGCTAAAACTTTCATAGGACCTGCTCTTGGGTAGTTTTGGTTCTTCTGATCTCAGATCTGCCTAGAACAAAGTACATAAAACTCAGTGTTGTTGCTTCTTTTCCTTTTTCTGGTTGTCACAGATCATCCATTCACTTGCCCAGTCACAAGAGGAAGCTCGTTCTGTGCTAGCTCATCTTAACTGAACTGGGGGGGCAGAAGTGATTTACTCAGCCATATTTCTTGAAAATGAATTTTCTTTTTTGTATTTGAGCTCACTGATCCCCCTGTTGTTCATCCCTTTGTTTCTGTGCTTCCCTCTCCTCATTTCTGTATCTTAGCTCCAGTGGTTGGTGCAGGAAATCCCTTGTAATAATCAGAAGCTCGTCTGGAAGGACTCTTAATACTGCTTAACTACCAAAAGCTGCTTCCTCCAGAGCAATTATTTTCCTGTCTTCTGCATATATTTTTGGGGGAGTGGTGAGGAAGATTGTACAGTGAAATGAGAGAGATAACTGTTATATCCCTTCATCCTTTTATTGGGCAAATTGAGAAGCACACCCTATTAAGTAACTTGCTCTTAATGTCCTTGTTTTTCAGTGGCACAGACTGACTCCTTTTACTACTACAGAATGACTTTTTCAATGTTTTCTAAGCATCTGTTCTCTTTTAAGATCAATACTTGAACTGAAGAGTTCTTCTGTGTCTGTTTCCAAGTGTTGACCCATATTTAATTCATGGTTATGGATTTCCACTCAGTGTCTTATTTTTCTTTTTCAGGTAGCAGATTATATTGTTGAAAGTTATAGAATTTGTATTGCTAGAATATCTAACAGATATTACAGATATTTTTATGAATTGATAAGGAAAAGTATATTGTAGGTATAGCATTTTAAGGGCCCACACACTTGGAAACATCTAAAATGGTTTGTAATAGACTTGAGCAGATAATGATAATGCTCTATATTGATATTCTATAATTGTTGAGCTTTTTAAAGTGCAGCTTCAAAGAACACTTAAGATTTATTGGTTCTGTGTAGTAGAAATGAATATTAGCTTTACAGAAGAGGAAGTTTGACATCCCTGCCGGGTGTCTCCACCCCATACTCTGTATTGTAGGCTATGAACCCCGTTCCGATCCTTTTGTTTTGAGCTGCTGTGTGCTGTTAATACAAAAGTATTTCAGCAGCTTGTAATGAGATTACAGTTTATTACATTGAAGCTCTTTATGTAGATGAGGCAGTCCCGATGAGTTATTCAAATATCTGTTCCTGCAGGGGAGGGGGGCAGGGTCAGTTGCCCCTCCAAGCACAAGGGGCTGTGTTGGTGTCTTGGGCCGAGCTGCAGTGGCAGCTGTGCTGGCTGTGTACCTGGGACAGCGAGGCTCTGCAGCGCACTGAGAGCAGCCTGTTGAACGGACGCGTCCCCGCTCCGCACGCGCTTCTCCAGGAGATCCAGGAGCTGGTGGATGACCCCCAGCTGGAACATCCGCAGGCAGTTGCCATCTGGAGAGAGAGGTGAGAAACGCAATGATAGAAACCAATTCTGCAAATGCAGAATTCAGGGAGTCTTTGCCTTGACTATTTTCATGTCTTGCTAAGATCGAGACTGTAGCTTTTGCATCGTTTTTTGCAGCCTTCAGCTCTTTAGAGAGAAGTGAGCATCAGCTACCTGTAAACAAATGCTGAGACAGATTCCTATGGAGCTTAGCTCAAGAGAGCTTTCAAGGGACCACCACTGTCAAATGCAAAACCATAGCTTCTCCAGTCCCTTTTTTCCCCCTCAGTGCTGCTGTTTTTCCACTATACATGTAGTAGAATAGAGGGCATTTTTAATTTCTCACCAGGATAGTTTTTAAACTCCTTTAATTTTGTTACTCTATTGATTAGTGAAGACACTAATCAATTGGTATAGTGATCAATTGACACTAATCTATTGATATAATGAAGACACTATTGTGAAACCAGAGATACTGCTCATCAGTGGTAAATCTGATTACTACTTCTGTACTGCTGTTATTCTTTATTTTCTATGAAATAAATTGTCATTAACTACTCCCTGAAAGAATCAGAGCTAGGTTTTTCTTACCTCTTTTGAAAAACTCACTTCCTGAAATGAGAGAGAGCATCTGTAGAGATCACAGTAAAAACACATTAAAAGCTTCTTGGCTCTTTGTGGAAGCATTTGGGGCTATTTTTGTTCCACCCACATGAAGCTGGGATAATATGAGTTGACCTGGAGAGATCTGGTTTATTAAATCCCAGTGAAAGAGAAAATTTATACATTCTGAAAAACTACTACTCTGCCCAGCAATGCTCTGCAGTATTTTGCCTTTCTGGATCTCTCCTCCTGTCTTTGAGAAATTGCTCTGTACAGGTGGCAGCTTTGTTTTCAGAAGCTGCTTAGCTCACCTTGATAGGAAATGAGAAAGTTCTGCCAAAGAGCAAAAAGAAAGCCTCTGTACTACAGGGGGCATCCTTCCTGAAGGAAGTGTTTGAAGATGCCATTTGGAAAAATAATTTTTTGTTTTGCTTTATGCAGTTTATTTTACCTCGGGAAAAGTATACGCCTGACACACGTGAACATCTCCTTATTCCTGTGCTCTTATCTTGTGAAAGCTCTTTGTTAAAAAAGGCAAAACATAAATGAATAAACTAAATAGAGAGACATACTCACCTGGAATAAAGGGTTGTCCATGGAACTATACACACCTCATGCAAATACATGGCCAAAAGTAGCTTTAGTACTTCTCATGGTTCTAACAGAATTTACAGACTGAGGTGCACAAACTTCTAATTTTTGTGTGTATAACATGTGAAAAGGGCTTTTGCTGGTTTGGATGTTATTTCCACCTCAAAGTCATAGACACTCCTGTTGTCTTTTGAATGTGTTGTCTTACTCTGAACGAGTGCCTATGATTCTTTTCATCTCTTAACGTTTCACTTAGTAGCCTGTTTTCCCCCTCTATTCTTACATATGTTAGATAAGAATTTGTCAAATGCTTGTAAAATGTAATTGGATATTTTCCTGAGAGAACTGTCAGTCTATGAAATAAATTGGAATTCTACTCGCACAAAAATCTTTTGATACCATTTTATGCATACATTCTCTAAAGCTGATGGTTTTGCTTGTCATTCTTCAGGTGTTCTCTTGCCTTGTCTGAATCTTTGGAGATCAGTATATGAAGAAAATTGCCCAGTCCTCTTTAGGAACAGGTTCCATAGAAATAGGTCGCCTCTTTTGGTCTGATAAAATTCTACAGGGAAAATATTTTGATCTTCATATAGACTAACCTTAATTGAACTTAATTCCTCTCCTCCCCCTACCTCTCAAACTGAAGAATATCAGAGCATTTTTTTTTCTCTCATATAGTAAAGTGCAAATATGCAGAGCCCATTAGTGGTTGCCTTGCTTTGATTGTCACAGAACTCCAAATTGCTTTTCTCTCCTATGGAGTTTTTCTTGGCTAGAGCAGAACATTCAATTTAATGGCTCATACTTTTCATAGCTGCAAAAGCTGTCTGTCATCTTTTCACTGCCTAGAAGTCATTTGATGCTGAGAACAGATTTCCGTGGGATATTTTTTCTCTCAGATTAAAAGCTGTGCATACATCAGTGGCACACACTGAGGCGTGAGAGGGATTATTCACTTGCACATGAAAGATCTGATGCTGTTGTGGGGAAGATGGGGGGAGAGGGGCGAGTGACAAAGCAAACCATTCAGCTGAGTTAGATGAAATGCCAGTTAAAGGCAGCGGGGGCACTTCTGTGCCCTTTGTAGAGCCACGATGGACAATGGCTGATTCAGAACAAGATACAAGGCAAGGAAGAAAGGGAGTCTGGAAAGGTTATGAGGTGGTGAAGAGACATGTGGAAGGTGGCTTGCTTTAAAAAAAAACAACATTCAGAGAGATGTGAGGGAATCTTTTCTAATAATTAAGCACCTATTAATGCAGAAAGTTGAGCAATTTTGTTACTTGAGTTTGAAGCCAGCTCAGTGGCTCTCAGTGAGAAAGGACAGGCAGTGTGGTGGGGATCTTGGGCTGATTGATCGAGCGCAGCACTCTTTCCAGGAGTCTGCTCATAAGAATCTCTCTGCCTCTCTGAAGAGTATAAGGGCTCATTGCTTTCTATAATAGGAATTGAAATATAAAATGGCTTATCCTGAGATTTCTTCCCCCCTCCCCTGTGTCTGAGTAACCCTCCCTTCCTAAAAGTGATTTAAAACTTAAACCAGCAGTAACTCTGCAGGGTTTTTTGTTTGTTTGGGGATTTTTCTGGTGGTGTTGTGTTTTTTTTTTGTTTTTTTTTTTTGTGTGTGTGTGGGGGGGGTGTTCTTTTGTTTGTCTTGTTTTGTTTTATTATTTTTTTTTTTTTCTAACAGATACATTTGCCATTAAGTATTTCCAGATTCTCCCCTCTAATAAAGTGTGGCTTGGGAAAAAGAAAAGGGCAAAAGCTTGCATGCCTGATGACCCCTTTCTTCACGATTATGCCCCCCAAATTTTTAGTGTCACTAGCATCTGTTACTTAAAAATACGGAAGTTTCTAATCATGGCCAGTTCTTGATGTTTTATTCTTTAATCTGTATTACCCACCATAAAGCACAGCAGTAATATAAACTAAGTTGCTGTTAGGCACAAGCACTGGGCTGTAGAAATGAAGAGTGCCGTGCCTGAGAAGAATTCCTGCAATGATGAATAGAGTTTGTGCATGGGTCCCTGTTAATGAAAAGAAATCAACAGAGATGATGATTTCTGGATGTTGATTCTTTATGTACCTGGCCTGTAATATTCCCTTTTTTACCTCCAAGAAGCAGAGACACAATGAGATCCGATGCAGCCTTCACAATGCACATATCCTCAGCTTGTGAACTGCCGTGGAGCCTCAGCAGGATCTCAGACAGCACCTCTGGCACACCTGCATCCACCAACTGCACTTTGAGAGCATCTGTAGAGATCACAGTAAAAGCACATTAAAAGCTTCTTGGCTCTTTGTGGAAGCATTTCAAACTAGAAAGCTAAATCCTTGAACTTTAACCAGTTGTTTCTCAGGTGCAGTCACTGTTTTTGGCTGTTTGTCACAGCTTTCTGCAGCTAGAATGACACTAAGGCAGAATGAGCAAAGCTTTCTGCATTGCTCTTTGACTTTTCTTGTGTTTCCAGTAATGAGCTTTCATGTCTTTAAAATCTGTGTCAGATATCTAGGTATTTTTAGTGGAGCAGTGTCAGCACTTGTTGCACTGCCGCTTAGAGTATGGATCTTCACAGATTCACAGAATATTCTGAGCTGCAAGGGATCCACAGGGAGCAGCAAGTCCAACTCTTAAGTAAACAACCCAAACAGGAATTGAACTTGTACCCAGTTTAATTTAAAATTTAAAAAAGGATCTGTGTTGCTGCTTTCCTCTTACCCACCATGGAGAGTAAGTTTGAATCTGCTGTTTTTTGGATCTATTGAAATGCAGTGGAATCGTACTCTCTCCCTCCTTTCTTGTCTCACCTGTTCAGGTGCTGTTTGGGCCAGGATCTTGCATGTTCTTGGGCCTTATTTCTCCTGAAAAGGTTGCTGGTTGTGTTAACAGGATCCCATGGCAAACTTGGAACCCAGAGCTCAAGCCAGTACAATACCCAGCCTCCCCTTGTTCCACCCAGACCAAAAGGAGCCTTACCATTTTCTGCAAGTGCTTGCAGGACCTCAAAGACAATTTCTAACCTCTCATGGCTCTCTGCTCTCCTCAGTTGTTTCACCAGCTGTTCAGCAACTTTTGTCTTGCTTAGAGCTTCCTTGGCTGAATCTGTGTATGTGATAAAGTCAGGATTTTCAATTTTAAAATTTTGATTAAATGTTTAAAGATACCTCCCTATGAAGTGATTAGACAGTGTTTTTGAAGGCTTTTTCTACAAGAACAAAGTTCTTGTGGACTCTTCTGTTTCCAGACTCATTCTGGACAGCACTGAGACAGCAGTACTCTATCCCATCTCCCCCAAAGTTCTTCAATTGTTTTTCTGTCATTTCTGTAGACCTCATAGAAGTAGTTGAAACTGTCAGTTTATCATATGAAGTTATGCCATCTCTTCACTTGGAGTCAAAAGCTGGCTGTTAAAACTTAATTGTTTTAATGTAGTATAAGTAATTGCTGGTACTCCATAAAAGAGTAGTTATTTCTCCAATCCAGATACTGTGGCCAGTTCCTGATTAGGTATCAGTAGTTTTGAAAACAAAGCCCAAACACCACCCCTACCCTGTCTCAAAAACAAAGGAGAAAACAACCAAAGCCCACAGACCTGTGGGAATGGAAAGGCAGTGACAGTGTGGAGATGATATTTTGCTCTAAGATG
Organism: Hirundo rustica; assembly: GCF_015227805.2. Lineage (NCBI taxonomy): Eukaryota > Metazoa > Chordata > Aves > Passeriformes > Hirundinidae > Hirundo > Hirundo rustica. The sequence continues at coordinate 10,919,538 of NC_053457.1, read as the reverse complement.
TCAAAACTTTAAAAAACTTTAAAAGACGACCTTACTTACCAAGGTCTGCCAGATTGTACAAGGCCAATAGAGCAACGTGGACAAGTGGTTCACTCTCTGCATAGTCAGTTAATATCTGGACCAGTGATGGGATTACTCCAACCTTCACCAGCTCTTCCTGAAGGCTGCCTGGTCAGCAAAGCACAGGTGTTAAAGGTGATGGAATCAGGAACTGATCACTTCAGTGCCAAGGGTCCAACTGAGCTGCTCAGCAGCAAGGGGGTCTGGTTCTTTCTCACACTGTTAGAATTTGTAAAGCTTTTGTGTGGTGGCTTCAGGCTAATACGTGAGTGGAGGAAATGCAAGTTTCGAACAGATTTTTGCTAAACCTCCTGGTCTGACTTTGACTTAAGGTGTTAAGCCCCTGTCTCCATCCACATGTGCTTGCTAAAAGAAAACCTGGATAGCTGTTTACTTTCTTTTTGTAGTTTATTTTGTAGTGAATGAAAGCTGAATATCTGGAATGGTTTTGAGGATGCTGATAACTCTAAGATACAGAGTTGGACAGTGATGGCTGCTTAACAGCACGATGGCACTGCTTTTGCAGCAGCGTCTTGCTGGGAGCTGGGCTGCTGCTTGGGTGACAGAGTGCAGGGCAGACACAAGGAGGCTCTGGTGCTATTGTAGCACAGGAAATTAGAACTCAGACAGGGAATTGGTGAAGTTAATTTTTCTTCTCTTTGATGTATTTATTGCTGTGTTAGTAATAGGATTTACTAAAGCATGTCACAGTCGTCTTGGCAAATCTGTGCTGTGCCTGTGCTCTGCCAGGAGGGAAGCAGATGTGCAGGGTGGCCATGTGCTGCAGCAGTGCTGTGTGCAGCAGTTGCACGAGCCAGGAAGGCAATTGTAGGGAAAAGCTTTTTAAACCACTGTGTCATTCCCTGGCGAGGACACATCACTCACAGGGAGCTTAGTGGAGTCTATTCCAGGTACTTCCTGTGCTTGGATTTCATAAGAACGGGGAAGGAGGCAAACACACCACTTGGTAAGTAAAGTTGTGCAGATCCACGCTAGAAGGATTAGAGAAGATAGGCTGAAGGAGATAGTGGGTGAAAACTTCCATATTACTTTCAGTATACTGTAAGTATTTTGGTCAGTCTGGGAGTTAAAGATATAAAAAACCCTTGAACTGTTTTGGGTAAGTAAATGAAAATTGTTTAACTTGTGACACCAGCAAGCAGGTTGGTGTCCAGGCAAACTGGAGCACAAAAGTCTCCTGCATGCAAGCAGTGGTGCCCTCAGAGAAGATTCTTCCTTGCATAGATAAATATCTCAGTATTTTTTAAAATATATATATATTTTTTTTTTTTTTTTTCTAGCACACATTTTAAACAAGTGCCTTGCTTTATAGATGTTCTTATTACTTCAGAAGAAGTCCAAGCCATTTTGGATTTGGACCCAAGGCAAGTCTGCAAAGTTGGTTAAGATATGTGTGAGGCTCTGCTCCTCTTGTTATTTCAAAGCAGTTCTGACAGAGATGTGCCACCTTGAGTCAAGAATGTCAAGGAGCCCAGAGTTCAGGCACTGCTTGGGGGGTGCATCCAGCCCTGTGTCTGTGAGCTCTGTGACTTGCATACCTAACTGGAGACTGAAGTGCACGGTGTGCTCAGCTCTCCTGAAGTTATTATGAGTTACAGGTTACAATGCCTTTTAAAATAATGCCTTAGAGCCAGGGAAAAGCAGATCCTCTTCAGCGGATACTTACGATTATCGTAGCAGATACGGCCAATGGCCCTCCCAGCATGAAGCAGCATTTCTTGGTCTGTGCTCTCCAGCAAAGGTATCAGTGTTAGAACCAAACCTGCTTCAATACAGGGTTTCTTCATTTCCTCTGCATAGATAAGAGAGAGGGAATGCCAGGCTTTGCCAATTAGGAATAAAACAACTGCAATAGCAATAGCTGGTAGCTGTGAAACAAAATTCAAGAGCGAAAACGTGAAGCTAATGTGCTGTAAGATGCCTTGTAGTAATATTTGAGCACAACTTACCATTTTTGGCTATCTCTGAGAGCACGTGGGCTGCTTTCACTGCGCATGGTGGATTGCCCTTCAGGATTTTTGCCAAAGTTGGGAAGATCCCACTCCCTCTGAGCAGGCGGAAGGATCTCTGCTCTGCGATGATAAGAGTGTTAGCAATACCTGCAGTAGGTTTGCAGCTGGTTTACTCACACACTCCTTTGTTTCCTGCAGTTCTGGGTGGGTATCTGTGGGATCCAAGCTTCTGATTTAGCAAGGTTCTTAAAGGCTGTCTGAGTGTGAACACGTGGGCACAGTCATCTGCTTGAATCGCAGCCAGTGTGGTTCCAGCTGATTACTCTGCTTTGGGCTGAATTGAAGCAGGGGAGGCAAAGCAAAGAGGAAAACAGTTTCATCTTTCCCTGACTATAAAAGGATGCCTGCATAAGGCTTGGGAAGTCAGGGATTAAGATGCTATTCCTGAGGTATGGCCTAGCAATTAATTCTGTAGGTAGGCACAGCATCTTTTATTAGACTAGCAATTAGAACAGACAATTCCCTTAGCCTTTTTTCATCAAAAGTATGGCCAGCTGTTCTGAAGGTAGTAAATCACCGTCTGCCAGGAGACTCAAATAAATGCAGGTTTATGTGCTATTAGGAGAATGTGCAAAGGCTTTAGGGACTTTTGTATAAGTAGACTAGGAACTCCTTTTAAAATGCCTGACCTGATAGGGTCACCCTAAATTAATCCTAGAAGATAGTAGTAAATAGAATATTAAACCTGTAATTTCTCTGGAGCTTTTGGTATTTTAGTGACCAGTAACTTAATCACAGGTCACAGGTAATTTTGTGAGTTTTATACAGAGAGAAGAGAAAGCAACACATCCAGCTATGGTTCCAGCAGCAATCCTTTCTTGAAATACAGATTATCACAATAAACAAAACCTGCCGTAAGTTCTTTTGAATTGTGCAAATGGTTAATTGGTGATCCAGAGTGATACTTAACTATCTTCAGTAATAGCCAGGAGAATCCCATTCAAACTTTCAAGGATCTGATCTTCAGCTTCTGTGTCATCTCCACAAAGCTCGAGGTATTCCAGGTGCTTACTCAGGGTTTCTAAACACAATGGGATAGAAAACTTTGGTGAGCCAGCATGGAAAACATTGTGTTTCTTGTACTAGTTATTTTCAGTGCTAATGTCTTAATATAAAATAATTTCCTGAAGGGTCAATATTTAAACATACTCATTTATTTCAAGAGCATGAGGTCAAAGGCTTGGTCACTTCTCAGACAGCACCTAGCTCTTGTGCAGGCATAAACATGCAGGGATAAATTCTATCTGGAACCAGAGATTAACATAAAATTACTGTGGCAGAGTTTGAGGTGGGGAGGAGAGTGGACCCAAGTCAAGCCTGTCATTTCTAAATGCCTGTTCATCATAAAGACAGTGCTTGCAGCTCAGCTGAGTATCTACTGTGGCAGGGGCCAGTAGCAGGCCCTGAAAGAATGCAAGAAACAGGTGAGGTAAAATACTTCTCCCTCTTTTCCTGGCAACTCTGGCCTTTAGAAACATACCTAGTATTTACATCAATATATATCTAATGCATGTTGATCAACTTTTATTCAATTTTTTTTTTTACCTGTATAAGTTAATTCAAAATTTTTATCTACACATCACACAGTGACATTAAGTTCCACAGTTTTACTGTTGTAAGAGGAAGATACTTCCCTTTGCTTTAAAATATTTTACCAAAAAGATCAAAGTTGATGGCCTTTGAGTTGCTGTAGTAAGAAAGGAATTATCCTTCACTATTTGCTCTTCCATGTCTGTGATAATCAGATGGATTTTTATTAAAGCCCCTCTTTGTAATTCCTCTGCCGATTTGCTTAGTATTTACAGAGTATTTTTCCAGCTCACTTTTATTCTTGGTGAGGATCTAGAATTTGAAAGTGTTCTCAAGGCTCAGGTGGACTGGGATTCAGAGAGAGATTGTCATGCTTTGTTTTGTACTCTGTTAATTCTTTATCTTTATTTGAGAATGGCTTTTGTGCAGTTAAGCAAAACTATTTCTTCTGGGCAGGGGGAGTTAGACCCCTGCATCATTTATAATTTGGCCATCTTTTCCCCATGTAGGTTGTTTTGCATTTGCAGACACCGAGCTTGATGTGCCTCTTTTCCCCAGGTCACAGAGGGTGATACAATTTTCCTGCAGTTCTCCACAGCCAATTTTGAGTATTCCAAAAAATAAAAGAACCTCCTTACTGTTCTGCTATTTCTAGGTCATTTATGAATATATTGAATTACACAGGTCCCAGCAAAGGTAACCTCTAATAACTTTGGCTTCCTTTTGTAAAAGCAGCCTTTATTCATCTCTTCATCAGATCACTTTATTCATGTCTCACATGCCAAGATAACTTGTAATAAAGGTTATTGAAAGGTTTGTAGCAATTGAAATGCATTAACAGTATTTCCTTTATTGACCTTCTTACCAGCTCCTTAAAAATATGTTTAGAGACAAGCTGAGCATTACTTACCTCCACACAAGGCAGACTATCCTTTTTCATCGTGTCTGTGTGTAGTATCCCTGTGCTTCGCTATAATCCTACAGTTTACCTGTGCAGAGATCAGACTTCTGCACTTTAATTTCCCACATTCCTTGCAACTCTTTTTGTAAACTCATCCCACTCTTACTGCTTCCAACTTTATTCATGCTGTTGTTGATCTCAGTGATATTCTGGGTGTCACAGTTAACGATTTCCTGAATCATCTTTTAATCTCTTATAAACTTTGTAGTATAGCACCCAATTCTGACAGTTGGTTACCATTTATTTTATTGATTTGTTCAACATCTTCTGTCCTTTCAATGTGACTATTCCTCCATCTACTTTCTGAAAACAAAAAGCCTTAAAATGGCTGCAATTAATGTAAGAAATACCGCTGGAAAAGTGATGTCTGAAATAGTTAATGTTTAGTAGGATATAATGTAGGATGTTACCAAAACTGTAGAAAAATAGCATTTCTGCTTTACAAATGGTTACACTGAAAATGCTGACTCATGAGTTGTGCCTCAAATTATTTGATGAGGATTAATAACTGATCACTTATTTTTGTTTGGTGAACTCGCTATATTCTCTGTCCCTAATGTATCCATTAATTAATGTGAGATGATTTTTTTAATGAAATTGCATTAATTTAGTGCATATAGGAATTTATCTCTGAGGAACAGAAGTGTTCTGAAGTGTTTTGAAAAGGGGATGAAGTAAAGGGAGTTGAAATAGAAAATAATTAAAAGCTGTTACTGCCTATTGAGAAGAAAAATTATTTCGCTTAAAATACTAAAAGCAGTTATTTAAAAACAGTTTTGCTTTTGTGCTTTGAGGAAGCTGCCATCTCTAGAAAAATGGCTGGATTCATCAGGTCCAGTTGTCCTGTCAAAATTTGCTGAATAAATCATTTTGTGTAAATGAAGTACAGTAGGATACAGCTTTTTTTACACAAAACCAAGAAAATAAACGAACCATGTGAGCAACCTGAAGCTGAATCAGGTTTGATCTTAAACAAAGGTCTGGTGGGAGTGGGCAGAAGGCTGCAACTGCTGATTGAGCAACATGAAATAAATTAGGAGCCTGTGAGACTGAATTATCTACTGAACCCTGCTTTCATCTTATCAAGACCCAAAAGGTGTTGGCATTTGATTTCTAGTACTGTGTTCCCTAATTAGAGCAATAGTGATGTTTGTAAATACATTTCTAATTAGCATCTATAAAGCTATGGAAAGATAGCTGGGTTTCTGAAGATGGAGGAGTTGTTTTACAAGTAACAGGGGACGGTGTATACTGGTCACTCCTTGGGTCGGTGCAGTGGTAGCTAGAAATCCAGATGCTTTGTCATTTCTCCAGGGAATAGATGAGCAGAATAACACCATGTGCATGATGGCAGACAAAAGTCCTTGCAAAACACCCCTCTGGTTTCAGTCTGTAGTATTTTGAAATAAGTAGTGTGAACAGTAGCTGACAGAAGAGTTACTTATAAAAGCCTCACAGAAAAGCAGCATTTAACTCTAAGTGTTCAAATACTGAACCCTTTTCTCAGGGATTCTGAATTTTATCATGCTTGTTATTCATAAAAACTTGATTAATTTAACCAGTTTGGGACTGATTCCTCAATACTCCTTGTGTTTGAGTCCATGCTTCTGCAGGGGCAGTGAAGCAGACACTGTTAAGACATTTATGTGAAAAAGCAGTAGAACACGCACAGATTGCGACTAAAACTGTCCAGAAAAGGGCATTTATTTCTCTTTTGTGGAAAATCCCGGGGTGTTGACATTGTTTCATTCTGTGTGCTGGAGTAGATTGTTGACACTGTGGAAGCAGAGGCGCACCAGGAGGATTTGTTCCAGGTTTTGTGCAGAAGTGGCTCTTTGCGGGGCTGGAAGGGGGCAGCCAGCTGGTCAGACAGCAGGGAGTGCCTGCCTGGCCTCTCAGGAGGCTTTGAGCAGAATAAACACGTTCCAAAGGAGTACCACTTGTTCTCTTGAATCGGCATTTTTGCTAGAATATCGCTCGTCAGCTTTAGTAGCTCACCGTAGAAGGGAGGGAAGCGGGCACTCATTGCCTGCAGGGCCCGAGTTTAGAAATCGCCTGAGACTGAGGTACAAAAGGCTTCTTTCCTGAGCTGAAGGCATAGATTATTAATTCACACATTAATCTGTACACGAAATCCTGATTAAGAGGCGTAGGGACCAGACTTTGGAGTGGGAGTTGGTTTTTGATCCTCCTACTGAGAGCAGAGACAGAGGTGCAGAAAGCGTGCCGTAGCGCGGCAATTTCATCTGGCTCCTGCAGTGGGGAAAGAGCCGTGAGGAGTGAGCTCCTTGGATCCCTTGAAGCGCTGCTGTGTCAATTCTCAGTGTGAGTTTTGACCTACAAGTCCTCAGGGAGTGAGAGAATCCCACACATCTCCCTCTTTCAGCTACTGATTTTGCCCCTTCGAAAACAGCAATGGCTTCAGATTATTTTTTTTTTCGTTTTGATAGCCCCTCACACGTGTAGAAATGATTTTCTCTCTCTCTCTCTCTTTTTTTTTTTTTTTTCCCCTAGAGGAAGTATAGGCTCTATCCTTCAATACAAATGCTACTCTTGGTATTACTTATTGTTGTTTGGGTCCTGAGCAGTGTGAGGTCTGCGCTAACCAATTTGAGGGCTTGAAACAACTTAATCCAGTCAAATGCCTTGTGTTTTACACAAATTCTTTCAGTAATTTCACACACTGAACTTATTCTTCTGTCACTTAACTTTAATATACTTTAGAAGGTTCTTCCGTGGATTATTATCATCGTGATTATTCAAAGCAGAAAAACAAGGTGATGTGTTTTTCCAGAGTATAAAGATGTGGTAGTTATTCACAATAGAGGTCTATTTAGCTTTGTCTAATGCCTCTGGTAATAGATGATTAAAGAATCTGTAAAAGAAGACACCAAATGTCCTTTCCCAGGTATGCTTTCTTAACTCCTAGTAATCAACTCCACAGGGATTTTCTTTGGTGGGAGTTTCATTTTGTTCAATTGCTTTTAAATTCATTAAAGTATTTATGTTGAATTTGTTTGTAATTTAGCTTGCAGAACATGGACTAGAGAAAAGTGCCACGAAGTAACTTTGGATTGAGAGAGAAAATAACTCGTTCTTGTTTTCTGTTGTTGAAATTTTCATCTGGCCTTCTCTTGACTGTAGCTTTCTGTAAATGCATTGTATCACCAGGACAGGAAACACAAGTCTCTATTTTGATATATCCTGTGTAACAGCTGAGGATTAGGGTTGAGAAACTCCTAGAGTTTTGCAGGTCAAGAGTAGCTGAAAAGCATAAGCTGTAGCCTGAAGAAGCTAAAATTTCAGCTCATAATACTGCAAAATAACTGCTGGGTGTGTCTAGCAATGTAATAAAAACAAAGCAAAAAGTAAAGTTAACCTGCATTCATGTTCGTGTGGCAGCCTGCAAAATCGTGTAGCTGTAAGTCTCCATTTTCTCACAGTATTTTTTTAATGCTCCTGCCTAAAATAGATAAAGTAATTCCTGGTTTGTTGAGGCATGTCCTAAATAAACCGATGGTAATAAATGCACCTGTATGCTGAGTAGAAGCGTGATCGAATAGTAGTCGAAATAAAGCTCCAGGTCTCCTTGTCTGGGAATGTGATATTAAATTTGTTTCATATGAAACATAAAGGTGTAAATTGGAGATGGAGAAGTCCAGGAGGGCTGGCAAGTGTGTATGTGTTAAGAGCAAATAAAGCCTGTAAGGTGAAATACGTTCCTGCTGCCTGTGAGTGGTGCAGCTACGTGATTATAGCATTTTGCTGTAACCAAGGGTAGCAAAAGCTGCTGCTTTTGATTTTGTTACCAGGGAAGGGAGGAGAAAGGTGCAATTCAATTCAAGGAAAGATTTTTTTTAAACATTTCTCTAGCGGTGAATTATTGTATTTCATCTCTAGAAAGCCGTGCTGTTTTGGGACTGGGCTGACTTATATTCTTTCCAATAGAACTATCTTATCTTGGTGCATGAAGTAAAGTATTGGAGGAACAGATCCTCCATCTCTTCAGACTTTCAAACCCACGGCAAGAAAATTGTCCTGTAAATCAGATAAGCTATTATCTATGTCTCTATGGAAAGCCACTTACAGCCGTGTTAAAAGATACATTTTGTGTCTTTTTCACTGCACTCAAGGGTGATGAGACGTAGGAGAAAAATCACGAGATTAAAAAGGACCCAGGGAGAGAATTTAAAACTGATATCCTGAGGATGAAAGGGATATAATTATGAACAACTCCTGACCTGGCTAATTTTTAACTCTTGTTCCTCTGCATTCTTCAGCAACTGTCTTCAAGGAGGAAAGGAATAGGAATGTATGAATATAGTTTTTCCTGGAAGGTTGGAGTGCTGGCATTATCTGGCAATTGAAATATCTCTTTCCACCCACTTTTAGAATCTGAAAAGGCTCATATTTTCCCTAATATTCTTTTTTCCTGGTTTACACTAGGGGTAATTCTTCTCAATGTTAAAGGCCAAATACATAAGTGTGCTCTAAAAATACCTCTCGCCTAGAACTGGAAAACAGAGGAAAGCCCACTGTGTTGTCCCCAAAATCCAGCCTTTGCTCATTGCCTTTTCAGCCTTTCTGGACTGCATTGGCCCATCCTGGGCTCCATAGAGTATTCAGTGCCTATGATCTTGTAGGATGGACCTTTGAACGTTTTCGTGTTCAAAGAACATGAGAAAGCAGCAGGTTTTAAAGGAGATTTTCCCTGTTGAACTTGAGCCACAGGTGGAAGGGCTGATGAAGACAGGAATTTAATCCTGACTGGCTAGTACTTAGATTAATGTTATCTATTAATCACAAGGATTTATTAAAAACCTTTCTATAATCCATGTCTAAAATTCTCTTAATTGTGACAAATCAGGTAGGACAGCCACAAATGCTCTCTTTGATGTTGCTGTCATGAATGGCTTTTTTTTTTTTTTTTTTTAAATGAGGTAACGAAATCACTTCGGAGAAAAGTAGAAAAAGAAACTGAGGGAGACAGAAGTTTTCAGAAAACTAGTAGAGAAACGTAGGCTCAGAAGAGGCCCTGGTAAAAGGAGATACTGATGTTCTTGTGGTAACCCAAATTGATACGTTGTTATGGTGGGAAAAAATGGCAACTAGTTGTGAAATGGAGATTGTTTGGGAGGGGAAAAGCAACTCTATATTTTTATAATTTTTGGCTTTATTCTGGGATAATTGAATTCCACCAAGGAGGGAGTACAGGAAGAAGTGTGTGTGAGGAAAGCTGTGGGTAGGCAGCAGATCTTGTGCCTGATCTTATGCCCTATGGAGTCAACATGAAAAATGGCTGCAGAACCCTGACTGAAAACAGATAAGAGGAAAAATATGATAACCTAAAACAGGTCAGTGAGATAAGCCAAAATAAAGCCAGCCAAGTGCAGTCAGCAGGAACAGATGTGCTGAAGTGCATGAAAAGCTGCTTAATTGTGTTCTGTTAAACTTGCTCCTTTAACTGAGGGATGGAGAACAGGGATAAAATTCACTTTAGTGTAAAGGTATCAAAATTTTGTAAACTTGTGTACTAGAAGCTGCCTTTTTACATGCCTGATAACTTAACTGACTTAGTGCTTAGGGAATAGGTCTGTTGCACATAAACCAGCTTCATAGGCTAATGCTGAGCCTGAGCTCCCAGATGCTCCAATTCATTATGCAAGGTCAGGGAATTCTAGATCCAAAGGCTGCAAGTCATGCTTGCAGGAACAGCCACAAATGTGCTGTGCTTAAAAGCAGTGAGTAAAGCACCATCAGCACAATCGGTGTTTGGGTAACATTTTCAGGTGTGGGGTTTTTTTATATAAACAAGGGATCAGGAAGCTTGATGGTTTAAATCAAAGTTCAACTTCTTTCACAGTTGTCTGGTTCCAGGAGGTGTTGATTTCATCATGTGTTGTGGAAGAGGAGTAAATTGTCAGTGCAGCAAAGCTACATGTGAGCAGATAAGCAATCAGACAAATTGTGGCAGCTGGGGGTAAATTGGCTTCATTTGTGGAAATGAATGGAATTTCTGTCTTGCTCACTGGAGATCTAGTTTTCTGCATTTGTTGAGTGATGTTGGTCACTAAAGATACCTTTGATCATGCAGTTAATATACATCTTAAGTTTTGCAGCAGAAAGTGAATTAAGGGGACCCTTCCTTATGGTTATCATGTGTGTATGGGAAGTAGGCCATGGTCTCAACCAAACAGCATTCAGCCTGATCTTCCTGGCTCCCTAAATTTAGCTTGAAGAGCTGTCAATGGAGAGAAAAAAAACACATAGACTCAATAGCAAACACGAATTTCCTTTGGCTGACAACTCCTACAAGGGGTTTTTTAGCCAAGCAAAAGAAAGGTTGTGAAAGAGAGAAGCCTTTTTCCTGATCTGGGAGCACGATCCCAGCCCTTGGTTCTCCCTGCTAAGCAATGTGTTGGGAGAGTGGATGGATGCTGGGCACGGCTGGCACAGCGAGGAGGGAGCCCAGGGGCAGGAGAGCTCCGTGGAGAGATGGCAAACAACAAAGCCACTGTAATTGTGGGCCTTTTGTGCCTTGACTCCACCTCAACAGGCACAGCACAAAGGTCCCACTGTCCAGATTAAAATTCCTGAACCTCTAGTGTTTCACTAATGATTGCTTCTATGCAAGTAAGCTCACGGGCCTGTATATCTGCCTGCTCTGCTTCTGTGTGACAAACGTTGTTTGAAGAACCACAGTATGACGATACATTGTCGGCCTGGAAAAGGCATTCATTCCTCTTTTGCTTCTCTGGGACCATGCCAAAGAAGTTTAGTTTGTCTGCCACTTGCTCTCCATCGGCACCAGTCTTGTTCTTGCTAACTGCTGACCTGACTCCGCTCAAGATCTGGAAAAGAGGAGGATTTTGTTCCTGCGCTGTTGAAGGTAAAGGTATGCATCAGCTCTGGAGTGAGGCTCATGCCTTAAGTTTGAGCTTTCATGTTTTTCAGGTTCTGTGCTGCCCAGGGCTGTGGTTCTGAGCCTCACATGAAGTGCCAGTCAGCTCCCTTCACAGAGTAGGGAGACAAAACAAATCCTTTTCCTGCTGAGGACCAAGGACAATGGTTGCAAGTTTTCAGGCCCAAAAGCACAAACACCAGTGGACCAAAGAGAGAAAACAAGAAGGATGGGACTTCATAATCTGAAGCTGTAATTGGACAATTAAACCCCAAATGCAAATGGACCAAAACTTATAAAAGTGTGAGACCTCGTGACCAGCTGTCCATTTTGTGACCATTTTCAGTCCCCCTTGGGTGTAGCCCGTGTCAGGCTCTTGTTCTGCCCAAGGTGCACCCTTAAAGGCCTTTTAATAAATATCTCCTTTATTCTCTAGCTCTGTCCAGTCTCTGTTCCAGGTCAGCCTTCCCAAGGCAAGAAGGCACCTTATTAATCTCAGAGATCTCCAGAATAAAGTGGACTGTAGTGGGAATTTGCTTAAATTCTGTTAACTTAAATTAAATGTAAATTTTTTTTTGTGCCACTGTCTGAAATTTTGTAGTGCTGAGTATTATGGTTTTGATCCTAACATGTGTTTGGCCTATTTTATAATGAGAGAGATGTGAAGATCATACTTTGAAGACAGTATTGAAGTTGGTTGCATAATGGATGTGCCAGGAATTTTTTTTTTTTTTTGCTTAGTGGGTGTGTGTGGCTATTTTTATGCAGTATAAGAGATTTTGTACTGTAAGACAAGATTGTTCTCAACTCTGACACATTTTAAAAGCTAAGATCTTATAAGCTCTGTTGGTGCTTAATGCAAGTGACACGCTGCTGTAAGATGTGACCTGCAATTCAGAGCTCTGCTCCAAGCACGAGCTGCTCAGCAGAATCTGCTTACTGCTGCAGCACTTTATCACTATCTATAAAGTGCTACTTTTATGCTTGTTCCCAGCAGAATGAGAAGGATCAGAGTTTAATTGTATGCAGGTGGATACAGGTGTCTTAACAATTTTGAAAATCCGCTGGTTTTTTGCTGGGTAATTTCTTGTTTTAAATAAAATTTTTTTTTTTTTTTTTTTTTTTTTTTTAAACTTAATTATGTTGACCTGGTTACCTGTGCTGTGTGTAGGTTTGAGCTCTGCTGCACAAGTGGGTTGGTGTTGTCTGGGCATTGAAGCTTGCAATAAGATTTTTCCTGGACAAATTTGTGCTTACATAATGCTGTGCAAGCTTTTTTGACGTTACCTAGAACTATCAGGTTCAAAAATCTTGGCAGGTTCCTCTCACTTTTATTTGTGGGGAAGAAATGCTTGCAATCGTTAGGAATCATCGAAATAATTTTATTAATATCAAAATTATTAAAGTGTGTGGGAGGGGCTTTTCAGAAAAACATTTAATAAAAGGAGGGAGGGACTGTCTCTGAGCAAGTCATGAGATTCTTTTGCTGTGCTGAGCTTGTCTTGGCTGAATTATTTTGCGACCAGATTTCTTCCTATTGTTCTACTTTTTTTGGCACAAATATGTTAAGGAATGATAAAACTATGTGGAAAAAATAGTTTTGGAATGCTAGATATTTCAACATTTGCATTGAACAGCCCTGATTCCAAATACTTCTGATATTTCTTATAGTCTTAAAATATTCTCTAATCTGTAACATAGGCTAATTTCTTTTAAATGAGTATTTTTTTTTCCTGTCTGCAACTGGTGTTTTTGAAGGAGTTTCTACAGATCTTTCAGTAAAGCTGTGCTGCTTTTATTCCCAAATGTTTTTAGACTGGACAGGACATAGTTTTGTACTCTTGACTACAAAGGGACCATAGCAAGGTCCCCATTCCAGTTTATAAATAACAATATCCTGTCACTGTCCTTCCCTGGACTGGGCCCTGAATGAAGTACCTTTTCCCTGTAGATTTAATTTAAATTGTACTTCCATTGTAGCTCCCCCTGGAAACTGGATTTTGATATTAGAATAGTGAAAAGATAACTTAGCTCTTTCTAAGCAGCACTGTATTTTATTTACTTAATTTATATTTTTAATGCATATGGAGGGAACCCAAAGCACAAGAATGAAAGGTTTAGGCGAATGGACACTAAAAGTTACTTGGATTGCAACAGAGCAAGAAGAGGGGGATTGTTTTATCTTTTTGGTTTCTTTTTCAGATTGTCGGTGACCCTGCGATACAAACAAGTCCTAAGAAACAGAGAAGATGGAAACACTCGGGGTATGACCCTTCAGACACAGCCTCCTCCTTCCTCAATTGCAAAGGCTTTGTTTCACAAAGCACCTCAGAAATGAGGCTGAGAGCCTTTGAGGAGTTGGCTCAAAAGTGCTTTTGGGAGCCTGTCTCCCCTCCTGCAGCCTGTACAGGTCAGGATGGCTTTATTGACTTTGGTGCAGTCTATTTCTGGTTCGACAGAGTCAGAGTGGCTGAATTTTTATTAGGTTCTGGACAGCAATAACATTTGTTGACTCTGATTTATTTAAGTGCATCTGATACAATGCTTGAAAATCTAGAAGGAAAAACAACTTGAATTAAAAGCAGCGGCTGTGGGATTTCCCTGTGGTATTGATGTGTTTTGGGTTTATAATGCTGTTGAAGCAAATGGCAAGGTGCTGGGGAATGCTGAAAACTGCACACACAAGGAGTTTTTAATACTGTCCAGGCTGGCTTTAGTATTTTTAGTTGTAAGGAAAGTAACATGGCCTACATCTAAAAATTGCCTCAATTGTTATATGATTTTACATGAATGAATGTGGTTTGTTTTGTTTTGTTTTTTAAGATAAGTTTGACAAACCTGTAATGAGGAGTGTGTGGGTTTCTGCTTGTAATTTCTTATTATCCTACCCAGAGTTTTGTACTTGGGCAGCAGAAACAGCGCTGCATGAGCAAAAGAAGGCTGGAAAGAACAGGAACAAAAGTGGGAATAAAAACTTGGAGCCATGAGTGGCAAATATATCAAAAGGATAAACCTTCTGAGCAGAACATTCAGAAAGTAGGACAGGTACACATAAATGATGTAGGAGTAGAGGAAACAATGCACCAAGCTCAGCTGTCTCCACCTGAATTGCAATAGAAAGTCAGTCCTACAGAAATGACCTGTATGAATAGGAGTTTAGCCAGAAGCAATACCTGTCTAATACTGGTTTAGTCCACTTATGTTTTGTGCCCATCCCTCTGACTGTTTAAAGTGCTTTTAAGTTCAATTTTGACCTGCTTTTTTTATCAGTGTCCCAAAACTACTGAGATGTTTAACTTTACTTGAATAATCATTTAATTGACTAGGAAGGTAATTACTCTAAATGGCAACTCAGGTGTCATACTGCTCTTAAAGAGAGATTATTTCACCCTTAAACATACTGAGTATTACTAAGATTAGTTCTGCTTATGTCACGAGGTCCGGCTGTGACGTGAGTTGCCATCATGTGAATGAAGGCGGAAGGCTGAACCCTTTGATCCAGTAACCAATACCTTGGAATGATCTGGAGAATAATGGAAATTAAAGTCTCAATGCTAAAATATATATATAAATCCAGTATGAAAAGCATTCCTTTCTCCTGGAAAGGTCGTAGCTAAGGGCTTGTATCCTATGCTGAGGGTTGGGTCATAAAGAAGCATGTTCAAAGGCTGGACCACCTGAATGCAGCTCCAGTCCTCCCAGCAGTGCTTGGCAAAGTGCAGTATGTATGCAGAGGCACACGTGAGCACATTTGCTTTGATGCATGTTGTACTGCCAATAGAGAGGAATGAATTTCGGTTCTCTTTCAAATACCTAAATTTCATAAGAGCTCATCATTTTCCAGTGCTTTAAGTTCCCTTTTCACTGCCATTCTCATAATTTGCTAGTTTTCTTTCAACCAGCCTTAATTTTCATGTGACTCTAAGCATTAAGTATTGTTTGAAATAGAACACACAAGAATTTTAGGTCACCTACCTATAGTGTTGCATTTATCATAGAACTACACTTGTGTATTTAAATGATCCTAAATTAGTTTTCCATTTCTTTCACATACATCTGCAATTTCTAGATGAGAGAAAATTAATCACAGACTAGAGCTTGTATCTATCTATAGTTAACAAGAGCTTTACTTACCCATAAAAGCTGTAGCTCTCCAGAATGGGGACAATAAAGAACAGCTGATCTGTACTGTGAGTCTGTGTCCTTTACAGCTACCACGCTGTGAATAAGGGGGAATATTTTACAGCTTTCAAGCTGATGAGCAGCCCACAGCATGCTCACTCATTCCTCCTCCTGCCTTTTTCTGTGACCCTGCTCTTCAAATACATCTAATACTCCGTAATTACTTAATCCTCCACCACTACTTTTGTTTCCAGTTCTTAGATGCCATTAACAGAAATGGAAACATAGTGATTGTCACACTGGGAGAGAGCCTTTCAGATCTTCAAAACAGTTTTTAGTGAATTTCCCTCTGCTGTCATTCAGACGAGTGATTATTGAATTTAATAAGGGTTCCAAGAGAGACTGGATTCTGATTGGCATCTACGTACAGCCAGATTTAAGAGTGCTCCTGGAAGCTGATTTTAAAGTCTAGACAAATTTTATCCTTACCTGGACCTCACCTGGCAGGTGCTAAGGGCTTGAGAAATGGTCCAAGCCCTTCACACTCATCTTTCAAGTCTGTGGCTAAAATATAAAAGAGGGTAATTTTTCTTTCTGTAAAGGAAACTTTAGAGCCCTGAAGGTGCCATCTCTGTCTTACTGTTTTTGATCAAGTAGAATGTTTTCTGAAATATTCTCAATCATTATTTTGTAATGGTTATCAAAAAAAAGCATGGCTTTTCAAAAAAAAAATCGTTATCAAAAATTTGCTGGTTTTGAAGCAATAGTTTGAAAATAATGTACAGGGGTTTTTTTGTTTGTTTGTTTGTTTGGTGTTTTTTAATTTTTTTTTCTTTTCTTTCTTTTCTGTTGCCTTTCTAAGCCCACTTTATTGGGGGGCGGAAGAGTTGAATCCCTAATAAATAAGATCTAGTTATAGGACAGCTTATGAAGCATGTGCTGTGTTCTATTCAGGATGCATTACAACCCCCTAGTGTTGCTGCAGCCTGAGCTAGAGGAAATGCTGTCTGCCAGTTAATACTATTTAAAGATTGTTCCAGTAAGCAGATTGAGCTTCCCAGTGTGGTGCTGCTGGGTGGGGGCTGTGTGTTGCAGTCTGTGGTTGTAACAGTGGCCCCAAGTCTGAAGCGTCCTAAAACTTGGCTGCACCATGGAATTATAATCACTGTGGTGATCATAGTGCTGGAGGGAGTTTAATTTGCTGACTCTTAAAAAGCAATCTGATAATGAGTTTGGAGCCTGAGGATCCTGTAAAGGAGGTGGAGATGTTTTACTGACTCTCTTGCTCGATAATTAAAAAGCCAGTTCCTTCGGCTCGGCTTATGGAGAGGGAGGATGAGCTGAATTCTTGCTGGCATTATTTGTGTTTTCCAATTGAAATGACATGTCCTGCAAAGTTGCATACGAATAGGAAAATAACAGTCCTAAGGTAATGATTGCTACCTTACATCCTGAAATGGGGAAAATTCTTGTGTGTGTTGGGTTATGTTCGCATTGTCACATAGGGAAAAAAAAAGCTTTTTACGGATGGTGGAGAAGTAGAGCACGTATGCTTGACTGCTTAAAAGGGTTCAAGATCAGTCATGGATTAAGCTGAGTGTCACAAAACGATGAGACCTTCCTGCTGCTTCAGAGATTGACAAGATGAGCTGGTTCTTGTTGGCTTTTGGGTGTCAAAGGTACGGCTGTTTATTGAGGTCAGAGTGCAGATTGAGGCTTAGGCAGGATTGCCACATGCTGTCAGCACGGCCAGAGGTCGGGATATCTCTGAAATGCAAGCAAGGGGGGTAAATGTTAGAGTTGCATTGGCAGAGCTGGTGAAGAGTGAAGCCCCAAAAGAGACAAAAACCTGAGAGGACTAGGTGGGGCAGTGATTATCTCTGCAGAGATACCCATGCAGCTTTAGGCAGGCCAGACACATTTGTCCTCCAGAGGGGCCAGTCAGCTCCAGTGTGTTCTGAAGTCAATAGGAATTTTTTCAAAGAAGCTGGATCAGCCTCATGGATATGTAGAAAATGGTAATCATGAAAAAAAAATTAACAGTTTTCCTTGGTAAAAGACTGAAGATAACAAAGGAAACAAAATGAGGCATATAGTAAATGGGTAAAGGCAAGTAAGAAATCACATCAGATAAACACATCTTCAGTGTCATTCGTCATCTTGCTGCAGTGAATACTAATGGGGAACAGAGGTTCATAACACTGCACAAAGCACTGACAAGCAGCCAGGTATGGAAATCCTCTGCCAAATGAGCTGTGATTTTATATGCAAAAGAATCAGTTTCAAAGATTGCGACAAAATAAGATGGTTTGGGAATCCAAATTTATTGATAGCAGCACTGTCAAGCTAAAGTGCTCTTTCTGTTTGCACATAATCCTGCAAATCTGTTATAAGAAACGCTGCACAAGATTCTTACCAGCATCAGCTGCTGATTGTGCTGGGGGCTGTACAAATGCACAGGGAGCAATTTTTGCACTGGAAAAGTTTACACCAAACTGGAAAAATCACAAGATATCTCATCAGTAACCTGGTAGAGGATCAGTGGCAGAGGCAGTGAGAGGAGCCAGCGGTGTCCCAGCTCCGCATGTGAGGAATAAGCTCAGCTCTGGTGAAGCATAAACTGGCCAGCGCTGCTGAGAGGGACAATGTGCTCGGGTCTCAGGCTTTTCTGGGATGAAGCTGGGCCTCCACCTTGGGGAGGAGCTGAGCTGCATTTATGCCTTCTCTTCTAGGCACATCCCAGGACTGATAGGCAGCAAGAAACTATTTTCTCGTCAGATACCAATGAAAAATCTTCCTCTCAGCAAAAGAAATTATCTAGAATAAATGGATGAGGCTTTCTTCCTTTCTTAGTTGATGGATTGCCTTAAGTTAAGTTAATCTAATATTCTGCACTGTGATGTATCTCTCATCTGAGGGTTAATTTGCTGCTTTAATTTTTTACAAGTGGAAATGTGATTCATTTGAGTGCAGCTTCAAGTAAACGGTCCTCTTCCCAGGAGATAAAAAAGTGGACAGTGTGTATCTATGTTGATCTGAGCAGTAAAATACAAGGAAAAGATCTGTTGGAAAGGACTTTCTGCACTGGGGAACATACTCTGATTTCATATATAGTGCTGTTTATCTTCTCTGCCTTTGAATGCTAGTGAAAGGGTATTTTGGTCGGATTCACAGGTCTGGTAGATGCCGTTATTTTGGGAAACATCAAAAGATTTTTAGAAAAGGAACTATCATTTTTCTTGCTCAGCACGAATCTTCTGTAAATGCGATGAAAATAAACCTAACAGAACAGAAGGCAGAGTGGAGGAGGTAGAGCAGAGGGTGAGCATATCTGAGAGGAGAAGCAAGCTGGAGCCTGTGGTCGTGCTTCAGTGAACTGCTTTGGGGAAGGAATTGGGAATAGGCTGATCTAGAGCAGCACATTAAGATGCACAGCAAGTGCCACCCTTTTCATGGGGACACATCACCACGGGGAGCAGCGCCCAGTATCACAGTGCTCCCTCCGAGAGGTGTGGCTGCACCTCCCCGCTGCGTGCAGGACAGCAGAGATTTATTGCTCTCTGCAACTCAGATTGCTCTGCAGTACTTTGATGGGGAATCCATTTTAGCAAATAGCATTATTGAGTTTAGAGGGACACTTCTGGTTCATTATGAAAATCATTATATATTATACATAAAAACATGTATACATAAAAACAGCTACCAGAGTTCTGTCCAAGATTTCCTGAAAAGAAGCACACACATCTATTGTGCACTGGATTTACTCTGTGCATGTTGGATGTGATCTGAGCATGCTGCTTGCCCTGTATTTCTTGGTGTTTTATAGTGCTCTTGTAACTCCAAGCCTGAGTAAGCCACAGATATCACCAAATCCGGGATAAATTGCCACTATGAACATGTAGCACTCTGGTCCCTATGTACTCACTAGAGACAGAATTTATGCATATCCAGGGACCATGTTTGGAGTTCTGGCAGTTTGGTCAGGGTTTTTTTTAATGGGATATACTGAATGGTCATATTTCCAAACTGAACCTTTCCTGATGGTGAAAAAAGACTTGTTGCATAAGTGTATGAATTGCTACGGTCACTCTTTTGCTTTCAGACTGGCTTAGCCTGTTATTCTTAATTAATTAAAAGCAGCAACACTTGTAGTGACAGTCAGTAGTACTTCTGGTGTCCTATTCCATACACCCATAAAGTATCTAGGTCCTGCAAATCTATTTTTTCATCTGTCTCTGCTCTCCCCTACTGCAATTTCTATGTGTGCCACTTCTTGCTTTCTGTTTTGTGTGGTGCTGGTGCGATAAAAATATACATACACCCACAGATTTTTATGTTTTTCGTACAGAATAAAAAATACTAAATGGAAAGCGTGAGATGCCTGTCAGCCTGAGTATCTTTGGCTGAGGAAAAAAATCACCACCATATCCTGCCTTTCCTTTGACTCAGATTTCAAAGCAGCTTATCTAGAGATCCCTGTGATGGTCAGACTTGATGGAACTGAAGTCTGTGATTTTTAGGAACCAGAAAGAAACTACCCTTTCTAAAAAAAAAGAGGAAGGTGGAAAGATTCAGTCATTTCAGTCCTCACTGCTAAGAGATGCTTCTGGAAAGCAAAGAAATGACTGACAGGAATAGATGTGATAGTTTGTGATCCTGGCAGAATTTAGCTTTAGTCTGGAAGCTTGCATGTGAAGACACAAGTTGTTGGCAGTGCTGCAACGCTCTGGTTTCTACTTTGTGTGAGTCACTTTTATGAGTCTCACGTGCTAATGTTTCTCAGGGTTTTCAGAACACCATTCTTACTCCTGTTTGGTGCTGGAACAGGGTCAGGGAGAAGCTCAGGTTAGCCCCAAGGCATAAGCACCATTAGTCTCAGGAGGATGACCAAACCTCATGCTGAGGAGGAAGAGTTCTGTGTGCAATGGCTTTGGATTTACTATCCTTCACTTCTGCAACATTTTAAGGAGTGCTTTTGGGACAAATGGTTTCTGGGAGCTCAGTCCAGAAGGTCATTCACACTCTCGAGGTTCACTTCTACTTTGCCAGTCTCTCACTCCCGTCCTAGTGGACCAACACACATCTTTACTGTGATGCAGGCTGCTGCTGCTGTGTTTGTGGCACTCTGGTGGGTCTGTGCAGATGCTGCTGCCCAGGGAAGTCCTCAGGCTGCTTGAAAGGCCGTGGCACGGACTTGCACAGATGCAGCTGTGTCTGAACTGCTGAGTGCAAAGATTTATTTCTTTACAGGTTTTCATTAAAGGGGTTAAAGCAGGGTTAATACTTCCCTTTCTCCCTGGTGTAGAGGCCTTAGTAATTACAGAGAGTCCTCGGAGTGAATTAGAAATCTCAGTGCATGTTCCTGAGCTCTGCTCTGTGGGGCAGGAGCTGGGGGTCTGTGTGACCAAAGGACGGTGCAATTGCAAACCATTGCAACCTTCTTTTACCTGGGAACCCTTTCTTATCATGAGTGCAGACCAGACTTCCATTCCTCATTTCTCCGGCGGTAATGTTTAGCATAATAGCAATCCTAGGCTGTCAGAGGTTAACGCTAAGAATTTACTCATGTGAAAAAAGAAAGGAAGGGGGAAAAAAGAGAAGGAATAATAACTTTCCTATAGGTTCTCTAGTTTTGTTGAGGCTGGGAGATGTCATGTCCTTTCATGTAACTTACTTTCAAATCCTTTTTATTTTTTCCTCGGGACCTTGGTAAGAAACTTTCTGCAAGAAAATTAATGAACTTTTTTAGAGACTGAATAATAGTTAAAGGAGTATCAATGATGATCTGGAGGGCAACTGAGCAAATCCCCTGTTGAGGAGAACTGTTCTGCCACTATGCATTTGGAAAACATTTTAGATATTGTGCGTAGCAGGCAGATTTTAAATTACTTATAGATTTTTTATTCTTCCCGTCTGGTTCAGTAAAAAGATAATTTGCTTCATAATGTGTCACAATAGAGGCTGGCTGCACAACAGAAGCCTGGTTTCAGAAAAGTTTTTTGTGGTTTTGACGTTTCATTTTCTTCTGTATGGGAAGATTTGAACTCCATTTTTATGCTCCCACAACTGGAGCTGTACTGGGGTGTCATCTCTGGAATTGAGACCTTGGTGTTTCAATTAGAAGGCTGCAGAGATACCCAGCTGGGCTCATGAAGCTGGTTTGGGAATGGGCTACAACGCACACACCTCTGTTCTACTGTCTGCTGAGAGCAGGTTTGGATGGGAACTCATTCACGTACATCCAAGATTTTAGTCTTAGGGCCAGAGCAATGAGAATGTCTCACTGGCATAGATAGACCAGACAATGAAATGTTTATTGATATGTCTCCAAAATACTTTCACTGAACTTTTTTGAGCCAAAACCCTTCTGATAAATGCTAATTATTTCCATCCGTGTGTGACAACATGTAGAGTACAAAAGGAAAGCTAGCTCCTGCTTTCTGCAATTAGTGCATTTATTGCTCAGGGAAAAGGCTTAGAAGCCAGTATTAGATTCAGTTATTTGTGCTTTATCTCTGTCAGGCTCAGAGAACTCATGTATTTGACTGCAGAATTCAAACAACACTGTAAGAACTAACATTAGTGAAAAATTCAATATCTTCTATTCCACTTTTTAATTACCTATTGTTATATAAATCCTGCTGCTCTTTTTCAGTTTATAACGGAGATCAGAGGAACTGCTTAGCTGCTGAGAATAATTCTTGGTGTCAATTCTTTCTAAGGCCCTCTGAGTATTTGAGGGTTTGCTTCAAATAGTTTTCATTAATAGCTGGAGGTTTTTTTAGGCTGGTTCTCCTTTAGTTGCACATGCTGAGGCTCAAGAGACAGATTCAAAGCCCAGGGAACGATTTCTGACTTGCAGTGCTCTATTTCCAGCTCTCTATCTCCCGAGGCAGTGAAAATTGTAATATCAAGAGAAAGAAGCAGGCAGGTCCTACAGCTCAGCTGTGTAAAAAATGACCAGAGCCCTCGCTTAGGGATATTGGAAGATCATTCCAGCTGACCTTTGGGGGGACTCTAGAAGTTACAGAGAACCAACCATGCTTGTTCCTTGTGACAGATTCCTGAGACAAAATATTCTTCTCCATCATTTGAGTGGAGAATTGACTGTTCTGAAGAGCAGCAAAGCAATCCAGCACCTTCTTTGTTCAGAGAAAAAGGCTTGTGCATTTTAGTTTATGGCATTATGCAATTGCTTGGAAAGTAAACAAATTGCCTTTTTTTTTTTCCCTAAGAAAACCAGAAATGATTGAAACTACCTGGACTTCTGACTTTGTAATGCAAAGAAGAGCCTGTAAAATCCACAGATAAGACTTGTTGCTGATACACATGAACTTAAAAAGAGAAAGGGCAAGGGAAGGATGTGTGCGAGTATTTATGATGCTCAGAACTGAGTGTGCTCTTCTGAGATTGCTGTGGATTTTCTTCAGCTCATTCCACTTTGGTGATGACAATATATAATTAGACATAAAAAGTGATGAAATTAGGGTTGTTCTTTTGAGTGGAGTTGCATGTATGATTTTTTTGCGAACCTTGTGTGATCAACAAGTGTGTAAATGCAGAAACATATCCTTGCATATGATTTTTTTTGTTGAATATTTAGAAAAAAAGCACAAAATACCTTTGCTCACTAGGAGATCACATATCATTAATGGTACAAACTATTCTCTTGATAGATGAGATGCAAGATACAGTAAAATACCAGTAGCAGAGAACCACCTTTGTGTTCAGCCTACTACTGAATTTCAAAAAAAAGGGAATTTGCTCATAATGAAAAATAGATCATAGTAAGTCCAGAAGCTCATGAATTTCTGGGAAGCAAACATCATGGAAATCTGGACTCAGTTGCAATTTCACAATTTCCACCAGTCCAGCATAGTTTCTGACTGAAGATCTAGATTACAACGAAATATTAGTGTAAAAATATGGGCTCTTGCTTTATTGAAACAGTGTAGTCTATTTTAGTTTTAGTTTGTAGTTTTCCTTTCTCCTTTTTTTAACTTCAGCTGTGACCATAAATTCAGCTGTGACCTTAAACTGACTTCCTGTATCAACCATCTGCATCCTCCTGCAGCTTGTTTTTTTTTTTTCCTAGGCATTTAGTCCCTGTTCTACATAGTGAATGCCTGCAGTATCTCTCCTAAAGAATGCAAATATTGACCATCTT
Organism: Hirundo rustica; assembly: GCF_015227805.2. Taxonomy (NCBI): domain Eukaryota; kingdom Metazoa; phylum Chordata; class Aves; order Passeriformes; family Hirundinidae; genus Hirundo; species Hirundo rustica. The sequence continues at coordinate 10,895,764 of NC_053457.1, read as the reverse complement.
TCTCTACAATGGCTTTTGTCAATAGAAAATAAGTTTTAATGCAGCATTTTTGTAACGGAACAGCAACAACTAAAGAAACACGGTCTCTGAGTATTTCTGTAGAATCATAGGAAGAGAAGCTAAATAGAAAGGGAGAAAATGCAGTAAAATAAATCTCCAGGACCAGAGTCCAGTTTAGTCCTGTTTAGCCAAACTCTTTGCATAGCTTTGGGGTCTGTGGGAAGGGTCTGGAGTGGAGTTGGGGCAGTTCAGACTCTGTGCAGCCTGGAGAAGGTTGTTATAGTGCTCTGCCTACTTTTCCTTGGCCCAAAGGGACCTGCGTCTGTGCATCTTTTCTCCAAACAGCCCCCCTGTTCTAGAGGGTCTTGGTAGCTTTTTGGCCCTTCAGCTGAATGTTTGCTTGGTTTTGGCAGCTTCCCTGTGGCTTCCAGAGGGTTATTGCTGGGATAAGAATTTGGCCTGTATTGCCCTATTCCCACACATATCACATAAGCCCTGGTAGTTACTGTGCTTTTTCAGGGAAAAGGCAATGTCTGATCCCATTTCTTCGCTGACCTACAAAGCTCTTTAATATTGCACAGTCTAGCTAATCCCATTGATTTTACTAAAGTTGACTATGCAGCATAAAGTTTAATGCCTGCTTCAGTCTATATTTTCTTTAACAGCTGGGCCAACAAAGTAGGGTCTCTGCTGGTGGCAAATCTGCAGGCAATTCCAATAAAATTTAGAGGGGGATAGAAAGCTCTCTTGTTTTCTTTTCCATGCTAATTGTGCTCATAAGGATTGCTACTTTAAATGAATAAATTAAAGACTAAAAATAAAATTTTCAATACAAGTCCAGCATCGCTCCAGTGCATTCTGGCATTTATACATTTTAAGTGCTGACTTCTTTGATCTGCTTGATGACATCTCCATTAGGAGCAGTCTGTCTCACTCTTGGGTGAGTTTATAGATTCACAGTAAATAAGCCAGCAGGGGCTATTGGATCATTCTGATCATCACAAATAACCCAGTTATCCCTGTAGCACTTGTTCTAAAGGCTGAATACAACAGATCTATGACCTTTCTGAATTTCATAGCAGAAAGTGAGGTGGCTTTGAAGCCCTTTATAGGGCTCAGAATTGGTGGTTAATTTAGTTTGCAAAGAGCTGTTTGTGGTGCCAGAAGTGAAAAATTAAGAAGTTCTCACTAACCTGTTTCATGTCAATGAAACTCATCTCACTGAGACTGATGATGATCAGTATAATTTAATCCAAGGAGCTGCTTGTATCCATAAGATGTAACATACATAAAGTAACATAAAGTGAGTTGAAATCCCTCAGAGTATTAATGTTAAAACTGCTATCTCTAGTAAATAAATCACATTTTACCAGTCAAATCAGAGGGACCAGGTCTTCCTCCATTGTTCACACTCGGAGCCACAGTGCAGTTTACGGTGTCTGTGAGATGAATTCCCTGAGCCTCACTCTTCCTTTCAGAAGCTGACCCTCTTGCTTGCCCTCACGAGGAATAAATGATCTTTTCTGCCTCCAGCTCTAGCAGGGAGGTAGCAGCACCCTCCAGGGCACCACCAGCCCAGCTTCCCTGGAAGATTTGTGGCTAGCACGGAGCGCTAGCCCAGGCCGTGGCCATGGGATGGTGTGCCAGCCTGGCCTGGGCTTTGGGGACGCGAGGAGAGGGCTGAGGGAAGGCTGAGGACGAAGAACAGTGAGCTGCTCTGTAGTCTGCAGCAGAGCAGTACTCAAGGCTTCTGCAGCGTGGTGGTGGGAGTGGAGCAGAGCTCAGAGCTATGGGGTTGTGCGGTCGGGGCAAGTGCCCCGTGGAGGAGAACACAGGGCCTGTCAGGAAGGCAGCTGCTGGTGTGGAGTGTGCTGAGTAAATTTGGTATGAGACATCAGAACACTGAAAATACGACAGGAGCTGAATCAGTGATGTGCTAACAAAATTCAAGGTCATTCCAGCTGTGATAGAAGTGGACCTTCAGAAGTGGCAGCTGCAGCCACTCGTGGGTGGCTTTCAGCTGGAGACTCCAACCATTACAGACAGGCACGACTCTGCCTGTGGCTGGAGCATATTTTGGGGGCTCAATATGAACCCTGCTCCAGATTTCTGAGAGCAGCTGACACCGATTTGTGCCTTCAAATGCTTTGCAGGGAATGGAAGAGGTCCCCACTGCTGCCAATCCATGTGGGCAGCAGTGAGAGAGCAGAAAAATACAACAGGTGAGTACCTGTGGTAGTGGCACCTCACCTGCTCCCTGGGCAGCTCACTCATTGCACCATGGTAAAATAGGAAGGCATTTATATGAACATGTGATAATGATGCTTGTTTGGCAATTAGAAATAATACAGGTTTTTTTAAACAGAGGGCACGGAAGTGGCTTCAGGTGACTTACTAAAAGGACAGAAAGACCTGGAGCAGTATCCATGACCTGTTTGTATCCATTGTTACTCAGGAGTGGCTAGAATATTTGCTCAATTCATGTAATGTCTCTGCATGAACTAGCTTGTGTGGTACAGTGTTAGTTACACCAAAGCAAGAGTTTTGGTAGGAAGAAATTCCTCAATCAGCTCTGAGTAGTCATTTTGTGGTCATACTGTATAATATATTTAATTAATGGAGATTATTTCCTCTGCATAGTTGGGTCATGGGGAATGGAGAGGGGCTCATCTTCCTGTTGGGAGAGGGGAAAGTTGGGATGGCACAAAAACACTGCAGTTCTGTGTTGCAATGAGAGGAGCAGGGATGAAATTGCTTGAGCTCGTCATCCTCTAACAGGAGCTGCTGACAGTGGGCAGAGGCTTAGTGAGGAAAGCAACAGTAGAAATGTAAAAATAGGAAACTTAGGAGAAAATAAAACCCAGGAGAAGTGCAGTGCATGGCAGTGTTGGAAAAGAAAGTGGAGATGACTCTCATGACTGAGGATATGATAAGGGCAGAGAGAATGAAGTAGACCTGCTCTTCTTAGCTCTGCCATAAGGGATTGACAGGGACACGTCCCTATTGTGAAATTTGGATCTGTCATAATTTTGCAAATAGCTTTGAAGAAGGTGTTTTCTGTCAGGGGAATGGAGCACAGACATGAATGCCAAAGATAATCAGGCTTGTATTGTGAAAATGAGCCAGTGGGCTTAATCCAGGTTTTGTGGATTGAAACTGTGAAGATGATTAGAGTGTAAAAATAATTATAAAAATTGAGTAAGTTCCAGGAATGTCCTGAGCTGCTCTTTGTTCCGTGGTGTGTGACAGCAGTGGAAAAGGTCTTAATAAGACTTCAAGTAAAAGGGAAGAGTTTTCAAAGTCCTTTAGGTACTGCTTTTTAAAATTTGAACAGCACCTCAGCGTTAAGAGATGGAAGGTGCTGAATGTGATCTGCAGCAGCAAGTTAGGCACTTCTTTTTGCAGCAGAGGTTTTCCTACCTTAGGAGATGGGCAGCAAGTGAAGCTGAAAATGAAAGAACAATATGATACCGAAAGTGTTTGTGGATTTTTCTGTCTGGCCCTTGAAAACAAAGAAAAGGCTGGCTGCTTATGGTGAGTGAAATATTAGAATTTTTTTAAAAAGAACAATGGAACAAAAACAGACCCACAAAAACTCCCACTAGAAGCAAAACTACTTTTGTCTAGCTGGAGTCTGATGAGGTCTTGCAAACAGGGGTCTGGTAGTCAAAAGAAATCCTTTATAGCCAACATTCAGTTTATGCTCGGTCTTTTGTAAATCTGTAGGATGGTACTGCCAACAAAGACAACAAGAATAAGAAGTGGCTTAAGTGGGCAAAAATGCTGTGGCCAGAAAGTAAGTCACTTGCATGGTGCCACTAAAGCAAAACATTTTGTATATAAAGCTGATGGGTCACTTAAATGATGACTATTTTCCTATCGGTGCCCTTCAATCACACCAGTAATCAATTCAGCTGCCATAACGCAGGGTCTGATATGATGTGAAGCTGATGTGCTACCACTGCTGCATTATGTATAATGCAGCTGAATGGTACCAGGGAGTATATTAAAGAAAATTAGCTCTTACATGATATGTTCTGATGCACTTATGGTGAGATGGAAAAAAGTGAACTCACTGAGCATTTTCATAAGTTAATATATATCTGAGAGAAGAAACTCGCGTTATGTAGAGCATGGTATCTCTTGGGTAGCTTATTGTAATGAACTTCACTGAAAGCACACCAAATGCTGGAATAATTTCGTGTAGCAATTAGGTCATGGAATTCAAAGGTCTCTTTGGGCTTTGCTGATACACTAAGCAAGTAATTCATATGAAGGAGAATATTGAATTCTTGCTTGAAGATAAGTGTCTTGTTGTTATGCAGACAGCTGGGTCTGGAAAGGTGTGTGCTGAGGGGCAGGGAAAGAAGAGCAGAGCACAGCAATATTCTTTAGGCAGTTGTCTGCACTTAGAGCTTCCTCCTCGGTTAACAGATCATTACAAAGATCAGATAGAGGTAAATCGATAGAAAGAAAAGGTGGATAGACCCTTAAGAAAAGCCTATCACTTCAGAGTTGAAAGGCAACCATTTCTGCTTTGAAGGGTCGTGGATGGCTTCCTTCAGTCTCCACTGGAGACTTCTGCTGAGAAACAGACGGACTGATGTATTTTGTACTTAGCCAGCACAAAGCTGGCCTGCAGTGTGCAGTGTTTTGCACTGTGCAATGTAAGATCCTGGTGTGGGTAAGGAAGTGTAAATAGGAGAGCAGGAGGAGTGTATTCCGTGTATCTTTTTGAACCAAGAAAGTCCTTGGAGGCTGTTACCAGTGTGCCTTTCAATCTGATAAGGTTAGATCCCTACAGACATTTAGTGAGCTGTAATTGCTTCCTCAGTAGAGCCTGCTGCCTGCCAACCCAGTACACCCCATTTGTAGCCGAGGGCCCAGCCTGAAGAGCTTGATTACGGCTTTGCAAATGAGATAGACACCAACTGAATCAGCACAATCCCAGTGAGAAGCTGGTGAAGTACCAAGAACTCCGTTCTAGTTGCCTGCAGTGTTTGGGAGTGTTCTGTCATCATCTTTTGCCCTTCCTCAGCAAAGTCTCTCTCTTCAGTGCCTGGCTTAGGGAACACTAGTTGTAGCCTTTCTACCATGTTTTCTCAGATGAACTCTGTCAAGGAGCCTTGGCTTTTTTTTTTCTGTGTGGTTTGCTTTACTCACTTCCACTCTGAATTATTTTAATAGTGGATGCTTTATTCTCCATTTGAAAAATTACCATGGGACTTGCCAGCTCTTTGTTTTGTCTTGCTGTTGTTAGTGCATTAGTAGCAAAAAACATCAGGTATATGTTGTTCTACGTGTGGCTCAGACCTTTGTAATGCAGGTCAGAATTTGGAATATGTAGTATCAACTTGAAGAAAAATCTAAGGGCTGCCCTTTCCACTCAGCTCCCCAAGTCTCTAATAAATTGTGCTGAACCTCGAAGGCATCACAGGCTCCAGTGTAATTGTGTGTATGACAGCTGTGGCACGGAACACAAAGGGATTGCCCTAAAGTAATTTTTCTAGGTAGGACTGCCACAGTGCCAGGCAAAAATAATCACTGATGGGACTTCTTCTGAAGGGCAGGTGGTGTTGCAGAGTACAGAACTAACCTTGGGAGACTGGAGCAATGACAGATAGCTCTACTCTCTGCAGCCCTGGACTGCAAATACTGCTTTCCCTGGGTTAGTTCCCATCCCTTTGCTTTCCCTGCTGTCAGTGCTCTCTGTATTTGTGATTGTCTGATTTCTGTGTGGGACTGAGGAGTAACAGATTTGAATTAAAATAAAACCAAGCAAAACCCATCTATCTGATGAGAATCCTGCCACTGTAAATCTTCATTGCACCATTAAAGTCCCCAGTTAGCATCATTTCACTTGCAGCTGTAAGACTGACAATATAAGACATATTTTCCCATGGATTGGTTTGTAGCCCTCTTGCTGAATTCCATTTCATTAAGATGAGGTTTTAATCTTTTTATTTAATTCTTATTTTGCTATACATACCTCACATTTTTAAATTTTCCTTTCCTGTTTAGTTAACACAGTGCCTCGTAGAAATCTTAATCTTAGACGAGTACAGAGGAGATAATGAGCATGCAAAACCTGCCCGTGTTCCAAAACATGCTGCACTCTGATTTACTGATGCCAGAGCTCTGTGGAAAAGGAAGGTCTGGAAAAACACACCCTCATTTTTGCTTTGCGCGGTGCTTTGTAATGGAACAGCAGCTTCAGGGAAACAATCGTTCTGACCCAGCTGCGGATTGTGCTGCTGGGAAACTCATTTCAGCCCTTAGAGGGAGCCACAGACTTGGCTATGGAAATGGAGAAGAACCAGGCTGCTCTGCTGAGCCCATCTGTGAAAGGAGGTGCGGAGGGGACGGTTCTCAACCGGTTTTGGTTTTTCCTGGCTTTTAATTAACAGCAACATGTAAATCAGACATAAGGCTAGTTCATGGAGAGTGCCAAAGCACATTTGCTTTTGTAGTGACAGATTTGTAGGGTTTTAGAGACCTCAAACAAATGTTAATTTTGCCTTTCCACTTTTACGTGGTCAGCTCCCTCCTGGGCCATTCAGTTCTAGGTTCTACTGTTCTCCATTTGATGCTGACACAGCAGGACTCGAAAAATTAAGATACTGCATGCTGCTTCCTCTTAAAAAATGGAAAAAAAAACCCAAAAACTTAAGCCACAAGAAATTGTTTGAGACCATGGAGTTCACAGTCTGGAAAACATGATTGCCACATTTTTTTATTTACTGGGTTTTTTTTCCTTAATTGTGTCCCATTCTTTAAGGAGAGAGATGCATTACAGCCCTCTCTTCCCATGTAATGTGTAGGTTATAGCACAATATTTTTATGTAAATTACATGGCTAGAGTAGATTTTATGGCTCTGTCATAAAATGCAAATGCTGTTCTTCTGGCTCAGCAATAATCAGCGTTGCCAGTTCAGGGAATGGAAGATGCACATGCTCAGAGGAAGACAGATGAAGAGATTTGCAGCTCTTAGCCAATAAAGGACTTCCCCTCTCTTAAAAAAATGAAACTAAAATGTACCTTTTCCTCTCCCTCCCTTCCCTTCCCCAGCAGATGGATTCTAGTGGCACAGTTGGGGAGTGTATTGCCAGAAAGATGCTACACCAGAGGTGGGACAGAGTGTGTCTAGCCCCAGAAGAGGCCATTTAAGATTAAAGGGAACTCCAAGCTTAAATTTTAAATGGCTCTGGGCTCCTTGCAGAGACTGCTACTCATTTGAGCATCAAGTTGTGTGGCAATTGTTGTAAGGTAATGGCTGCCAACAAAGAATTCCAACAATAGTCACTTTTATTTTGTGTATAGGCTATTGAGTTGAAATGTTTCTGTAATGATTTTAGCTTAGCTTGGACTGTTGTACTAGGGGTAACCAAGGCGGAACAGCAATGTCCTTCTAAACGATTCAAAATGCTTCCCAGGAAGGCTGGAAGGCTTTTCCCAGAAAGATGATGGATGGGCACAATCAGGAAGCAGGCATCTTTACTGCGTATTTCCCTGCTCTTTTGAGTCATTAATTTATCCCTGTACTAATCAGGCCTGGGAAAGGAGGAGAGAGAATAATTATTTTGCAATAAAACTTTTTTGTTTTGCCCGAGTTATTTCCTATCCCTCAGTTTTCTGACTCTATGTTGGTTGGAGTAGCAAAACTCATCACTTTACAAAATATGAGCTAATCCTAGAAAGAGCAAGAGTTATTAGAGTAGGCTTGGTGTTTCTTCATGGTTGTTTTGGACCTCAGAGATTTGATTAATTTCCCAAGCAACCAGAAATCTCTCAGGAGCAATTGTGATAACTTCTTGGTGATAATTCCATCTATGTATTTGGAATATTTGTGGGAACATGAACTGCAATGAGAATCAGTGTCTAATAGGTTAAAAATTAATGGCTAAATTGATGATGTTTGTTTCTATTTCTGTTGAATGTTGGCTTACATTGGATGGGATATTTCTTTATCTTCCTTACTTCTCCTTTGTATTTCCAATTTTTTTTATCTTGGGATTGCTGCAACCAAAGAAAATCTATGACAAGGAAGTTGATCAGATTTCCTGCTGTGATTAGATGATGACACTTCCACATGTGAATTTTATTTTGTTAATCTGTGTCGGAAATATTTTTTTCTTTAATTCCATTTGGTTACCATCCTCAAATATTTTTGGTGAATAATCTTCAGGCAATGGGTTGTTCGTGGAGTGTCATTTTATCTCATGGCTCTTGCTGTTTTTCATGCGTGGTTGCTGATTGAACATTACGAGCTGTTGCCTGAATATTTGTTTGCATTCTGTCTTGTATCTTGTATCTCCATCCTGAGCTACTTCTGCAGCTGAATGCTGTTCAGAAATGGTGCTACTTATCATGCTCAAATACACATAATCCATGATGAAGAGTTTGTTCTTTGCACTGTGATAGCTTCTGATCAGGATTTAATTTCTGGTCTGTGAAGCCAAGCAAAATAAAATAAGAACGATGACAAATGAGTAAAACAGTGAAACTGCCTGCCCCGAAGCCTTTGCAAAGGTGAGTCTTTTTCAATTAGTGCCAAAATGTGGAGCTACAGCTCTAATATAATTGAATAGAAGTGGAGAAACAAAAGCTAACCCCCCAGGGTCTCCCTTTTCTATACCTGACTAAGTAAAATAGAGAAGCATAATAAAATCTTTCTTACTCTAGGTTTTTTCCTTGCTAAGTTCTATTTCTTAAAAAATAATAGTAATAATAAAGGCATTTTGTTTTAGGAGACAAAATCTGTACATCAGACTGATCCTGAATTGCTGGGTAGATGTGGACTACACTCACTACAGCCCCTGATGGGTTCTGACATCCTGTTCCAGCTGAAGGCATCATTCCAGCATCTTTGGCATCGTGTTTCCAGGTGATAGAATGTCTTCACTGGAATTTTGTTTTATATCAGTTTTATTTTCCACCTTAATTAGGGCAGCAGTATTTTGCATACCTCAAAAGAAGGTCATATGATATTTTTGAATATGAGGTCATGGAAGTCATTCATATAAGACTTTGATAGCTTCTTATCTATAAAGCAGGTTTCTCATGAGGAAACATAGGCCTGTGCTTTCTCTTTGTCTTGTGTAAAAATCAAGCAGTGGGATGTGGCTCAGCCTGCAGACGTGATCTGTGTTTTGTTTTGCCTCTGAGGGGCCCCACTTTGGTTTGTCTCATAAAGTGGTCCCCTCCCACAATGTGCCATCCCTCCCCAGAGGAGCTGAACCCCTGCCCAGTGAAAACAGGCTCCCAAATCCAGAGGGTTTGCTTTTTAGTGTGTTGGGCTTGTTTGCTTTGGTTTGGGTTTTTTACATAATTAAATGGCTTTTGGCCCTAGTGCTGAAATATTATTTTTGCCTATTTTGATAAAACTGTTACATAGTAAACAGCTATAATCTCCTGGAAGAGCAGCATTGTCACTTTCTCCAGTCACCAAGTGGAAAATGAATTAACATCAGGGCTTGCATAGTCTGTGCGAATTGCTGAGAACTTAGTCTTGTTTAATTCATATTAATTTATTTATAAGGTGATAACAAGATTCTTGTGGCTTTTGTAAGATCTGCTTTTAATTTTAGAAGCATTTTAGTCAATTTGCTGCATGACAGTATTTGTCAACACCAGGTAACTGTGACCTCTATCATGCCTTACTCTGTGGAGACTGGTTAACAGGCTAGACTGAGAAATAATATGCAAACTCCTCTCTTATCAGGAGAGATCAGTTCCCAAAGTGACATGGATATTGTTGGTGTAGGTGATACCTTTAACCATGACATCACTTTAAACCCCTGGGCAACGCTCACACCCTTGGGAGTCTTGCTGCTGAAGGGAGCTGCTTGACCTGAAACTCTGAGACTCTCTATGTTGAATTTCCTTCTGCTCAAGGGAGCAAAGCTGCTGGGTTCAGTCAAGAATCCCTTATTTTTACTGGCTTGCAGTCAGGAGCACTGAAGTGACTTTTACTTTTTTCTCCAAGCCTTTTCCTTTTTTTTTTTTTTCCTAGCCTGTTCTGTTCATTTTTCTTACATGCACTTGACACCTGTCCCTACCTTTGGAGGATGAGATAAGCAAAGAACTCTGTCCCTGTCAAGACAAGGAGCAGAATATGACTGCACAAAAAGGGCCAGAGCAGGAATCAAACCTCTCCTGGGCAGGCAGGCGTGGGAGAGCTCCTTTGCTGCAGTTTGCCTTCTGGAGTGCCATCAGTGGGGTTTTGTCACTGCAGTGGGTCTAATTGGAAGCAGGTTTCTCTCTCTTGTTTTTCCTTGTCATTTTTATTTTTTTGGAGTCATCATGCTGCAGCAAATTTTGCGTGATATGTATATTGACCCTGAGCTCCTGGCAGAGCTGAACGAAGAGCAAAAGCAGATCTTGTTCTACAAGATGAGAGAAGAGCAGCTGAGGCGCTGGAGGGAAAGGGAAGAAAAAGCCCGGATGGAGGAGGCTGTGCTGAGAAAGACGGCAAGGCGCAACCAGAGTAAGATTTGTGACCTCCTTCTATACTTCAGAGCTGGGGATGGTGGGCTTGAAACTGCCTGTGGTGCAGCAGGCTTCTGGAAGAGATTGCAAGGATGAGTGCCAGCTGTCCCCATGGGCAAAACGACAGTCTGGGACAACAAAAGCACCGTGTTCCTGCTCCTTGTATCTCCAGGCTGGTCCTTCCTTTTGGGAGTACCTTAGTGATGGAGTGAGAGGAATTGTTTTGAAGTGCCTGTTTCAGTCAGCAGTCACTGCTACTCTTCTGTCAGTGCTAACTGATCTATCATGACCAAGTTTCTCCTTTACTCCTAAGGCTTTTTTTTTTTTTTTTGCCTGCCGTCCTCATCCCTCACTGTAGGTCAAGCAAAAGCCTGTGCTGTTGCAGTTTCTTGACTTGGCATTAAATATTTCCATCTGGCTGGAGTAGGAAATAATTTTATGAATTTGAGCTTATTATGAAGGGCTCTTTGTGAATAAATGCAATACCAAAACAGCCACACCATATGAGACTAAATTTCCGACTGCATTAGCAAATAGTCTCCAAGAGATTATGTTTAGGAAATAGGATAATCGTGTGGCAAGTCAACAACCAAAAACAAAGAGAAGAAACCAGAAATCTGTTAGTGTGCATTATGTAGTGAAAATATGGAGCTCCTCCCAGAGGCTGCTATGAATGCTGAATGTGTGTGCTGACTTGAAAAGTGAATAGGAGACTGATGGAAGAAACGTCAGAAAATAACTTCTCCAAATGTCTTTTCCAACTGACTGGCCTTGGATGCAAGTGGTTTCAAATAAACAGAAATAATTAATTCCTTGCTTTTTTCTCTGAGTAAGTGGCTTTCCATCTTTTCCCCATTCATAGGCTGAAGCTGTTAGGCTGGTGTAAGATAGAAAACATTTTCATCTTGGAAATGTAACTGCAGTGATTCCTCACTCAGCAAGGAGATATCACAGAGATACGTCAAACACTCATTTCCCTGCCAAAGACCTTATCCTATTTTAAAATCTAGTAAAGCTTGAATATTCAAAATTTCTGATAACTTTTGGTAGCTGATTTTGAGAAAGCTCTTTAATGGTTATGGGACTGCAATCAGCATTTCTAGTGTTGCTTATTTGAACACACCCATGGTAGAAACACCCCAATAGAGACATATTGTTGGCTTCAGTTGTCACACTTGAAATACCTAGAGCTTCTGCACTTTAAAAAGTGCCCCTTAGACAGTTATCAACTCAAAGACTACTATTAGAAATGTGCTTCAAAGCAAGACTATTTTCCAAGAGTCACGTGAAGCACAGATCTCCATGAAGTGATTGGGCTAAGTTACAGTGGTAGCCTTTAAACGAGGGCTGACCCTCGTCAGCCAGAGCAGGAGTTTAAAATGTCCCCTGACAGATGGCAAAGTGGATGTTGCAAAACCTCGTTAATTTTCTCTTTTTTTTTTTTTTTTTTTTTTTAATGTTAGTGCTCTCACTGTGAATGGTCCTCTGAGAAGGATGGCATCATAGCAGCTTCTCTCATACAGCACAAAAGCCTTGTTCATTTTGATTGATTTGTAGCCGAGAAAAAATTAAAAATGCAGTTCAGGTCCACATACCAAAACAACATCGTATCATTGATATAATCTGTATCATGCTCATTCTTTGAGGGAGACAGATACAGAAAACTCTAACTGCAAAAATATTTATCTGATGAATTGTCACAGTGTTGACACCTACATTTCCATATATAAATTATACATGAAACCTGTTCAGCTTCTGACTACGGGAGACCATTTTCTGGGTAATTAATTTTCTGATTTATAAGGAATAGGAGAAAGGAGAGCAGCAGAGTACCCCATAGATTATATTCACTCTGACAAAGGTAGTCACAAATACACGTTGAGTTAAATTTCACAAAAACCCATTTCCATTTTACCTTCTTAAATTGCCAATTAAAGGTATTGCTTAGGTTTGACTTTTGCCCACCGTTGGAGATTTCTACTTTCTTCAGAACTGTAGTGAAGAACTATGGGAATCAGATTTGCAAGTCAGGCATCTGGTTCTGCTGGAAATATTTTTTTACTTTTATGAACTGATGTGCACCAGAGTTGGAAAATATAACTTCTTTCAGGTGTGCTGGTCATTAGCTATACAGATACTTGTAATTGATTTCTATTGCACAGTTCCACAATGTGATGTTAAATGGTCTCTCAGTGAACATGGTTTCTTGTTTAAAACAGAAAAGATAAAAAAGCCAACTGCAAATTTGGGATATAAAATAGTAATTACTGTGCAATAGTCTTGTCTACAGACTTAAGGGGTCAGAGTAGACGCCAATAATATTTTTTTATCTTAAAATATTTTTTTCCTAGAGGACAATTGACGTCATCATTTTTTGGACCATAAGCTGCTTAATTTTCAGTTGGCCTTTAATATAAAAGTGAATTTCCAGACCCTGTTCCCCTGCTACACAGTGCAGAAAACAGAGTGGTTTTATTCCTGCTTTAAATTAGTGACTACCAAGAAATGCAAAGCTACCACAATTACATGTTCTTTATTCCATTGGAACTGAGGGATTTGAGGTTTTTCATCTGTGGGTTTTGTTTTTGACTCTGCTGCATGACATGTTTCATGTTCGTGCTACTTTCTTTAGGCCAGGAGTTACTCTGAGTTTATGGATATTTTCCTAGCCCAAAAGAGTAGAATAGATGTGAGACGTCAATATCACTAATGCTGAGTTTCTGAAAGTTTACAGTAGACAGGAAAATGTGGATGTTGTTTGTGAATGCAACATAGAGTTTGTATAAAATAATTTTATACTAATTTAACTGGAATTATCTTGATAGCACTGCCTTTGAAATCCTTCTGTTTTCCCTGAAGTTTGAATAGCCACATAGGAAAACTTTTCTCCCCACCTCTTTGGGATGGGATACAGTGAGATCGATCAAAAGCTGTTAATGACAACGGATACTCCCCTAAATAAAAGGGCGCTGAAAAGTGTCTTCTGCTTGATGTGGAGCTCTATATCCCAGCTGCTGCAATTCCCCATGGATTCAAGAGCTTAGTTACAGTGGGATGTGTGCACCCAGCAGCACAGCAAATGGCTTGGAGTTTTCAAAACAAAGCAGTGATTGTGAGTTCAGTTTTGGTTTCCTACGGTGACTTGAGGATGAAGTGTTCCTGTGTTTCAAGTGTGCTGTCCTATGGAAACCACAAGTGCAGAGGGGGCAAAAAGATTGGTATATGCAGGTCAGAAAGGCCTTGGGCTAGAGTTAAAATCATCAACAAGCTCAGGGAATGCTCATTAACATGATCATTTTTTAATTGTTTGGAAACTAACTACCAAAGCCGCCAAATCTGCACTGATTTTTGAAGCAGTGCCACTAAGTACAGGTTGTCTATAAATGTCCTATTCAGTAATATGAAATTTGCTGTTTAGAAAACAAATCCAAACCATGAAATAAGATGTAAGTTGTTGAGAGTGTTCAGCAAGGCAAATAGTGTACCCATCTGTAGTCTTACTCTTAATTTCTAAAGAAAATAATATTAGTCACATAAATGGTGCCTGCTTCTGTATTTGGATTGTTTGGTTCCATGTGTCTTGAGAAAAGGTCAAAATTGAAATTAGTATCAGAATGAGTCAATGTTGAAGGAATTATTTCACTTTGGGGGTGAATGAAATGTGTTCAGATTATTCAACAGTTTTAATTTCTTTGCCATTTAACAAACACAGATTGATGTCTAAAGGGAAGCAATGTTCTGAAGCATCACTTCAGAATGAAGTATTTCCTTCAGAAGATATTGAATAAATTGTCCCCAAATTTTTTGCTATTTGTACCTTCCTTAAAATTATTAGTAGAATTTGGGCATCATGCGGGTCCTCCCAAAATGACAGCATTTAGTGAGCTTATTCAAGGTAAAGGAAGTCTTTGGTACCTTTAATTAAATGATGACTGCTGGCTGGTGAGCTGGATTCTTGGACGTCCATCTTCAGTTCACTTACAAATTGCTCCTGGGCAGATGCTTCAGGAACATATCTTCATTGTAATGAAACAATTTGTTTGTTCCTGCTGTGCTAAAATCACTGAGAGACATCTCAAAATTTCAAAATCCCTTTGGGTTTTTCTGAGAGTTGAGTGACAGGCAGCTTTGCAATTTGCAAAGGACCATATTTATGTGATTAGGCAGGAGCCCTTTAGCCACTCCAGCTGAGCTGGGAGGAAGCGGAGGACCCTGCCAATTTGGGTTTTGACACTGATGCAGTATCCAGAACTGTCAGCATTCCCAAAATGAGACCTCAAAAACTATTGAGCGTTAGGTAGCTGAAGGACAGTCGTGGGAGGGGAGATAATGCTGGTCTGCTGCTGTTAGCTCAATAGCATTTCTGCTGTTATTTCTGTTTATTCATTGTGAACTACAGCTCTTGGTGCTTAGACAGGAGCGATTTGTAAACTCTCTTACTTACCTGTTCTTAACAAGAGTAGCTGGGAGAAAATAGGGTGGGCCAATCACAGCATGGCTAGAAAATAATTTATCTATCTAAATGACATTTGTGTTAGAAAATCATTAGGGGATAGATGATGCTATTTGGAAGCAAGTATTTCAAACATCCCAAGTGGATGTTTGGAGAATACATCAGTGTCAGAGGAAGGCCAGTGAGTGGGCATGTGTTTCAGTGGGTGGACATGCAGTGACATTTTTTCTGGCTTTGAACTTGGAAATGTATTCCTTATTTATGCTCAGGCCTCTACAGACCCTGGTGATACTTAGCTAAGATTTTTTTGTCTCCTATGGAGACAAGCTCCTGTCAGTGTTCAGTGTCTTTCTCTGTATCACTGAATATGGGTCTAACCAGAGACATAAGACCTCAGTATTTCTGAAATTTCTGACATTTATGTGGTCTTGAATTCTGTAGAGTCCTGTCCTTAGTTTCCAATTCAGATACAGATGGAAAAGTAACAAGAGAACATGAGCAAGAACATTAAAACAATTTTTGTTAGGGGACTGTGCCACCTAATTTGAAGTCATTGGGTAAGTTTTAATGTAACACTCCCAATTTAGAGAAGCTGGAGGTATGCTGCAGCGCTGTTAGTGCTCTGTACCTTGGGCCAGAACTGCGCTGTTCGGGGCCCCTGCCTGGAGTGGCTGAGTGCTGAGGCAGGGTTAGACAGCAGCTTCTAAACACAGGTCTCGGAACCTGGGGCTGTTAAGAGACCTCCAACTGCTGCATGACCTAGGTATGCGCTAGATGGAACAAATCCAGAGGGACTTCTGTGATGTGATCAGCCATAAGACTGCTTTTCGGTTTAGTATCTTGTCCTGCAGCTGATTTTTCTGTTTTGCAGAAAAGTGACAGCAGAATATCGCTGCCTGCCTGCAGGGGCCTTCTCCTGCA